>NC_092177.1:15114005-15136505 GCF_045791955.1 Oncorhynchus clarkii lewisi
TCCTATTTAGTGGTAACTACAGTTATAATCCTATTTAGTGGTAACTACAGTTATAATCCTATTTAGTGGTAACTACAGTTATAATCCTATTTAGTGGTAACTACAGTTATAATCCTATTTAGTGGTAACTACAGTTATAATCCTATTTAGTGGTAACTAGTTATAATCCTATTTAGTGGTAACTACAGGTATAATCAATCCTATTTAGAGGTAACTACAGGTATAATCCTATTTAGTGGTAACTACAGTTATAATCCTATTTAGAGGTAACTACAGTTATAATCCTATTTAGTGGTAACTAGTTATAATCCTATTTAGTGGTAACTACAGGTATAATCCTATTTAGTGGTAACTAGTTATAATCCTATTTAGTGGTAACTACAGTTACAATCCTATTTAGTGGTAACTAGTTATAATCCTATTTAGTGGTAACTAAAGTGTGTGTTGCTATAATCATATTTAGTTAACTCCAATCAATATAGCCCATGCTTATACAGTATTTAAATCTGTAAACCAGACGGAGGCATCTGACCTGTTTGAGGGAGACGTTCTCATCTTTGAGCTTCACCACGTGTCTGATCTTCTGTTTCTGGTTCTGGTGGCCCAGCAGACGAGCGTAGGCGTCTGCAAGCCGGGTCAGCTCCTCCTGGTTTGCCCCATTCTCATTCAGTAGCGCGTCCCGTTCTGCAGCAAACCCATTCAGCTGTTCCTGCAGGGCCAGACCAACCGGAGGAAGAGATGTGGGAACATAGAATTTGAAACAGTAGAATGGGCTCTCCCCCGTTTAAGTCAATGATGGGTGTACCCCTTCTATTCATATGGGGAAATATACATGACCATTGGCAGCAACACAGAAGAAAACATCTCAGAGGAACTACATTTCCCATAATGCGGCTGTGGTGACCCCTTGCCTCTGCTGTGACTGACCTGGAAGGGCTTGACCTTAGTGTAAAGCTCCTCGTACTGTCTCCTCCAGTGTTCTGTCTCTGCATCACTGAGAGAGGAAAGGACATAGTTGGAACAGTGTATTGAGAGCCTATCCTTTGGTGATATAATACTACTTGATGATCTGGGCACGTATTCATAAGATCTCAGAGTAGGGTGCGGCTCCAGGCTCAGTTCCCCTGTCCATGCAATTGCATTTATTCATTCATCTGAAAGGGGAAACTGATCCAAGAACAGCACTCAGACAGTTCATGAATACAGGCCCTGATCTTCACAGCCCAGTAAGTGATTCCTGGTCCTCCTCACCTCTTGTCCCGAGTTGCCACCAGCTGTCTCTGGAAGTCTCTTCTCTGTTCCTCCATCTCCCACTGGAGAGTCACCTTCTCCTGGACAACTGGGTCCACCTGGCTCTGGAGAGAAACCACCTCCTTGACCACTGGGTCCACCTGGCTCTGGAGAGAAACCACCTCCTTGACCACCACATCCACCTGGCTCTGGAGAGTCACCTTCTCCTGGACAACCAGGTCCACCTGGCTCTGGAGAGAAACCACCTCCTTGACCACCATGTCCACCTGGCTCTGGAGAGTCACCTTCTCCTGGACAACTGGGTCCACCTGGCTCTGGAGAGAAACCTTATCCTGGACAACTGGGTCCACCTGGCTCTGGAGAGAAACCTTCTCTTCCATCAGTTCTAACTGGCTCTGGAGACTCGCTCTCTGTTCTTCTGCCTTAATCAGTCGGTTGTGTATTAGTTCTACCTGGTCCTGAAGGACTCGTTTGTCTATTTCAAACATCTCCACTACCGTTTTCAGTTCATCCCTCTCTTTCTCTACCTCCATGTGGTTCTCTAGACAGGGCAGATCTTTCTTTACCTGATCCTCCATCTTCTCCAACTGGTTGTGAAGGCTAAGTTTCTCCCTTTCCACCTCTCCTACCAAGCGCTGAAGAGCTAGCTTCTCCTCCTCTAACACCTCGACCTGTCTCTCTAGCCTCCCCACCTCCCCTGACATACATTGCTTCAAGTCTCTCCTTTGCACCTCCCTCTCTCCTTTCTCCTGCTCCAGTAGCCTTTGAACCTCCTCTTTCTCCATCCTCTCCTCCTGCAGCTGTCTCTGCACCTCCTCAGCCCTCTTCATCTCCTCATCTCTCTGAGCTAGACGAGTCTGTGCCGCCAACAGCATTCTAGAGGGGAGGTGGGGGACCGAGAGAAGGGAGAGCGTCAGAGGTTGCACATTAAATCACCAAATATTGAGAAGCCTTATGAGCTCACCTTGCATACTCCGCTCTTGCTTTCTCCTGAGCCTGCTGGTCAGCTAGATGTTTCTCCTGCTCCCCCTCCATCTCCTCCCTCACTTTCTTCACCTCCACCTCTTTACGCTGATTCACTCTCTCCATCTCTTCTTTCATCTGCTTCGTCACCCTCTCCACCTCTTCCTCCAGCGCTCTACCCCTCTCCTCTGCTCCCTTCAGGGCCTGCCTGGAGCTGGTGGAACAAAATACACATTTTGAAGTCTTAAAGCCGATTTACGCTTGATCCGGGGATGTGGTGGAGGCTCCGTGTGACAATTGCAGAGCCTCCGGAGGCCAAATCAAGCTCCCGCCAAACAAATTGCAATGCAGAGAGCTCCATATATCTCCGCATTGGCAGTAGGTGGGGGCAGTACGTCCTGTATAAACACAAACTCACTTACTCCAAGACAACAGCTCTTCTCCGCTCTACGAAGCGCAAGAAGTTAAGACTGCCCTGAACTGTCATTAACGCTGTACTGACACTGCAGAACCCAATTGACCATAAATCAGCTTTTACAGAGCCATGACTGCTAATACTTTAACCCAAAGTTAAAGGGACAGTTCACTTAAAATGAAGTTTCAGATGTTTTCATCCATCAAAAGTTAACTTTAGTAAAACAAGAATGAAAGTGTTTTTTTTTCTTTGTGAAAGGGTCCCTTTAAACACATTAGTATTGGACAACAGGTCAACTCCGTACCTCTCCAGTTCAGTGGCCAGGTCTCCTATCTTGCTGAGGGAGGTGGTGTGTTCCTCCTGCAGGCTCCTCATGGTAGAGTGTACCACCTGCACGTCACTGCTCCTCCTGGATGGAGATACAACACACAACGCTGAAAGGAACAGTTTGAGCAAAGGGGAGGTGCAGAATTCCTAATCTTAGTAACATAACAGGGCCCGACGACAACACTTGTCCGCTTTCCCAGGACAAGAAAAACATTTGTCAGGGAAGCAGAATATAGATTTAAGTTGCCCGAATGGACAAGTAAAACAATTAAATCGCCGTCTTCATCAATCCCCAGGGGCGCCGGTCGTCTTCATCAACTGGCCGGGATGTCCTTGTCTCTTGCAACTCCTTGTGACAGCCGGGCGCATGCAAGCGGACTTCCGTCGCCAAGTGTACAGTGTTTCCTCCGACACATTGGTGCGGCTGGTTTCCAGGTTAAGCAAGCAGTGTGTCAAGAAGCACTGCAGTGCTTTTTTTTTGTGGGGGGGGGGGGGGGGGGGGGCGACAAGTGACTCGAGCTTTCAGTCAAGCCCTGCATAATGAGTAACTATTTGGGATGCAGTCGTCGATTGAGCTAAACCTGTAGCTAAACTAAACGGCAACTCCAGCCAACCAACTTCTCTTATTTGAAACACTATTTCAAAGGATGTTAAAAGCAAAGCCGACAAAGCGCATTTCATTCATGTTTTTAGTTCCACGTTAAACCTCCAGACTCACCTGACTAGCAGTGCTCTGGTCTCAGTCAGCTCTCTCTCCAACTCGGTCCTCTCCTGTTGGAGACCCTGTAGGGCCTCCCCTCTCTGCTCATCCTGCAACTCCAGAACCGACAACACTCCTAGAGCCTCCTCCAACTCATCCTCCAACTGTTTCCTTTCCTCCTCTGTCTCCTCCCTCACCCTCTCCAGAACTGAGGCCAGGGAGGCTGCATGCTCCTGGGGAGAACGAGAGGAGAGTCAGATGTAGGATTTTAATGGGTGCCATATTGGATTCAAGTTATCCCCAACACCACTAACCTTTTCCTGCTTCAGCTCCTCAGCCAGGGAGGTGTGTGTCTGCTCCAGCTGCTCCTGCACCTCCTCCTCACTCCTCCTGTTCTCCCGCAGGAGGCTCAGCTCTGCCTTCAGCTCCTCCACTCTCCTCTGGCTACTAACTAAAGACAGATACAGACACTTGAATTAGAGCACACACTGATAACAGCAACCTAGACACTTGATATAGAGCCCACACAGATAAGAGCAACCTAGAAACAATACCCCAAAACCTGACCCTTCAGGAAAACTGGAAACGGGTAAGAAACCCGAAATTCCTGACAAATCTGCTTAAGATAAGTTCCCATTATAGCCATTCTTTTAGATCTACAAGGAACCATCAAGAGTCTAGTGCTTTAGGGTATGTCAGTAATATAAATTAGGGACTAGGATTGTTTGTGTACCGCTCTCCTCCTCCAGGACCTTGCACTTCTCTTCCAGGTGAGCTACTTTCTCATCCAGCTCCTCCCCTGTCCTCCTCAGCACCTCTCGCAGCCGCACTAGCTCCGCCTCTTGCTGCCGCACTGCAATCTGGGAGTCAGACACTTCCTGGTTGGCCCGTTGCATCTGTACCTCCATCTCCCCCAATGCCTTCTGGGAGGACATCAACTCCGCCTCTCGCCGCTCCAGAAGCTTCTCCGTCTCCTGCAAAGCATCACGGGAAGCCTGCAGGTCCTGCTGACCTTTCTCTGACTCCTCCTCCTTCTGACGGAGAGTGTTCTGAGAGTTTTCGAGCTCCGCGGTGCACTGCTCAAGTTTCTGCTCAAGATGGCTGAGAGAAAAGGACATGGTGTGAGATCAGCTGTTGTTTTGCATGTCAACCAAGACAACTTGGAAACTGATGTCATCAATTTCAACGTGGACAGAAAAATAAACCCTGAATTTCAATGATTCTGAAAGAAGTTGTTCAGGGAGGACATGTGCATTTGCTCACCCCAGTTTCTCCTGCTGAGACTCAGAGATGCTGTTCACCATCTCGGTCTTCCCATGAAGCTTCATACGCAGATCCTAAGGAGACACAATAGCATGTTATAACAGCCTCAATTATAACTATTTTCTGTCTACGTTGAAAACCCGATGTAAGCATGATCATGGACCAGTCAAGTAGTTTCTCCATACACATTTCTTCCCTCAGTAAACAGTATGTTTAACAGGCTCCCGAGCGGCGCAGCATCTGTGTTATAGGCATCACTACAGACCCTTATTCGATCCCGGGCTCACAACCGGCCGTGATCAGAAGTCCCATAGGGCAATGCACAATTGGCCCAGCGTCATCCGGGTTAGGGGAGGGTTTGGCCGTCATTGTAAAATAAGAATATGTTCTTAACTGACTTGCATAGTTAAATAAATGTTTTAAAATGTTAGTATTTCATCTCTTGTTCCCTCCCTCCACAGCTTTAAGCATCAACCTCTCCTTCCTTCTATCCCTCCCTTAAGCTCTCCCCTCCCCCCAAAAATTGGAAACATTCCCTTTGAGATTTTTTTATTTTATTACCATTCCTCTACCTTATCGAATGGTTTGTCCTGTCTGAACTAGTTTCATTTGACTTGCTTTGTGTGTGTATCTCTCCTTACATGTTTCTTCCCTCAGTGACCAGTATATTATTTCCTGGATGTGTGTCTTTCCTTATATGTTTCTTCCCTCAGTGACCAGTATATTAGTTCATGGATGTGTCTCTCCTTATACGTTTCTTCCCTCAGTGACCAGTATATTAGTTCATGGATGTGTCTCTCCTTACATGTTTCTTCCCTCAGTGACCAGTATATTAGTTCATGGATGTGTGTCTCCTTATATGTTTATTCCCTCAGTGACCAGTATATTAGTACCTGGATGTGTGTGTCTTTCCTTACATGTTTCTTCCCTCAGTGACCAGTATATTAGTTCATGGATGTGTGTCTCCTTATTTGTTTCTTCCCTCAATGACCAGTATATTAGTACCTGGATGTGGTCGTTGGCTGTGTCCAAGTAACCCTGAAGAACATTGACCTCCTCTCTCAGCTCCTGGATCACAGCTGAGAAACAGGGATACAGCACATGGTTAGAATCATGCCATCTAAAGGAGGAGAATGGACATAAACACACAACTTACCTTGCAGCGTATCCATATCATTCTCCAGCTCCTCGTTCTGGACTTTGGTGTCATGGTGGAGGTCCTCTGAAAACCAAACATTACATTTAAAAAACACTAAGCCAGGTACTGTATTAGGGGTAAGGTGTCAACACAGGCTTGTTTGACTATTTTAATGCATCTCTTAATTTTAAATTGCGTTAATCTTTCTCACTTTTATTAGTTTAGGACTTTGAACTAGATTTTGTTGGTAAGAAATGTCCTGTATAAAAAACATTGAATTGATTGATAAGCACTAGGCAGGTTAACGATGAGGTGTCAGTGAGGTCAGGTGGTCTCACCCAGGTCCTTGTTCCTCTCCCTCAGGGCAGTGAGTGTAGCTCTGGCTGCCTCCAGGTCTGTCTCCAGCAACTTCACCTGGCCCTCTGTACTGATCTGGAGGAAACTCAGCTCCTGATAGGACAACAACTGTCAGTCACTCAACCATCCATACTACACCTGCAGGAAACTCAGCTCCTGAACAAAGACACAATATCAGCACACACATTAATAATTTAGAGAGAAAGAGGTGTGTAAGGCAAACACCACTAGATAGACAGGATAGTAAATGGTGTGTGAACAGGGCCACATTCAGTCACCAAATCTTGCAGATAGAAATGTGATGAATAGAGCTGTCATGACAGCCCGGGGGTAGGTTTATGACAGTCATAAATACATCTTTCCCCCCCTTTCCTCTCTCTACCCTACTGATGTTACATTTGTAAAACCCTTGGTTAACATAGATTCTGGGAACATCAGACGGTGGGGCGAAATGAACTATATGCTGGTAATCTGACCAATTGAACATATGCGGTGATACTTAATGAATATGATGTCAGTTCGGTTGTCATCCGAGACCTTCTCATCAGAATAAATATTTATTGCATTTTCCTTTTTCAAATGGGCGGTAATTTAGAATGCATCAGATACTGTATTTAAGATAGCACAGCGTCTCCCTGTGTCCCTCAGTCTTCCCGCTCTTTCACTCAAACCCAGCTCTTTTCCTTTGTGTAACAAGCTGTCATATCTGTTCCGCCGGCTAGGGACGTTTTCCTTTATGAAGTCATTTGTAATCAAGTTATGATTTAATCATGTTTGTGTAATTCTGTGTGATTATTTAGTAAATAAATAATTAAACCCAATTTTGTTATGTTGATTGTTAGCCAGGGTTCATGCAGATAACCAAGAATTTACAACTTTCAGATGAGACTGAATTAAGATGACGATTAATATTGACTGCTATTGATGTAAAATATTACTAGGTCTTTAAGAGTTTATTCAGAAGATAACAGCTCTATAAATATTATTTTGTGTTACCCGACTCTCTAGTTAATTACCTTGACATGATTAGCTCAATCAGGTAATAGTAATTACAGAGAAATTATTTTATAGAATAGCATGTCATATTACTTAATCCGGCATAGCCAAAGACATGACAGAGCCAAACCTTGCAGATAGAAACGCCATGAATAGAGACAAAATAGTAATTTATTTGACATATTAGTACGTTCTATACAGCATATTTCAATCTGAAAATTTGAATACTTTGGGTAGTGCTGAACGCGTCATACCTTGTCATTGATGTCCAATTTGTTTCTGGCCTCCATCAGCTCCATAGACAGAGATTGGATCCTCTTCTTAGTGGTGTCTGCAGAAACCTGGTGGAACACAACACAATCAGACATTTAAAAAACAACGTACAAACAGAAAATGCGAACATTTCTAATTGAACAAGTTGGGGGTAGTACCCGATAACAGTATTGTTTTGTCAACTAGACCCAGATAACCCATAACCAGCTTATACCTTTCTAACCCTGCAGTTAAAGACTTTTGCTTTAAGACCATTGGGACGGTTTCCCAAGCACAGATTAAGCCTAGTTCAAGACTAAAAAGCATTATTAAAAATGGAGATTCTCCATTGAAATAGCTTTTAATTTCAGCACTTGGCCAAATCTGCATACCAACGTTTCACTACCATCAAACACCACATTACCTTGTTCTTGAGGAACTCGTTAGTCTTCTTAAGCTCAGCCAGCTGTCTCTCCAGGGTGGTGACGTTAGCTGCCAGGCCAGTCTTCTCCCTGACCGCAGACAACAGCTTGGCCTCCACCTTCCTCAGCTCCTCCTCCAGGGTTACAAGGCGCCTGTCCTGCTCCCCGCGCTGCTGCACCAGGGACCGGATCTACAGGAGGGAGGAGACAGGGTGGATCAGTGCATTAGATTGAAGGAAGAAAATAAGGCGTGCAGTAAGGTAGGTCACAGCAGCTGTGATAACTGGAAAACCTTGTGTCCACATTAGAGGTCGACCGATTAATCGGAATGGCCGATTTCAAGTTTTTGCAACAATCGGAAATCTGTATTTTTGGATGCCGATTTTGCCTTTAATTTTTTTTTTTACATTTTACAACTTTATTTAACGAGCGAAGTCAGTTAACCTCTTGGTGCTAGGGGGCAGTATTTTCATTTTTGGAAAAAAAACTCCCGTTTTAAATGGGATATTTTGTCAGGAAAAGATGCTAGAATAGGCATATAATTGACATCTTTGGATAGAAAACACTAACGTTTCCAAAACTGTAAAGATATTGTCTGTGAGTATAACAGAACTGATGTTGCAGGCGAAAGCCTGAGAAAAATCCAATCCGGAAGTGCCCCAGGTTTTGAAAGCGCTGCGTTCCAATGACTCCCTTTTTGGCTGTGAATGTACCATCAACGAGCTTACGCTTTCTACGTATTCCCCAAGGTGTCTACAGCATTGTGACGTAGTTTTACGCATTTGTTGAAGAATAGCCGTATGGGGGCACATTGCGTAAATGGTCACATGGTGGCTCCGAGAGAGATTCTCACGTAAAGTGCAGAGGTAGCCATTACTCCAATCGGTCCTAGAGAAAACGGAATTGTCCCGACGGATATATTATCGAATAGATATTAGAAAAACACCTTGTAGATGGATTCTAAACAACGTTTGCCATGTTTCTGTCGATATCATGGAGCTAATTTGGAATATTTTTCGGCGTTGTGGTGACCGCAATTTCCGGGGGGCGATTTCTCAGCCAAATGTGAAGAACAAACGGAGCTATTTCGCCTACAAAAATAATATTTTGGGAAAAAATGAACTTTGGCTGTCTACCTGGGAGTCTCGTGAGTGAAAACATCCAAAGTTCAAAGGTAAACAATTTAATTTGATTGCTTTTCTGATTTCCGTGACAAGTTTGCCTGCTGCTAACAAGGCATAATGCTATGCTAGGCTATGATAAACTTACAAAAATGCTTGTCTAGCGTTGGCTGTAAAGCATATTTTGAAAATCTGAGATGACAGGGTGATTAACAAATGGCTAAGCTGTGTTCCAATATATTTCACTTGTGATTTTCATGAATAGGAATATTTTCCAGGAAGATTTATGTCCGTTGCGTTATGCTAATTAGTGTCAGAAGATGATAACGGTCCCGTTCACGGGCTGGGCGTCACTACAGGTTAAGAACACATTCTTAATTTCAATGACGGCCTAGGAACGGTAGGTTAACTGCCTTGTTCAGGGGCAGAATGACAGATTTTTACCTTGTCAGCTCGGGGATTCAATCTTGCAACCTTACGGTTAACTAGTCCAACGCTCTAACCACCTGCCTCACGAGGAGCCTGCCTGTTACGCGAATGCAGTAAGAAGCCAAGGTAAGTTGCTAGCTAGCATTAAACTTATCTTATAAAAAACAATCAATCATAATCACTAGTTATAACTACACATGGTTGATGATATTACTAGTTTATCTAGCGTGTCCTGCATTGCATCTAATCGATGCGCATTTGCGAAAAAGGACTGTTGCTCCAACGTGTACCTAACCATAAACATCAATGCCTTTGTTAAAATAAATACAAAGTGGTATATATTTTTAAAACTGCATATTTAGCTAAAAGAAAGGTTAGCAGGCAATATTAACCAGGTGAAATTGTGTCACTTCACTTGCGTTCATTGTACGCAGAGTCAGGGTATATGCAACAGTTTGGGCAGCCTGGCTCATTGCGAACTAATTTCCCAGAACTTTACGTAATTGTGACATAACATTGAAGGTTTTGCAATGTAACAGCAATATTTAGACTTAGGGATGCCATCCGTTAGATAAAATACTGAACGGTTCCATATTTCACAGAAATAAACATTTTGTTTTCGAAATGATAGTTTCCGGATTTGACCATATTAAAACCTGTTGAGGACTTGGCAGATTTACGCCCCCTTTGGAGAAATTGGGTACCCCTAGTAAACTGGAAAAAAAATCTGTCAAAAATTGCTAATATATGCATATAATAATTATTATTGGATAGAAAACACTCTAAAGCTTCTAAAACCGTTGGAATTATGTCTGTAAGTATAGCAGAACTCACAGGGCATGCATTCTTCCAAACTAGTTTTGTGGTCATGAAAGTTGGAGCAACTTTGACGTCATCGCCCCCACCCTTCCCAACCACTTATGGATCTGGGGACACTTTCCATCTCTTCCGCTAGATGTCCTCATTCTGTAGAGCGTTTAATCGTTCAAATCGCGCGATAATTGACCCTATGGGAGTGATTTGAGTAAGTGCCGCGAGAAAAAACCTGTGCGTTAGGGCGCGAATTGGTCACAGCCATTCCTTTGTTCCAGCACTCCTGGGAAGAGCAAACGATGCCCGGTTGAATTGAAATTTGTTTTGTGTGTTAAAAACATCAAAGCTTGCTTCTGCACTTAGTTTGACCTGTTTAGTCGACATATATGTAATTTTGAAGTTTTGATGCGCAACTTTTCCGGACCAGAGGACATTTTGGGTGCATTTCAGCTGATGTTATTAGCAGTAGCTCATACAAAGACGCAAGACTTGAAACCAAACGATGTATTGGGTAAGTATGAACCCTTCCAGAACATTCTGAACGAAGACCATCGAAGGTAAGGGAATATTTATGCTTAAATCTGTGTTTCTGTTGACTCCAACATTACGGAGAAATGTAGCTTATATCTGAGCGCCGTCTCAGCATATTGAATAGTGTGCGATTTCTGTAACGTTAAAAATAAATGTAACAAAGCGGTTGCATAAAGAAGCAGTGTATCTTTCTAACTATATGTAGAACATGTATATTTAGCCAAAGTTTATGATGTCTATTTACGTTATCTTGCCGCGCTACCTAGATTTCCTGCGGACATTTTTGAGTAATTTCTGAACATGAGAACATTGTAAATGGACATTTATGGATATATATGGCATATTATTTTAAAAAAAAAAAAATGTACTGTGTAACATGTCCTATTACTGTCGTCTGATGAAGATTTTCAAAAGGTTAGTGAATGATTTATTTTTTAATCCTGCTTTTATAATTTTATATTTTCTGGGACAAAATGGCTGCCTCTTGTCTTGATTTCGGTGGTGGTCTAATATAAATATGTGGTGTGTTTTCGCCGTAAAACATTTAAAAAATCTGACATGCTGGGTAGATTAACAAGGTGTTTATCTTTCATTTGAGCTATTGGACTTGTTAATGTGTGGAGGTTAAATATTTCTAAGAATATTTTTGCGTTCCATGCGCCACGGGTTGAGCTGAACGGGGAGGGGTGGCGTTCCTCTAGAGGAACTCCTCGCCTCAACAGGTTTTAATAACCTACGGCTCGTATTTCTATGTTATTATGTTATAATTAAGTCTATGATTTGATAGAGCAGTCTGAGCGGTGGTAGGCAGCAGCAGGCTCGTAAGCATTCATTCAAACCGCACTTTTGTGCGTTTTGCCAGCAGCTCTTCGCAATGCTTCAAGCATTGCACTGTTTATGACTTCAAGCCTCTCAACTCCCGAGATTAGGCTGGAGTAACCGATGTGAAATGACTAGCTAGTTAGCGGGGTGCGTGCTAATAGCGTTTCAAATGTCACTCGCTCTGAGACTTAGTGGTTGTTCCCCTTGCTCTGCATGGGTAACGCTGCTTCGAGGGTGGCTGTTGTCGTTGTGTTCCTGGTTTGAGCCCAGGTAGGAGCAAAGAGGGACGGAAGCTATACTGTTACACTGGCAATACAAAAGTACCTATAAGAACATCCAATAGTCAAAGGTAGATGAAATACAAATCGTAAAGCGAGAAATAGTCCTATAATTCCTATAATAACTACAACTTAAAACTTCTTACCTGGGAATATTGAAGACTCATGTTAAAAGGAACTTTCATATGTTCTCATGTTCTGAGCAAGGAACTTAAACGTTAGCTTTCTTACATGACACATATTGCACTTTTACTTTCTTCAACACTTTTTTGTTGCATTATTTAAACCAAATTGAACATGTTTCATTATTTGAAGCTAAACTGATTTTATTGATGTATTATAATACGTTACAATAAGTGTTCATTCATTCATTTTTACAAATAAATGTAAAAAAATGAAATAAATAAATAAAAATCGGCGTTGAAAATTCATAATCGGTCGACCTCTACTCCACATCCATGATAAGTCTCTTGTCACTAATTTTAATTTAACTGGTAACACTGACAATGTATGTATGCTATTGGAACAGACAAGACAATATATATATATATATATTTTCTCCTCAAACCAGTCTGTATAACTAGGCTACCTCTTTCTCCAGGAGTTTCTGCTGTTTCATCTGCATCGATTGGCCGCTCTTGTCTTTCTTTGACATGGACCCATCAACCTGGGTGAAGGAGGAATGGAAGAATGAATTGCAGAGGGCCATTACATTAAGGTTCAAGGGACAATTCAGGATTTTGGCAATGAAACCCTTCATTTACTTTTCCCAGAGTCAGATGAACTCATGGATACTATTTTACGTCAATGCATTCAGTTTGAAGGAAGCTGCCAACTAGAATTAGTGCTATTGCTAACTAGTGTTAGCGCAACGACTAAGTCTATGGGATCAGCTAGTATGGGAAAAACTATCAGGCTAGGTGTTCCTGTAGAATTTCAGTCATTGCACTAACACTAGTTAGCATTGGCTTCCATCCTTCATTTATATTTATTTTTATTTCACCTTTATTTAACCAGGTAGGCTAGTTGAGAACATACTAGACAGACAAAAATGGTTTACATTATGTTATCTGACTCTGGAGAAGTAGATAAAGGGCTCCATTGACAAAATCCTGAACTATCCCTTTAAAGCACCAGGGGTGTATCCATTAGTCAGATTCAGTTGCAAAACATTTCGCAACAGAAACGGTTTCCCCAAACAGAAAACGTTTTGCAAGGAAAAGAAGAGTTTTATTTCGACAAATTCAAGTAGGTCCCTCCCAGTTTCATTATGTTTGCTTCCATTTAGATCCTAGAGTAAAACTGTCAAATCTGACAAGGTTATCTTGATGATGTGGCTGTGCCAACCAGGAAGGATGTGTTTATTATGTAAACACCAACTTACTAAAACATACGTTTGAATGACACTGAGGGGCAGAGTTTTTACAGCCAATGTCGGTGTGCCTGCGGCTGATGCCGTGCAGGTGTACACATGCATATACACACACTCACTCAAATAAGCGCATACAACACACAGACAGTCGTGGCCAAAAGTTGAGAATGACACAAATACTAATTTTCACAAAGTCTGCTGCCTCAGTTTGTATGATGACAATTTGTATATACTCCAGAATGTTATGAAGAGTGATCAGATGAATTGCAATTAATTGTAAAGTCCCCCTATGCCACGCAAATGAACTGAATCCCCCCCAAAAAAACATGTCAGCCCTGCCACAAAAGGACCAGCTGACATCACGTCAGCGATTCTCTCGTTAACACAAGTGTGAGTGTTGACAAGGACAAGGCTGGAGATCGCTCTGTCATGCTGGTTGAGTTCGAAAAACAGACTGGAAGCTTCAAAAGGAGGGTGGTGCTTGGAATCATTGTTCTACCTCTGTCAATCATGGTTACCTGCAAGGAAACATGTGCCGTCATCATTGCTTTGCACAAAAAGGGCATCACAGGCAAGGATATTGCTGCCAGTAAGATTGCACCTAAATCAACCATTTATCGGATCATCAAGAACTTCAAGGAGTGCAGTTCAATTGTTGTGAAGAAGGCTTCAGGGCGCCCAAGAAAGTCCAGCAAGCGCCAGGAACGTCTCCTAAAGTTGATTCAGCTGCGGGATCGAGGCACCACCAGTACAGAGCTTGCTCAGGAATGGCAGCAGGCAGGTGTGAGTGCATCTGCAAGCACAGTGAGGCGAAGACTTTTGGAGGATGGCCTGGTGTCAAGAAGGGCAGCAAAGAAGCCACTTCTCTCCAGGAAAAACATCAGACACAGACTGATATTCTGCAAAAGGTACAGGGATTGGACTGCTGAGAACTGGGGCAAAGTCATTTTCTCTGATGAATCCCCTTTGATTGTTTGGGGCATCCGGAAAAAAAGCTTGTCCGGAGAAGACAAGGTGAGCGCTACCATCAGTACTGTGCCATGCCAACAGTAAAGCATCATGAGACCATTCATGTGTGGGGTTGCTTCTCAGCCAAGGGAGTGAGCTCTCTCACAATTTTGCCTAAGAACACAACCATGGATAAAGAATGGTACCAACACATCCTCCGAGAGCAACTTCTCCCAACCATCCAGGAACAGTTTGGTGATGAACAATGCCTTTTCCAGCATGATGGAGCACCTTTCCATAAGGCAAAAGTGATAACTAAGTGGCTCGGGGAAAAAAAATGATATTTTGGGTCCATGGCAAGGAAACTCCCCAGACCTTAATCCCATTGAGAACTTGTGGTCAATCCGCAAGAGGCAGGTGGACAAACAAACACCCACAAATTCTGACAAACTCCAAGCATTAACTTTGCAAGACTGGGCTGCCATCAGTCAGGATGTAGCCCAGAAGTTAATTGACAGCATGCCAGGGCAGATTGCAGAGGTCTTGAAAAAGAAGGGTCAACACTGCAAATATTGACTCTTTGCATCAACTTCATGTATTTGTCAATAACAGCCTTTGACACTTATGAAATGCTTGTAATTATACTTCAGTATTCCATAGTAACATCTGACAAAAATATCTAAAGACACTGAAGCAGCACTTCGTGATAATTCATATGTGTCTTTCTCATTTGTGTCATTCTCATAACTGTTGGCCACGACTGTACATGTAATAGTGCCAGACATGCACACAAACATATACAGTTGGGATTGCTGTTATGATTTTAGTTGTCCTTGATGTCCTTTTTTTGCAGTGTTGTTAGCTGTTTTCTTCTGTCTTTTTTCTTTTTAGTTCATTTTCTTGGTTGTTGGTGCATTGGGGGGTTCTTGGGGGTGGGGAATGGTATGAATTGTATATTTTCTTCTGGGGGGGGGTCTCAAATGGTTGAGGGACAGTTATTGGGGAACTGTGGGGGGGTTCGGGTGCACGCTTTTCAGCCTGGTGGGAGATGTCAACGTGCCCTTCAGCAGGGCATTGACCCTGGATGCTTCTGTGTGTCGCTCTGAATGGGAGTCTGTTGGGTGACTGGTGTGGTGTGGTTGTTGAGTGGCTTCACTGCATGTATATTGTATTTTTTGGATAATCAATAAAATAAAAAAGAAACACCAACTTACCAGGCCATCCACAGACATGGTCCTACGCACAGCCACAGGTGACATGGGAACATCTTTAGAAGGAGATGGTGGTGGGATGAAAGGAGCTGAATGGAGAGAAAATTGTGAAATTACAATGGTGTAGAAAGTAAAAACATCTAGGCTGTACACTACCGGCCAAAAGTTTTGGAACGCCTACTCATCCAATGTTTTTTCTTTATTTGTACTATTTTCTACATTGCGGCACAACAGTAAAGACATCAAAACTATGAAATAACACAGAATCATGTAGTAACCAAACATATTTTATATTTGAGATTCTTCAAATAGCCACCCTTTGCCTTGATGACAGCTTTGCACACTTGGCATTCTCTCAACCAGCTTCACCTGGAATGCTTTTCCAACCGTCTTGAAGGAGTTCCCACATATACTGAACACTTGTTGGCTGCTTTTCTTTCACTCTGGAGGTCCGACTCATCCCAAACCATCTCAATTAGGTTGAGGTCGGGCGATTGTGGAGGCCAGGTCATCTGATGCAGCACTCCATCACTCTCCTTCTTGGTCAAATAGCCCTTACACAGCCTGGAGGTGTGTTGGGTCATTGTCCTGCTGAAAAACAAATGACAGTCCCACTAAGCGCAAACCAGATGATCATCCGGTGACCCACACCGCATCTCACAAAGACACGGCGGTCGGAGCCAAAAATCGCAAATTTGGACTCTAGACCAGAGGACAAATTTCCACTGGTCTAATGTCCATTGCTCGTGTTTCTTGGCACAAGAAGGTCTCTTCTTCTAATTGCTGTCATTTAGTAGTGTTTCTTTGCAGCAATTAGACCATTAAGGCCTGATTCACAGTCTCCTCTGAACAGTTGATGTTGAGATGTGTCTGTTACTTGAACTCTGGTGAAGCATTCATTTGGGCTGCAATTTCTGAGGCTGGTAACTCTAATGAACTTATCCTCTACAGCAGGTAACTCTGGGTCTTCCTTTCCTGTGGCGGTCCTCATGAGACAGTTTCATCATAGCGGTTGATGGTTTTTGCGACCGCACTTGAAGAAACTTTCAAAGTTCTTGAAATGTAAGTATTGACTCACCTTCATGTCTTAAAGTAATGATGAACTGTCATTCTCTTTGCTTATTTGAGCTGCTATTGCCATAATATGGACTTGGTCTTTTACCAAACAGGGCTTTCTTCTGTATACCCCACTACATTGTCACAACACAACTGATTGGCTCAAACGCGTTAAGGAAAGAAATTACACAACATTTAACAAACATTTAACGCCTGTTAATGTAAATGCATTCCAGGTGACAAACTCATGAAGCTGGTTGAGAGAATGCCAAGAGTGTACAAAGCTGTCAAGGCAAAAGGTGGCTATTTGAATTATCACAAATAGAAAATATATTTTGA
Organism: Oncorhynchus clarkii lewisi; assembly: GCF_045791955.1. Lineage (NCBI taxonomy): Eukaryota > Metazoa > Chordata > Actinopteri > Salmoniformes > Salmonidae > Oncorhynchus > Oncorhynchus clarkii. Next base: position 15,131,010 of record NC_092177.1, read on the forward strand.
TTTATTTAACACTTTTTTGGTTAGTACATGATTCCATGTGTTATTTCATAGTTCTGATGTCTTCATTATTATTCTACAATGTAGAAAATAGTAGAAATAAAGAAAACCCCTTGAATGTCGTGTTCTAAAACTTGACAGGTAGTGTAGATCTACTGTCAAAAGTTTGAAAGTTATTTGGTATGACAATTATTTTGTTTAGAGTAGAGCTTCAGTTGTCTGACAGTTAAACTCACCACCACTAGCTTTGAGCAGTTTGAAGCGCTCTGACCGGTGGAAAGAGGCAGGTCCCTTCACCTCTCCTGGTTTCAGCTCGTATGTGCCCGGTGCTGGGGCGCAGCCTGAACAAAACATGATGAAAACACAGGCAGCCCAATTCTCATGTTTTGCTCAATTATTGTCAAAAGTGAGAGAAAAAAAATAGAATTGGTCTGCCTGTGTAAAAGCATTGGCATGACTATCAACATAGGTATCCAATTAACTACCGAAACCGACGTGGACGTTTTGCCCTTTGCTTGGTGGATTGGAGTAACGTTTACGTTAACTAGCTAGTTAGTAGACAATTGTATACAAAATATTGTTGGATAGCTACGTTAGCGCTAATCTTGCTAACGTTTTAGCTAACTAACGTTAGATTAGCTGGCTAATTTACTTAAAGCAGCTAACGTTAGTTGGCTAGGTTTGCTCAGCTAAATCATTATTTAACTTACCGATATTTTCATTAAATCGTTTCACTGGAGCTCTTGAAAAAGACATGGCTTAAGTTTGGACGAAATAGTTCACTAGAAAAATAGTAGCTAGTTTAAAAGTTACAGGGACGGACGAAGAGTTCTAACGCACTGATTCAAATTCAAAACTCCAGTATCAACACGTGAGGTGTCCCGCTGACCTATCAAAACTAGCAACGTCATAACGTCGAGAAAAGACGACAGGAATTTAACCAATCACAGCAGAGGAAACGAGACTTCCGCCAGCGCCCACTGACTTCTGATACATATCGAATACACTGTGGCTATCTTCAAATGCATACCGAATGTTCAAGTTACAATGTACACGGTCATACATGATTCTCAGTACATTTTCAGTTAACACATTTTTTATTTCATGGAAATACAATTTAATTTCCTTTTGCAGGACCATTCGTTGTACATCTTTATATTCTCTTTTACTCCTTTTTTGTATCTCAAAACATGATCACTTGTACAACAATATCATGAACAAAAGCCTGTCACAAACGTACCCTTTACAATATATCGCTCTTCTTGTCATGCTAACATGTTGGAAAATGACGCACTGATAACTTTTACTTATCAATAGATTCACCCTTTCAATGAACATTAAGGTGTAGTTGTGTGGATAAAGATAATTTAAAAAAGGACAATTGGAACAATTACAGGAAACTAAACTTCATTTTGTTTTTTTATTCAAACTGAAAATATGGTCGCTCCTTCATGGGTGTAACGATTAACTTTCCTTCATAAGAATACAAAACAGGGTCAAAGGACTGATAACACTGCTAAAGAAAAAAAATCCAACAATATGGAATATTGAATATATTTAGGAAATTGCCCTCTCTCGATCTCGAAAAAAAAAATCCAATAATATGGAATATTTAATATATTTAGGAAATCGCCCTCCATCTCTTGTGTGTAATTCGTACCTAAACAGTGAAAATGCAACTTATTGATTGCTTTAATTCTTCTTCTATAGAGGGAATGAACTGTACAGGAGTTGGATTGGTCATGTGATACTCCCAACATCTTCCATTCACTCTCTGAACAAATCTAATACAGTAAATTCATCCTGGTCTCTTTTGTTATTTGACAACCAAGAATTATTTCTAACGTTTTTTTTACTCCGGAAAAACAAAACAAAAAAACACACACGTGCAGATGAAAATGTTGTCAATAATTTCAAAAATGGTAAACAATATCACTGTATTAAGCACACATACAGAATATAAAAATGTTCAATAAACTGACAAGACAGAGAGAAATCAAAAAGTAGGTGAGGATTAGGATTCTCGTCAGTAGAAGAGGAAAGTTATACCAAGGATGAAGAATGTAATTATCAATAATGAATTAACAACAATAACAGTTACAACACTCAACACTTCTCTTTTTAGTTCAACAGTGACATTTCCAACGGAGAATGGAACTGAATAAAAATTATACTCAGAGGCTAAAACCCCCCAAATAAGTGAAAAATAAATAAAGCAACTAAGAAAAGCAGTCACGTGTCCTTGGTATGCAGTCACGTGTCCTTGGTATGCAGTCACGTGTCCTTGGTATGCAGTCACGTGTCCTTGGTATGCAGTCACGTGTCCTTGGTATGCAGTCACGTGTCCTTGGTATGCAGTCACGTGTCCTTGGTATGCAGTCACGTGTCCTTGGTATGCAGTCACGTGTCCTTGGTATGCAGTCACGTGTCCTTGGTATGCAGTCACGTGTCCTTGGTATGCAGTCACATGTCCTTGGTATGCAGTCACGTGTCCTTGGTATGCAGTCACGTGTCCTTGTTATGCAGTCAAGTGTCCTTGTTATGCAGTCAAGTGTCCTTGTTATGCAGTCACGTGTCCTTGGTATGCAGTCACGTGTCCTTGGTATGCAGTCACGTGTCCTTGGTATGCAGTCACGTGTCCTTGTTATGCAGTCAAGTGTCCTTGTTATGCAGTCAAGTGTCCTTGTTATGCAGTCACGTGTCCTTGGTATGCAGTCACGTGTCCTTGGTATGCAGTCACGTGTCCTTGGTATGCAGTCACGTGTCCTTGGTATGCAGTCACGTGTCCTTGGTATGCAGTCACGTGTCCTTGTTATGCAGTCAAGTGTCCTTGTTATGCAGTCAAGTGTCCTTGTTATGCAGTCACGTGTCCTTGGTATGCAGTCACGTGTCCTTGGTATGCAGTCACGTGTCCTTGGTATGCAGTCACGTGTCCTTGGTATGCAGTCACGTGTTCTTGGTATGCAGTCACGTGTCCTTGGTATGCAGTCACGTGTCCTTGTTATGCAGTCAAGTGTCCTTGTTATGCAGTCAAGTGTCCTTGTTATGCAGTCAAGTGTCCTTGTTATGCAGTCAAGTGTCCTTGTTATGCTATTTGAAACCGTAGGGTTGTGTGAGGAGAGAAGAGGTGTGGCTAACTACTCCTATGACACTGGTTTACTAAGCATGGGTATGTCCAGGGAGATGTGGGGCTACATCCAAATGGCACCCTATTCCTTGTCAAAAGTAGTGCACTATATAGGGAATAGGGTGCCGTTTGGGACACACACACACATGTTAGCCTCTGGGATGAATGAATGGACAGCTTGACTTGTGTGATGATCATATTATGGATGTTATGGGATGAAATGCCACTGATGACTTTGGTGTAATTAAGTATCATCATAATACTTAGCACCCGTGTGGACTTCATGAAGCAATTCAATAAAATGGCGGTTGGGTTTGCTTTCGTACGTCAACTACGAAATAATAATCTCAGGTTATAGGTCATTTCAGAATCAGATTACATGTATGCATTGAGGTTTTGGAGATTATTCCAGCATATCTATCATCTTTTATGTAGGTTGATTGTTGATGCTCACTAAATGGTTTCTCAGAGGTATCTGATAGACTGTTCATTGTGACTAGAGGGGAAGCAGGGCATTACTGCAGATCTGTAACCACTCAGGATTGGCAGTTGTGTATTACTGAGCCCATCCATGTGACATATAGCTCTAGTGACAGGAGAAGGGATGCTGAGTCTGGGTGTGAGAGTCACATGGGTTGGGAACAGAAAAACTAACATCTGAAAACACCCACACCTCTAAAACTAGACTGTGGTTATGGGCCTAAAATATTCAGACTTCAGAAGACTCAGTTCGAGATTTACACTTTTTCATGGGCGCCATGTTGACACGAAAAGTTCCAAGACAGTTGCATTCTAGAATGCAAATTGGAATGTAATTTGTATGGAATATTTGGTGCCAAAATGGTGTATAGTCAGACAGACCTCTGGAATCTTAAGGCTCTGAGAGTCTGAGTACAAGGCCAAAGAGAGGCAGACTGTGTGGTGATGATTTGGGTTGGTGTGTGTGTGTATGTGTAGTTTGTGGGACATGTGTGGCTTATGTGTGTAGCGTGTGTTTGTAGCATGTGTGAGTTCTTCTCAGCATGTTGTGGCCAGGGACTGGTGTATAGGTGGCTGGAAGCAGCGGACATGCTCCACGGTGGAACTATCGGTCTCCACAGCCTTCATGTACTTGTTGAGGATGGCAAAGATCTCATTGTTCAGGATCTGGTACTTCCTGATGCGGTCAGCCATCTTCTTCAGTGGCTGTAGATAGATAGATAGATAGATAGATAGAGAGATAGAAAGATGGGGTTTGAATCCAATGATAAAATTAAAACCACAGACCAGGATTGTAGTAGCCAAGGACTTGCCACCATAAAGATGGTGAGCTTCCTCTTCTCATATAGTTGACATATCTCTTAATCCATTCTGTCATCTTACTTCTGTGTTAGCATGCTGGTTAAAACAAAGTAGATGTGTGCATGGCGTCAGTGGGTACCCACCACGTTCTTGATGATCTCATCCTTGCTGTCCTGCCTCTGCACCTTGAGCAGGTGGTAGCAGAAGTCAAACAGGTCGAAGCGGCGCTGCTGACCCAACAGCACGATGATGGAACAGCCTGCCCAGTTCAGCCCGTCACCAAAACACTGCCTGCAGAGGATACATATAGGAACTTAATAAGTACTTTGTATTTGTAGAAAACGCTTCACAAATCAAGCTCAGTTGATTGGATAGTGATTGCTTTATCTACTAATGTGCATGTGCACTAAACAGCCCTGAGAGGACTACAGTAACACACTCCTTACTGTGTGAGTACGCTGCCATGCCCCCTACAGTAGGTCACTCCTTACTGTGTGAGTATGCTGCCATGCCTCCTACAGTAACTCACTCCTTACTGTGTGAGTACGCTGCCATGCCCCCTACAGTAACTCACTCCTTACTGTGTGTGTGAGTACGCTGCCATGCCCCTTACAGTAACTCACTCCTTACTGTGTGTGTGAGTATGCTGCCATGCCCTCTACAGTAACTCACTCTTTACTGTGTGTGTGAGTACGCTGCCATGCCCTCTACAGTAACTCACTCTGCGGTGAACTCGTGAGTGCCGACGGGTATGCAGTAAACAAACTGCATGGCGCTCCAGAGGCGGTGGAACTCCATACACTCGTCCACATGCATCACGCCATTGGTGGGAGGCGGGCCTCGCCACACGGCGTCCTGCAGGAAACTACGGATCCTTGTAAGGATCACCTCGAACATGGACAGGCCACAGCAAAGACGCTCCTTGGTCAACAGATCCCCCTCACGGGCTATAGCTATTTGCTGAAAAAGAGGAGGAAAGGAAACATTAGGAGAGGAAGGAAGGAGAACAGGGAGTAAGGTGGAGCAGATAAAATAGGGAAAGTTGAATTGTTTTGGAACTTTGGTGCCAATATGGCTGCCCTTACAAATTT
>NC_092177.1:15141505-15256505 GCF_045791955.1 Oncorhynchus clarkii lewisi
CCAGATCCAATCCCATGGAGTTAAATACTAAGAAACGGACTGTCCTTGACTGACAAACACACAGCAGTCTGATGATGGGATCTCGGACCATCCAGGTATGGTAGGATTATCAACTATGTCATGGTGGTTATGACGATGTCTGTTCCGTCACTAAACTCTCTGTCTGTCTGTATGTCTGTCTTGTGCAGCAGCTGAACCAGGAGCTATAGCTCTAGGAGGATCAGGAAGTGCTGACAGAGATCAGGCATACAAGAAGTACAGCCTGTTATGGTACAGAACACCACTAATCTACCGAGCCTATAATCCCTGCTCATAGAGAAACATGCTAATCAAGCATATCTCATCTGATCTGTCAGAGGACTATAATATGATGGGACAACAAGAGGAAGTGTTATTGTCTGGGACTGACCGGGTTTCAAACCTGGGTTGTCAGTACGAGTCATGCCTGTGTTAGCCCTCTGAGCTAAAGCCTAGACATTTGCTGTGGGTTCACTGAACTACCTCTCCTCTACAATGAACCGACCTGGGGATCCGTACTCGTGGCGCGGCAGGCGACAGATCTTAGGCATCACCTCGATCAGAGTCTTCACATACTGCAGGATAGTGCCCTGCAACTAAGTAGGGAAGAGAAGAGGGGGAAGGAAGTATCAGAGGGATAGTGGCAAGAAGTATCAGAGGGAGAGGAAGTATCAGAGGGAGAGGGGGAGGAAGTATCAGAGGGAGAGGAAGTATCAGAGGGAGAGGAAGTATCAGAGGGAGAGGAAGTATCAGAGGGAGAGGGGGAGGAAGTGTCAAAGGGACAGGAAGTATCAGAGGGAGAGGGGGAGGAAGTATCAGAGGGAGAGGAAGTATCAGAGGGAGAGGAAGTATCAGAGGGAGACGGGGAGGAAGTATCAGAGGGAGAGGAAGTATCAGAGGGAGAGGGGGAGGAAGTATCAGAGGGAGAGGGGGAGGAAGTATCAGAGGGAGAGGAAGTATCAGAGGGAGAGGAAGTATCAGAGGGAGAGGAAGTATCAGAGGGAGAGGAAGTATCAGTGGGAGAGGGAGAGGAAGTATCAGAGGGAGAGGAAGTATCAGAGGGAGACGGGGAGGAAGTATCAGAGGGAGAGGAAGTATCAGAGGGAGAGGAAGTATCAGAGGGAGAGGGGGAGGAAGTATCAGAGGGAGAGGGGGAGGAAGTATCAGAGGGAGAGGAAGTATCAGAGGGAGAGGAAGTATCAGAGGGGGAGGAAGTATCAGAGGGGGAGGAAGTATCAGAGGGGGAGGAAGTATCAGAGGGAGAGGAAGTATCAGAGGGAGAGGAAGTATCAGAGGGAGAGGAAGTATCAGAGGGAGAGGAAGTATCAGAGGGAGAGGAAGTATCAGAGGGAGAGGAAGTATCAGAGGGAGAGGAAGTATCAGAGGGGGAGGAAGTATCAGAGGGAGAGTGGGAGGAAGTATCAGAGGGAGAGGATAAAAAGAGAGGAGATTAGTTGGATCGACTTTTTTTAACAGAGGCTGCTATGTAGGAGTACATTCAGACAATGAGAGACAAATAGCCCATAATACCAGGCTCTTGACTATCTTGAGCAGTTCCTCCATCACCACGGCGATGCCCTGGTAACCAAGGAGACGACAGATGGTCTTGAAGTGGGGCGGGCCTACGAAGTTCCTGTAGGAGCTATAGATGTGTGAGTAGGCAATGTTCAGAGGCTGGGGGAGGGAGAGAGGGAGAGGGGGAGGAAATATTACATCAGAAACATGCTCTCAAAAGTGCTCTAAAAATAGGTACACATCTTTCTCATTTCTATAGTTGAATGAAAATAGCAGACAGTACACAGTACATACCTTAGACCCATACAGGTAGTACGGCTGCACGTTGGCAGGCTTGTCTCGCTGAGGCTCCTGGGTAAAGGGGATGGCAGTCCGAACGAAGCTGAGGACACAGGGAATGAGATAGAGTTCAGGGGTCATGAGCAGGAGTCCACTTAGGTAATGACTAAATAGAATATAGATAGCCAACTGCTGAACCTGAGCGATGTTTTGATAGACCGGCAATCAGCTGCCCAAGAACCGTAAGCTTGTGAACATGTCCAAGACTACCCAAAAACACCCCCTTCCCCCTACCACTGACCGGTTGGTGGAGCCGTTGTAGCAGTAGTTGGGGAGGAAGTCAAAGTTGAGTTCCCAGAAGACATGGAGCGTGATGCGTCCGTAGGGGGCAGACACATTGTGGTTGGCCTCACGGAACATGGCGTCGAAGCTGTCCAGGGTCATGTGCTTCGAGAGCAGACGATGAGTCAGTCTGTTGATGTCCATCAACCACTCCAACTCCTGATGGGTGGATTAGACAGACAGACAGATAATGATAATGAAAAGATAGAACAAAAGCAGGTAATATTGTGGCCAGTGGAGCATAGGGCCAAGAGGACAGGACAGGACCAATGAGAGTGAGCCTGGTGTGTGAAATGTGACTGACAGTATGCTATCTGAGAGTGTACATTTGATGCAGGGCTAGGAGTGTGAAGTAGTGTTGGTTGTATGGTGTGTGGGAAGGTTGAGACCACAGTATGCTCCTGCCCTGGTGTTCTCACCACAATGGAGGTGAGGTCTTCACTCTCAAAGCGACTGATGGCCTGGTCCAGAGACTTGTACATGGCTGCTGAGATCCTCTGGGTGACCAGACGGTTCAGATCGATGGAGCGACCTAGGAGCTGGAGGGAGGGAGGGAGGGAGGGAGAGGGAGAGAGAGAGAGAGAGAGAGAGAGAGAGAGAGAGAGAGAGAGAGAGAGAGAGAGAGAGAGAGAGAGAGAGAGAGAGAGAGAGAGAGAGAGAGAGAGAGAGAGAGAGAGAGAGAGAGAGAGAGATACCCAAACCTTCCTTAACAAAGCCATCACCTACAGTCCCCTAAGCAAGCTGGTACTGGGGCTGTTCATAAACATAAACAGACCCCACAGAGCCTCAGAACAGCAACACTATTAGACCCAACCAAATCATGAGAAAACAAAAAGATAATTACTTGACACATTGGAAAGAATTAACAAAAAAACAGAGCAAACTAGAATGGTATTTGGCCCTAAACAGAGAGTACACAGCGGCAGAATACCTGACTACTGTGACTGACCCAAAATAAGGAAAGCTTTGACTATGTACAGACTCAGTGAGCATAGCCGTGCTTTTGAGAAAGGCCGCCGTAGGCAGACATGGCTCTCAAGAGAAGACAGGCTATGTGCTCACTGCCCACAAAATGAGGTGGAAACTGAGCTGCACTTCCTAACCTCCTGCCAAATGTATGACCATATTAGAGACACAGATTTCCCTCAGTTTAGACAGACCCACAAAGAATTCGAAAACAAACCCGATTTTGATAAACTCCCATATCTACTGGGTGAAATACCACAGTGTGCCATCACAGCAGCAAGATTTGTGACCTGTTGCCACAAGAAAAGGGCAACCAGTGAAGAACAAACACCAATGTAAATAGAGTACATCTTTCAGTCTAACACTGCCCTTTACTTCCTTGTCTAGCTCTTCGTTAGACACATGCTTTGTGTAAGTACTAAATTGTCCTCTCCAAGTTTACTTCCTTGTCTAGCTCTTCGTTAGACACATGCTTTGTGTAAGTACTAAATTGTCCTCTCCAAGTTGACTTCCTTGTCTAGCTCTTCGTTAGACACATGCTTTGTGTAAGTACTAAATTGTCCTCTCCAAGTTCAGCTGGAATTTAGCCCGAAAGGATTTGAAAAACGTGATGCGGTGCAGAGAATATCAGATCTCATCAATGATTGGAGAAGTGTTTAACACCCACCCCCCACCCCCCCCACGTCCTTATCATATAATATCTTGTCATAAGGGCAACGTGACAGCAAGAGAGTCATGCTGGAATGTCAATTCTCATCAAATCAATAGGAAGTCTGACTGAAATACGGGACAAATCAACCTTTTATTGTAAATTTGTGGTGTTTTAATTTGTTAATAAAATGTGGGATATGATTTCTTAGACGCGGGACAAAAAGCGAGACTGTCCCAGATAATCACGGACATGTGGTCACCCAGGGTGGTGTACGACAGACCTACCTGTACGTGTCTCTGTTTGAGCAGGGTCTCATAACGGTTGGAGGGGGGGTAGGGGATGATCACACCATAGTTTTTACACTCTGCCCTGAAACGCTTGTCCAGGAGGACACTGTGGAGCAAAACACACAACAACATCCTTCACTGCTTGATTTAACCCCCTCAACAACATGATTCAGTCTTGTATCTGTTTACTGTGGTGTCTCCAGCCGTCTCTTACCTTCCAGACATGGCTTTGTAGTAGGCAAATATCTGATCAGCCAGCTTGTAGACAAACTGATCGAAGCACAGGTTCACCTGTAGGAAAAACAGAATCCCTAACTCACTACTCTTGTGGGGATCGGTGATAAATTACTTGTCATTTTATGATTTCTGAGGCGGCCATCTTTGTTTCGTGCTAGTTTACCTCAGCCTCTATCTCATCGTAGAGGAACTGTTTCTTGAACTTGGTCAGAGCGTAGTAGCCACTGTCATTGTAGAGGTCCAGAGGGTACAACACATACCTGGGAGAAACAACAGGCAGGATGGCATTAACAGGCACAAACACACACAGACTCAGCATGGACACAATGACAACAGAGAGACAATATCTGTCCCTCACCCTCCATCTCCCTCTACTCTTGTCTGTTCCTCTCCCTCACCTGCACACACACACACACACACACACACACACACACACACACACACACACACAGACTCAACATGGACACAATGACAACAGAGAGACAATATCTGTCCCTTACCCTCCATCTCCCTCTACTCTTGTCTGTTCCTCTCCCTCACCTGCACACACACACACACACACACACACACACACACACACACACACACACACACACACACACACACACACACACACACACACACACACACATGCGCACACGCACACACAGTGGTCTAAACAGTGTCTTACTCCATCATGGATGGCTCCTTGGTCTCCAGTATGTGGTCTGTGAGGATCCAGGGCATGGACATCTCGATGGGGAACTGGATCCTGCGACCCATGGTCAGCTCCAGGAAGAACTCTCTGAACCACAGCTGAGACAGGTCACAGCAGTGCTGCAGCGCCTCTGGAGGACAGGAAGGGAATAATTATATTATATTATTATATTATTACTAGAGGAAGAACTCTCTGAACCACAGCTGAGACAGGTCACAGCAGTGCTACAGTGCTACCACAGGATAGGAGGGGAAATTACAACATATTATTATAGTGCTCCACAGGGGAGGTGTCATGATACCCATAAAACCTAGCGGTCTAACAAGGAAATGGTTCCAATCGTTTTTCCACCATTCATTTTGCCCATAGGGAATTTTAGAAACACTTAAAGAAAGGTCTGTGTTTCGTGTAGACTTACCCTGGCGTGAAGTCTTGATAACCATGGAACTCTCTTGATCAAGGTGACTTTTATCAATATACTCAGCTCTATTTACTCTCACATTCAAAAGTGCTATTTAGCATCAAAGTAGACATCATGCAAAACTACAAATCCCTGCAAATCCCTAAACCACAGCTTAGACAGGTCACTGCAGTGCTGCAGCACCTCTACAGGACGGGAGGGGAATAACATGACACTAATACAGGACAGGAGGGCAATAACATGACACTAATACAGGACAGGAGGGGAATAACATGACACTAATACAGGACAGGAGGGGAATAACATGACACCAATACAGGACAGGAGGGCAATAACATGACACTAATACAGGACAGGAGGGGAATAACATGACACTAATACAGGACAGGAGGGGAATAACATGACACCAATACAGGACAGGGGGGGAATAACATGACACCAATACAGGACAGGAGGGGAATAACATGACACTAATACAGGACAGGAGGGGAATAACATGACACCAATACAGGACAAGAGGGGAATAACATGACACCAATACAGGACAGGAGGGGAATAACATGACACCAATACAGGACAGGAGGGGAATAACATGACACCAATACAGGACAGGAGGTGAATAACATGATATTATAACAGGAGATAAACAACATGATATTATGGAGGTGATCAATTGAATGGTTGGTGTGTGTGTGTGTGTGTGTGTGTGTGTGTGTGTGTGTGTGTGTGTGTGTGTGTGTATACATACCGCTGAAGTTGAGCAGGTGTGTGAAGAAGAAGGAGTGTTTGTGGAAGTCTTCTATAGCCAGCACTATGGGTCCATCCAGACTGCTGCGTAGAGTCTTCTTAGAACCACTCTTATCAGCTATCAACGACTCCAGCATGGTACGAACCATGTACAGCTAGAGAGGCAGGGAGAGAGAGAGAAAAGTCGAAATAGTCCATTCCCTTACAAAGTCCCTGTACTTGATCCTGTCCCTACAGCATGCCTCCATCCCCGAGTCACATCAGTCTCTTCCTAATTCCCCTAGCCCTCTGCTACCCTTCCCTCTCTACCCTGGTGTACCTGTGTGCTCGAGGGTCCCACAGCTCTGCGGGGCACCTTGATGTCGAACCCTCCCTTGGGGTCCTTCTCCCCCCTGAGACAAGGGTCATTGGGAGGCTCCCGAGCCCCCTCCCAGTCACATATGGTCTTACGGATCGCCTGCAGGACACTAGAGAGAGACAGAAGGTTATCAGAGAATCAGCATTATAGAGAATGACTATCGGTATGTCCCAAATTGCACCCTATTCCCTATATAGTGCACTACTTTTGACCAGGGCCCATAGCACTACTTTTGACCAGGGCCATAGGTATAGGGGGCCATTTAGGAAGCAGCCTAGCTAACGATGGAAGGTCCATGGTTCTACTGTATCTAGCAAACAGTGAAAATTGTGCCGTACGCATACTTGAGCCTTTGAGGGGACTTGAGCCTTTTTTTCCAAGGTGTTTTTCATCAAGACCAGATAACAAGATGCTACAGTACCTCTTAAGAGGTTCTCTTGCCAGAATATGTTAACAGTTGAACAAGAATGAGTGCAGCCAGTATGGTACCTGATGAGAACGTTCTTCTTCTTGCGTACGGCCTGACGTAGAGGCTCCCTGAGGGTCATCTGGGCAAAGTCCTGCAGGGCTGCATAGATGGTGTTCCTTATGGCCTGGTTGAATACGCTCTCCATACGACCCATCAACACCTACAACGCAGATACCATCATCAACACCAAAGTAGACCCACGGTGGTGAAACGATGCTATGTTACTATTCTGTAAGCGTCCCAACGATGTCATGACCTAGCTGTCTGTAGGTACAGTGTGTGTTTCTGACCTGCAGTCCCTTGATCATGGCGATGACCTCGACCAGGGCAAACTTCTCCTCTGAGGTGTAGTTGTAACGTGTAGCTCTCTCATACTCCTCCGCTGTGCCAGGACAGTCCTTGTTACAGAACTTATCTGTTGGGTGGACCAGCTTCCACGAGTACTGAGAGAGAGAATATGGTGTCAGAGTAAACTGAAAATCACAGGACCTGGTAGAAATATAATGACTTAATTCATTAAAATAAAGAAATAAAAATATATGGGACCAAGCACGTACTACACACGTCCCCTTCTTAACATAAACCACGCACACACACACACACCCCGTTCCCCTACTCACCACTTCCATGACGTGTGTGCTCCACTTGGACAGCAGCTGTAACCCTCTGAGTGCCAGGTCAAACAGTTCCCTGTATTCCTCGTCTGACTTGTGACTGTCCAGGCCTGACCCGGTCACTACCTCACTGTTACTGTAGCGAGCCAGCTCCGAGATGAACCGGATGTGGTCATCACGAATCTGAACCATCTGCTCACACAGGTTATACTGGGGAGAGATGGAGCTCTGGGTACACGTCCACCTGTAGGAGAGAGGTCAGAGGTCAGGGTTCACACAGGTTGTACTGGGGAGAGATGGAGCTCTGGGTACACATCCACCTGTAGGAGAGAAGTCAGAGGTCAGGGTTCACACAGGTTGTACTGGGGGAGGTGAAGCTCTGGGTACACATCCACCTATAGGAAAGTCAGGGGATAGGAGAGGACCGAGTATATGCTGATTTTTGCTATTTCCTTTCAATATGTATCCAATTAAGACCTAGACAACCAGGTGTGGAGAGTTCCTAACTAACCAATTAAGACCTAACCAAGTGTGGAGAATTCCTAACTAACCAATTAAGACCTAACCAGGTGTGGGGAGTTCCTAACTAACCAATTAAGACCTAGACAACCAGGTGTGGAGAGTTCCTAACTAGCCAATTAAGACCAGGTGTGGATAATTCCTAACTAACCAATTAAGACCTAACCAGGTGTGGAGAATTCCTAACTAACCAATTAAGACCTAACCAGGTGTGGGGAGTTCCTAACTAACCAATTAAGACCTAGACAACCACGTGTGGGGAGTTCCTAACAAACCAATTAAGACCTAGACAACCAGGTGTGGGGAGTTCCTAACAAACCAATTAAGACCTAGACAACCAGGTGTGGAGAGTTCCTAACTAACCAATTAAGAACTAACCAGGTGTGGAGAGTTCCTAACTAACCAATTAAGACCTAACCAGGTGTGGAGAATTCCTAACTAACCAATTAAGACCTAACCAGGTGTGGGGAGTTCCTAACTAACCAATTAAGACCTATACAACCAGGTGTGGGGAGTTCCTACCTAACCAATTAAGACCTAGACAACCAGGTGTGGGGAGTTCCTAACAAACCAATTAAGACCTAGACAACCAGGTGTGGAGAGTTCCTAACTAACCAAATAAGACCTAGACAATCAGGTGTGGGGAGTACCTAACAAACCAATTAAGACCTAGACAACCACGTGTGGGGAGTTCCTAACAAACCAATTAAGACCTAGACAACCAGGTGTGGGGAGTTCCTAACAAACCAATTAAGACCTAGACAACCAGGTCTGGGGAGTTCCTAACAAACCAATTAAGACCTAGACAACCAGGTGTGGGGAGTTCCTAACAAACCAATTAAGACCTAGACAACCAGGTGTGGGGAGTTCCTAACAAACCAATTAAGACCTAGACAACCAGGTGTGGGGAGTTCCTAACAAACCAATTAAGACCTAGACAACCAGGTGTGGGGAGTTCCTAACTAACCAATTAAGGGACTGGGGTTGAGTTTGACACCTGTGGGGTAGAGGCTGGGGTTGAGTTTGACACCTGTGGGGTAGACGCTGGGGTTGAGTTTGACACCTGTGGGGTAGAGGCTGGGGATGAGATTTTATTTATTTATTTATTTTACCTTTATTTAACCAGGTAGGCAAGTTGAGAACAAGTTCTCATTTACAATTGCGACCTGGCCAAGATAAAGCAAAGCAGTTCGACAGATACAACAACACAGAGTTACACATGGAGTAAAACAAACATACAGTCAATAATAAAGTATAAACAAGTCTATATACAATGTGAGCAAATGAGGTGAGAAGGGAGGTAAAGGCAAAAAGGCCATGGTGGCAAGGTAAATACAATATAGCAAGTAAAACACTGGAATGGTAGTTTTGCAACGGAAGAATGTGCAAAGTAGAAATAAAAATAATGGGGTGCAAAGGAGCAAAATAAATAAATTAATTAAATACAGTTGGGAAAGAGGTAGTTGATAGGGCTAAATTATAGGTGGGCTATGTACAGGTGCAGTAATCTGTGAGCTGCTCTGACAGTTGGTGCTTAAAGCAAGTGAGGGAGATAAGTGTTTCCAGTTTCAGAGATTTTTGTAGTTCGTTCCAGTCATTGGCAGCAGAGAACTGGAAAGAGAGGCGGCCAAAGAAAGAATTGGTTTTGGGGGTGACTAGAGAGATATACCTGCTGGAGCGTGTGCTACAGGTGGGAGATGCTATGGTGACCAGCGAGCTGAGATAAGGGGGGACTTTACCTAGCAGGGTCTTGTAGATGACATGGAGCCAGTGGGTTTGGCGACGAGTATGAAGCGAGGGCCAGCCAACGAGAGCGTACAGGTCGCAATGGTGGGTAGTATATGGGGCTTTGGTGACAAAACGGATTGCACTGTGATAGACTGCATCCAATTTGTTGAGTAGGGTATTGGAGGCTATTTTGTAAATTACATCGCCAAAGTCGAGGATTGGTAGGATGGTCAGTTTTACAAGGGTATGTTTGGCAGCATGAGTGAAGGATGCTTTGTTGCGAAATAGGAAGCCAATTCTAGATTTAACTTTGGATTAGAGATGTTTGATATGGGTCTGGAAGGAGAGTTTACAGTCTAACCAGACACCTAAGTATTTGTAGTTGTCCACGTATTCTAAGTCAGAGCCGTCCAGAGTAGTGATGTTGGACAGGCGGGTAGGTGCAGGTAGCGATCGGTTGAAGAGCATGCATTTAGTTTTACTTGTATTTAAGAGCAATTGGAGGCCACGGAAGGAGAGTTGTATGGCATTGAAGCTTGCCTGGAGGGTTGTTAACACAGTGTCCAAAGAAGGGCCAGAAGTATACAGAATGGTGTCGTCTGCGTAGAGGTGGATCAGAGACTCACCAGCAGCAAGAGCGACCTCATTGATGTATACAGAGAAGAGAGTCGGTCCAAGAATTGAACCCTGTGGCACCCCCATAGAGACTGCCAGAGGTCCGGACAACAGACCCTCCGATTTGACACACTGAACTCTATCAGAGAAGTAGTTGGTGAACCAGGCGAGGCAATCATTTGAGAAACCAAGGCTGTTGAGTCTGCCGATGAGGATGTGGTGATTGACAGAGTCGAAAGCCTTGGCCAGATCAATGAATACGGCTGCACAGTAATGTTTCTTATCGATGGAGGTTAAGATATCGTTTAGGACCTTGAGCGTGGCTGAGGTGCACCCATGACCAGCTCTGAAACCAGATTGCATAGCAGAGAAGGTATGGTGAGATTCAAAATGGTCGGTAATCTGTTTGTTGACTTGGCTTTCGAAGACCTTAGAAAGGCATGGTAGGATAGATATAGGTCTGTAGCAGTTTGGGTCAAGAGTGTCCCCCCCTTTGAAGAGGGGGATGACCGCAGCTGCTTTCCAATCTTTGGGAATCTCAGACGACACGAAAGAGAGGTTGAACAGGCTAGTAATAGGGGTGGCAACAATTTCGGCAGATAATTTTAGAAAGAAAGGGTCCAGATTGTCTAGCCCGGCTGATTTGTAGGGGTCCAGATTTTGCAGCTTTGCATTTGGGAGAAGGAGAAATGGGGAAGGCTTGGGCGAGTTGCTGTTGGGGGTGCAGTGCTGTTGACAGGGGTAGGAGTAGCCAGGTGGAAAGCATGGCCAGCAGTAGAAAAATGCTTATTGAAATTTTCAATTATGGTGGATTTATCAGTGGTGACAGTGTTTCCTATCTTCAGTGCAGTGGGCAGCTGGGAGGAGGTGTTCTTATTCTCCATGGACTTTACAGTGTCCCAGAACTTTTTTGAGTTAGTGTTGCAAGAAGCAAATTTCTGCTTGAAAAAGCTAGCCTTGGCTTTTCTAACTGCCTGTGTATAATGGTTTCTAGCTTCCCTGAACAGCTGCATATCACGGGGGCTGTTCGATGCTAATGCAGAACGCCATAGGATGTTTTTGTGTTGGTTAAGGGCAGTCAGGTCTGGGGAGAACCAAGGGCTATATCTGTTCCTGGTTCTAAATTTCTTGAATGGGGCATGTTTATTTAAGATGGTTAGGAAGGCATTTTTAAAAAATATCCAGGCATCCTCTACTGACGGGATGAGGTCAATATCCTTCCAGGATACCCCGGCCAGGTCGATTAGAAAGGCCTGCTCGCTGAAGTGTTTCAGGGAGCGTTTTCAGTGATGTGAGGAGGTTGTTTGACCGCTGACCCATTACGGATGCAGGCAATGAGGCAGTGATCGCTGAGATCTTGGTTGAAGACAGCAGAGGTGTATTTAGAGGGGAAGTTGGTTAGGATGATATCTATGAGGGTGCCCGTGTTTAAGGCTTTGGGGAGGTACCTGGTAGGTTCATTGATCATTTGTGTGAGATTGAGGGCATCAAGTTTAGATTGTAGGATGGCTGGGGTGTTAAGCATGTTCCAGTTTAGGTCGCCTAGCAGCACGAGCTCTGAAGATAGATGGGGGGCAATCAGTTCACATATGGTGTCCAAAGCACAGCTGGGGGCAGAGGGTGGTCTATAGCAGGCGGCAACGGTGAGAGACTTGTTTTTAGAGAGGTGGATTTTTAAAAGTAGAAGTTCAAATTGTTTGGGTACAGACCTAGATAGTAGGACAGAACTCTGCAGGCTATCTTTGCAGTAGATTGCAACACCGCCCCCTTTGGCAGTTCTATCTTGTCTGAAAATGTTGTAGTTTGGAATTAAAATGTCTGAATTTTTGGTGGTCTTCCTAAGCCAGGATTCAGACACAGCTAGAACATCCGGGTTGGCAGAGTGTGCTAAAGCAGTGAATAGAACAAACTTAGGGAGGAGGCTTCTAATGTTAACATGCATGAAACCAAGGCTATTACGGTTACAGAAGTCGTCAAAAGAGAGCGCCTGGGGAATAGGAGTGGAGCTAGGCACTTGCAGGGCCTGGATTCACCTCTACATCGCCAGAGGAACATAGGAGGAGTAAAATAAGGGTGCGGCTAAAAGCAATAAGAATTGGTCGTCTAGAACGTCTGGAACAGAGAGTAAAAGGAGGTTTCTGGGGGCGATAAAATAGCATCAAGGTATAATGTACAGACAAAGGTAAGGTAGGATGTGAATACAGTGGAGGTAAACCTAGGTATTGAGTGATGAAGAGAGAGATATTGACACCTGTGGGGTAGAGGCTGGGGTTGAGTTTGACACCTGTGGGGTAGAGGCTGGGGATGAGTTTGACACCTGTGGGGTAGAGGCTGGGGTTGAGTTTGACACCTGTGGGGTAGAGGCTGGGGTTGAGTTTGACACCTGTGGGGTAGAGGCTGGGGTTGAGTTTGACACCTGTGGGGTAGAGGCTGGGGTTGAGTTTGACACCTGTGGGGTAGAGGCTGGGGTTGAGTTTGACACCTGTGGGGTAGAGGCTGGGGTTGAGTTTGACACCTGTGGGGTAGAGGCTGGGGTTGAGTTTGACACCTGTGGGGTAGAGGCTGGGGTTGAGTTTGACACCTGTGGGGTAGAGGCTGGGGTTGAGTTTGACACCTGTGGGGTAGAGGCTGGGGTTGAGTTTGACACTTGTGGGGTAGAGGCTGGGGTTGAGTTTGACACCTGTGGGGTAGAGGCTGGGGTTCAAGACTTGTTAGAGGTCTGAGTTTTCAGAGTTTGTCAGTTTAAAGATGGATGATGTTCTTACTTGGACTTGTTCTCCTCGTAGTGGGCGCTGGTCTCTATGTAACGTGATAGTTCTATCTGCATATCTCCAAACAGAGGCACCACCTGCAGCTGAGGCATCAAACAAGACACACAGACAGAGACAGACAGAGACAGACAGACAGAGACAGACAGAGACAGACAGAGACACACAGACAGAGACAGACAGAGACACACAGACAGAGACAGACAGGGCTTCAGTCAGGATGTGTGATCCAATAATAACATATTGGTGTTAAAGTACTGACATGGCCACAAGGAAAAGTTAGATGGCTGCTTTGGTGTGGAGAGCACACACACACACACACACACACACACACACACACACACACACACACACACACACACACACGCACACCAACCTTGAAGAACTTGTCGATCTTTCCCAGGTTGATCCTCTTCTTGGCGTCTAGTTTGTAGATGTTACTGACGTTACCGTCCATCAGATAGAGACCAAAACCCATCACCTGACACACACACACAGAGTGGGATATTACACAAACCCATCACCTGACAGGTAGTTAAGATCCAGACAGAGGCAGGTATCTAGAGAAAGGCAGGTAGTTAAGATCCAGACAGAGACAGGTATCTAGAGAAAGGCAGGTAGTTAAGATCCAGTCAGAGACAGGTATCTAGAGAAAGGCAGGTAGTTAAGATCCAGACAGAGACAGGTATCTAGAGAAAGGCAGGTAGTTAAGATCCAGACAGAGACAGGTATCTAGAGAAAGGCAGGTAGTTAAGATCCAGACAGAGACAGGTATCTAGAGAAAGGCAGGTAGTTAAGATCCAGACAGAGACAGGTATCTAGAGAAAGGCAGGTAGTTAAGATCCAGACAGAGACAGGTATCTAGAGAAAGGCAGGTAGTTAAGATCCAGACAGAGACAGGTATCTAGAGAAAGGCAGGTAGTTAAGATCCAGACAGAGACAGGTATCTAGAGAAAGGCAGGTAGTTAAGATCCAGACAGAGACAGGTATCTAGAGAAAGGCAGGTAGTTAAGATCCAGACAGAGACAGGTATCTAGAGAAAGGCAGGTAGTTAAGATCCAGACAGAGACAGGTATCTAGAGAAAGGCAGGTAGTTAAGATCCTGACAGAGACAGGTATCTAGAGAAAGGCAGGTAGTTAAGATCCAGACAGAGACAAGTATCTAGAGAAAGGCAGGTAGTTAAGATCCAGACAGAGACAGGTATCTAGAGAAAGGCAGGTAGTTAAGATCCAGACAGAGACAGGTATCTAGAGAAAGGCAGGTAGTTAAGATCCAGACAGAGACAGGTATCTAGAGAAAGGCAGGTAGTTAAGATCCAGACAGAAACAGGTAGTTAAGATCCAGACAGAGACAGGTATCTAGAGAAAGGCAGGTAAGACAAAGAGCTAGATGAGGCTCTTACCTTGAGCAGCATGTGTTTC
The DNA here is from genome assembly GCF_045791955.1 of Oncorhynchus clarkii lewisi. Classification (NCBI taxonomy): domain Eukaryota; kingdom Metazoa; phylum Chordata; class Actinopteri; order Salmoniformes; family Salmonidae; genus Oncorhynchus; species Oncorhynchus clarkii. Next base: position 15,156,160 of record NC_092177.1, read on the forward strand.
TCGCTGGGTGTCAGGTACATTTTGTTCTCATAGTAATCAACACTGATGTTGACAATGTCTGCTAACAACTCTTCATAGCCAGGAATCACCTCCAACTGCTGCTGCAGACACTACAGAGATAAATATACACACTATTACTGCTGCTGCAGACACTACAGAGAAATATACACACTAATACTGCTGCTGCAGACACTACAGAGAGAAATATACACACTATTACTGCTGCTGCAGACACTACAGAGAGAAATATACACACTATTACCGCTGCTGCAGACACTACAGAGAGAAATACACACTATTACTGCTGCTGCAGACACTACAGAGAGAAATATACACACTATTACTGCTGCTGCAGACACTACAGAGAAATATACACAGTATTACTGCAGACACTACAGCGAAATATATACACTATTACTACTGCTGCAGACACTACAGAGAAATATACACAGTATTACTGCAGACACTACAGAGAAATACACACTATTACTGCTGCTGCAGACACTACAGAGAGAAATACACACTTTTACTGCTGCTGCAGACACTACAGAGAGAAATATACACACTATTACTGCTGCTGCACAACACGCACACACACAAACACACACCTGAGTAATCCTGTTGTGATTGGCTAGAAACATGGAGAGGTTCTGTGACTCCTGGATGGACTGAGGGTCGGCCATCTTCCTCAGGAACTGAGCTGCCCTGCAGACACAAATTTTACCACATATCAAATTCTGTAGCCACACCTCACAGATTCTGTTAACCTGAGTCAATTGGGTACATCTCAATAGTGGGGTAAATTAGCCCTTCATTCTGTCCCTTTTGCTTTATTTAAGCTGATGTGAAGGAACTAGACAGGTGAAATCAAATGCCTGTGTTTTCAGGATCAGTGCAGGTGAAGGAAAGGTGATAGGGAGAGGAAGCCACTGCAGGCTATTGAGGTGCATCCCCACATTGTGTCTGTCTTCCCTCCGTACCTTTTATAGGCAGAGTGGTCGTTCTTGACGCTGCACTTCATGTTCTTGAGTTCGTCGAGCACAGCGAACATGTTGATGAACTTGCCCAGGGTGAGGAGGTAGGCTTCAGAGACAAAGTCCTTCCTCCGCTCAGCGTGGCAGAGACGCTTTACCTCCCCGCAGAAACGCTCGATGGCCTTACGCTGCAGGGGAGGACAGGGGAAAAGGAGATGACAGAGAGAAGAGAGGTTCTCAGATATATATAGGACTCATTTGTTCATTCATTCATTATTTAATTCAAGGGACAAGGATATGATTGACTGACAAAGTTCCAATTCAAATACGATACATTCATTACGTTGTTCATTCATTTGATTGATTCATTCATTCATCCATCAATCACTGGTCTCTCACCTGAAAGTACATGAACTTCATGAGCTTGGTGACCTCTGGTTCCAGCACCTCCACAGTCTTCTCATAGATCTCCACCCTGTTGGGCTGCTCATTACACTTCACCTGGAGAACACAGGGGGGCGCCGTCACACAGCCTGCTCACTGGAACCACTCACAGGGCTCTCCCACATCTTTTTTTACACATCACAGATCACAGTGTCCCGAGCCAGTATCATATTTCTAGGATCAGGTGCCCGTACTAGAGCTGGGACGATAAACTGAAAACGATCAACGATACGATCACTTATCACAGGCATTTTGCTGATATCGTTCAATAAGATAAGTAGTCTATACCAGAGAAAAGTTTAAATTAAATAAGTTTGCTAAAATGGGTGATTATAAATGGGACAATTGATGGCTACAACCATCAAATGAGTAGTATCAGTTTAAAGGAAAAACTGTGGAGCACATTACTGTTATAAACTGTGGAGCACATTACTGTTATAAACTGTGGAGCACATTACTGTTATAAACTGTGGAGCACATTACTGTTATAAACTGTGGAGCACATTACTGTTATAAACTGTGGAGCACATTACTGTTATAAACTGTGGTGCACATTACTGTTATAAACTGTGGAGCACATTACTGTTATAAACTGTGGTGCACATTACTGTTATAAACTGTGGAGCACATTACTGTTATAAACTGTGGACACATTACTGTTATAAACTGTGGAGCACATTACTGTTATAAACTGTGGAGCACATTACTGTTATAAACTGTGGTGCACATTACTGTTATAAACTGTGGTGCACATTACTGTTATAAACTGTGGTGCACATTACTGTTATAAACTGTGGTGCACATTACTGTTATAAACTGTGGAGCACATTACTGTTATAAACTGTGGTGCACATTACTGTTATAAACTGTGGAGCACATTACTGTTATAAACTGTGGACACATTACTGTTATAAACTGTGGAGCACATTACTGTTATAAACTGTGGAGCACATTACTGTTATAAACTGTGGTGCACATTACTGTTATAAACTGTGGAGCACATTACTGTTATAAACTGTGGTGCACATTACTGTTATAAACTGTGGTGCACATTACTGTTATAAACTGTGGTGCACATTACTGTTATAAACTGTGGAGCACATTACTGTTATAAACTGTGGAGCACATTACTGTTATAAACTGTGGAGCACATTACTGTTATAAACTGTGGTGCACATTACTGTTATAAACTGTGGTGCACATTACTGTTATAAACTGTGGTGCACATTACTGTTATAAACTGTGGTGCACATTACTGTTATAAACTGTGGAGCACATTACTGTTATAAACTGTGGTGCACATTACTGTTATAAACTGTGGAGCACATTACTGTTATAAACTGTGGACACATTACTGTTATAAACTGTGGAGCACATTACTGTTATAAACTGTGGATTACATTACTGTTATAAACTGTGGTGCACATTACTGTTATAAACTGTGGTGCACATTACTGTTATAAACTGTGGTGCACATTACTGTTATAAACTGTGGAGCACATTACTGTTATAAACTGTGGAGCACATTACTGTTATAAACTGTGGAGCACATTACTGTTATAAACTGTGGAGCACATTACTGTTATAAACTGTGGAGCACATTACTGTTATAAACTGTGGTGCACATTACTGTTATAAACTGTGGTGCACATTACTGTTATAAACTGTGGTGCACATTACTGTTATAAACTGTAGAGCACATTACTGTTATAAACTGTGGAGCACATTACTGTTATAAACTGTGGTGCACATTACTGTTATAAACTGTGGTGCACATTACTGATATAAACTGTGGTGCACATTACTGTTATAAACGTTTTGTTCTATTTATCATTATCGCATCAATTCAGGAAATGTATCACAACATGGATTTCTGTCCATAATCACCCAGCTCTACCCACATGGGCCCTGGTCAAGAGCAGTACACTACATAAGGAATAGGATGCTATTTGGGAAGCAAACAAATGATGTGTTCCTGAGGCTACAAATTCAGCTCTAATACATCAATCACTACACTATCAACAGTCTGCAGCACCCGACCTTCACCCTTCTAGAATCTGAAGTCAAATGACTACTGTTTGCTGATGATCTGGTGTTTCTGTCCCCAACCAAGGAGGGCCTACAGCAGCACCTAGATCTTCTGCACAGATTCTGTTAGACCTGGGCCCTGACAGACCTGGGCCCTGTCAGACCTGGGCCCTGATAGACCTGGGCCCTGACAGACCTGGGCCCTGACAGACCTGGGCCCTGACAGACCTGGGTCCTGACAGACCTGGGCCCTGACAGACCTGGGCCCTGACAGACCTGGGCCCTGACAGACCTGGGCTCTGACAGACCTGGGCCCTGACAGACCTGGGCCCTGACAGACCTGGGCCCTGACAGACATGGGCCCTGACAGACCTGGGCTCTGACAGACCTGGGCCCTGACAGACATGGGCCCAGACAGACCTGGGCCCTGACAAACCTGGGCCCTGACAGACCTGGGTCCTGACAGACCTGGGTCCTGACAGACCTGGGCCCTGACAGACCTGGGCCCTGACAGTAAATCTCAGTAAGACGAAAATAATGGTGTTCAAAAAAAGTTCCAGTTCCCAGGACCACAAATACAAATTCCATCTAGACACCGTTGCCCGAGAGCACACAAAAAACTATACATACCTCGGCCTAAACATCAGCACCACAGGTAACTTCCACAAAGCTGTGTAAGAATCTGAGAGACAAAGCAAGAAGGGCCTTTTATGCCATCAAAAGCAAAAATGTAACATTGTCACGACTTCCACCGAAGTCGGTCCCTCTCCTTGTTCGGGCGGTCGACGTCACCGACCTTCTAGCCATCACTGATCCATTTATCATTTTCCATTGGTTTTGTCTTGTCTTCCATCCATCCATCCATTGGTTCCAATCCCATCAATGACATGTTGTGTATTTAACCCTCTGTTTCCCCTCATGTCCTGGTCGGAGATAGTTTAGTTTGTATGTGATGTTCTATTTAGTGTTGGTGTGCGACGGGTTTTGTACCCACTTTGTTATTTTGTACATCTTGGTTGTTTTGGAGTTTGGTCAGCATTTATTAACCTCTTGGATCTCTAGGGGCGCTATTTCATTTTTGGATAAAAAACGTTCCCGTTTTAAGCGCAATATTTTGTCACGAAAAGATGCTCGACTATGCATATTATTGACCGTTTTGGAAAGAAAACACTCTGAAGTTTCAGAATCTGCAAAGATATTGTCTGTAAGTGCCAGGAAATGAACCAGGAAATGAGCAGAATCTCTGAAGCTCTGTTTTCCATTGTCTCCTTATATGGCTGTGATTGCGCAAGGAATGAGCCTACACTTTCTGTCGTTTCCCCAAGGCGTTTGCAGCATTGTGACGTATTTGTAGGCATATCATTGGAAGATTGACCATAAGAGACTACATTTTCCAAGTGTCCGCCTGGTGTCCCTGCGTCGAAATTGGAGCGTAAAGCCAGGTGCAATTATTTTTCCATTTGAGAGCAAGGAGAAACCAGGCTTCCACGAAGGATATATCATCGAAGAGATATGTGGAAAAACACCTTGAGGATTGATTCTAAACCACGTTTGCCATGTTTCAGTCGATATTATGGAGTTAATTTGGAAAAAAGTTCGCGTTTTGAGGACTGAATTTTCGTTTTTTTTTTTTCTTTTCTTTTTTTTGGTAGCCAAATGTGATGTACAAAACGGAGCTATTTCTAATACACAAAGAATCTTTTGGGAAAAACTGAGCATCTGCTATCTAACTGATCTGCTATCTAACATCAGAAGTTCTTCAAAGGTAAGTTATTTTATTTGAAGGCTTTACTTGTTTTTGTGATAGTTGCCTGCTAAATGCTAACGCTAATGCTAACGCTAAATGCTACGCTAGCTAGCTACTGTTACACAAATGATTGTTTTCCTATGGTTGAAAAGCATATTTTGAAAATCTGAGATGACAGTGTTGTTAACAAAAGGCTAAGCTTGAGAGATAGCATATTTATTTCATTTCATTTGCGATTTTCATGAATAGTTAACGTTGCGTTATGGTAATGAGCTTAGGTCTATAAATAGAATCCCGGATCCGGGTTTGGTCGTCGCAACAGGTTAAATAACTCAAGTTCGTTCTCCTGCGCCTGACTTCCCTGCCACCAACACGCACCCCTTACAAACATACCAATTAGGATCTGGCTACTTGAATCAGTTATAGAACCCATTACCCTTTATGATTCGGAGATCTGGGGTCCGCTCACCAACCAAGAATTCACAAAATGGGACAAACACCAAATTGAGACTCTGCATGCAGAATTATGCTAAACATATCCTCAGTGTACAACGTAAAACACAAAATAATGCATACAGAGCATAATTAGGCCGATACCCGCTAATTATCAAAATCCAGAAAAGTGCAGTTCAATTCTACAACCACCAAAAAGGAAGCGATTCCCAAACCTTCCATAACAAAGCCATCACCTACAGAGAGATAAACCTGGAGAAGAATCCCCTAAGCAAGCTGGTCCTGGGGCTCTGTTCACAAACATAAACAGACCCCACAGGACAGCAACACAATTACACCCAACCAAAACATGAGAAAACAAAAAGATAATTACTTGACACATTGGAAAGAATTAACAAAAAAACAGAGCACGCTATTAGAATGCTATTTGTCCCTAAACAGAGAGAACACAGTGGTCAGGTATTCTGACTGACCCAAACTTAAGGAAAGCTTTGACTATGTACAGACTCAGTGAGCATAGCCTTTGCTATTGAGAAAGGCCGCCATAGGCAGACCTGCCTCTCAAGAGAAGACAGGCTATGTGAACAGTGCCCACAAAATGAGGTGGAAACTGAGCTGCACTTCCTAACCTCCTGCCAAATGTATGACCATATTAGAGACACATATTTCCATCAGATTACACAGATCCACAAAGAATTCTGAAAAACAATCCCTTTTCTACTTTAACTATTTGCACATAATATGACATTTGAAATGTCTTTATTCTTTTGTGAGTGTAATGTTTACTGTTCATTTTATATTTTTTATTTCACTTTTGTTTATTAATCTATTTCACTTGTTTTGGCAATGTAATCATGTTTCCCATGTCAATTAAGCCCTTTGAATTGAAAGAGAGAGAGAGTTACCTGTGGTATAGCTCTTGAGCAGCTTCTCCAGGTGTAGAGCATGACAGCATACTCATGGCCCTCCTCCAGCATCTCATTCTGGGGAGAAAGAACAGACAGAGGGGTTATATCTACGCCTATTTATAAATGATGTGGCTAACTGTATGGATAAAAGGCTAAATTGTGCTGCCCTCTTCATTGACCTGTCAAAGGCTTTCGATACTGCTTATCACTCATTGCAAATTCAGAGGCTTTCCTCAATTGGTCTAGACCAGGCTGTATGTAACTGGTTGAAAAATGACTTGACAGATAGAACTCAATGTGTGTCTACTGATGGTGTTAAATCAGGTTTCCTGGACATTATGAAAGGTGTCCCGCAGGGGTCGATTCTGGGTCCAGTACTTTTTAATGTTTACATTAATAATATTGACTTTCCTGTAAACAATTGTGACCTGCACTTGTATGCCGATGATACTGGTGTGTATGCTATTGCCCCCACGGTTGACCGGGCTCTATCTGCTGAACTACAGTCTGCCTTCATTGTATTACAGAAAACTATTGATCGTGTCCTGCTTGTCCCTGCTTCTGAGCATCTGGACAGATGAAAAGCGGTCTTTTAAAAAGCATACTGATGAGTTAGTTACAGTTGAAGTCGGATGTTTACAAACACTTAAGCTGGAGTCATTAAAACTCGTATTTCAACCACTCCACAAATGTCTTGTTAACAAACTATAGTTTTGTCAAGTCGGTTTGGACATCTACTGTGTGCAGGACACACGTCATTTTTACAACAATTGAAAGATTATTTCACTCATAAATCACTGTATCACAATTCCAGTGGGTCAGAAGTTTACATACACTAAGTTGACTGTGCCTTTAAACAGCTTGGAAAATTCCATAAAATGATGTCATGGCTTTAGAAGCTTCTGATGTATTTCAAGGCCTACCTTAAAACTCAGTTCCTCTTTGCTTGACATCATGGGAAAATCTAAATAAATCAGCCATGACCTCATAAAAAAAATTTGTAGACCCCCACAAGTCTGGTTCATCCTTGGGTGCAATTTCCAAACGCCCGAAGGTACCACGTTCATCTGTACAAACAATAGTACGCAAGTATAAACACCATGGGACCACGCAGCCGTGGTGTCTCCTAGAGATGAACGTACTTTTGTGCGAAAAGCGTACTTTTGTGCTAAAAGCGTACTTTTGTGCGAAAAGTGCAAATCAATCCCAGAACAACAGCAAAGGTCCTTGTGAAGATGCTGGAGGAACCAGGTACAAAAGTATCTATATCCACAGTAAAATGAGTCCTATATCAACATAATCTGAAAGTCCGCTCAGCAAAGAAGAAGCCACTGCTCCAAAACCGCCATAAAAAAGCCAGACTACGGTTTGAAACTGCACATGGGGACAAAGATCGCACTTTTTGGAGAAATGTCCTCTGGTCTGATGAAACAAAAATAGAACTGTTTGGTCATAATGACCATCGTTATGTTTGGAGGAAAAAGGGGGAGGCTTGCAAGCCGAAGAAACCCATCCCCTCCGTGAAGCACGGGGGTGACAACATCATGTTGTGGGGGTGCTTTGCTGCAGGAGGGACTGGGGTGCACTTCACAAAATAGATGGCATCATGAGGGGGGAAAATTATACTTCTAAAGTTGTCGCAAAATGGCTTAAGGACAACAAGGTCAAGGTATTGAAGTGGCCATCAAAAAGGCCCTGACCTCAATCCTATAGAAAATGTGTGGGCAGAACTGAAAAAGTGTGTGCGAGCAAGGAGGTCTACAAACCTGACTCAGTTACACCAGCTCTGTCAGGAGGAATGGCCAAAATTCACCCAAATTATTGTGGGAAGCTTGTGGAAGGCTACCCGAAATGTTTGACCCAAGTCAAACAATTTAAAGGCAATGCTACCAAATACTAATTGAGTGTATGTAAACTTCTGACCCACTGGGAATGTGATGAAAGAAATAAAAGCTGAAATAAATCATTCTCTCTACTATTATTTTCACATTCTTAAAATAAAGTGGTGATTCTAACTGACCTAAGACATGGAGTTTTTACTAGGATTAAATGTCAGGAATTGTAAAAAAAATAAATAAAAAACAAAACAGAATTGAAATGTATTTGGCTAAGGTGTATGTAAACTTCCGACTTCAACTGTAAGACACTGAGAACAAAAATGGGCTTCTTCTATAGAAATAGGTCCTGCCTCTCGGAAAATAGTAGAAAGCAGATTAGGAACATGTTCCTATCGGTCCTAGATAGGGCTGTTGCGGTGACCTTACCATATTATTATTATTATACCAGACCGTATTACCGCCACACCGGTGGTCACGAGTCATGAACGCAGTCAAATTCCACGAGACAGTTTAGTCACAGTAATTAGGCTTCTCCAAGCTCTGATGCTGCTGCTAGTCATTGGTAGCCTACCAAACTTGCTAACTGCTGCCTGGTACTCAACAATCAATTGTCCCTCTAATCACTCTGACATCAATGATAATAAAACATCTAATCAAGCACTTCATGAGAGCCCATGAGATGTTGTACAACATTTCTATAGGCTAATCAATTGCCAAGCAAACAGAGTGATGGGCTCTACTAAAAAAGGAGGATCCCATTAGCTTTCTATAGGCTAGGACTACTATATTTATTTATCAGCTTTCTATCAGCTTTCTATAGACTAGGTCTACTATATTTATTTATCAGCTTTCTATCAGCTTTCTATAGGCTAGGTCTACTATATTTATTTATCAGCTTTCTATCAGCTTTCTATAGGCTAGGACTACTATATTTATTTATCAGCTTTCTATCAGCTTTCTATAGACTAGGTCTACTATATTTATTTATCAGCTTTCTATCAGCTTTCTATAGGCTAGGACTACTATATTTATTTATCAGCTTTCTATCAGCTTTCTATAGGCTAGGTCTACTATATTTATTTATCAGTTTTCTATAGGCTAGGTCTACTATATTTATTTATCAGTTTTCTATAGGCTAGGTCTACTATATGTATTTATCAGTTTTCTATAGGCTAGGTCTACTATATTTATTTATCAGCTTTCTATAGGCTAGGTCTACTATATTTATTTATCTATCAGTTTTCTATAGGCTAGATCTACTATGTTTATTTATCAGCTTTCTATAGGCTAGGTCTACTATATTTATTTATCTATCAGCTTTCTATAGGCTAGGTCTACTATACTTATTTATCAGTTTTCTATAGGCTAGGTCTACTATATTTATTTATCAGTTTTCTATAGACTAGGTCTACTATGTTTATTTATCAGCTTTCTATCAGTTTTCTATAGGCTAGGTCTACTATGTTTATTTATCAGCTTTCTATAGGCTAGGTCTACTATATTTATTTATCTATCAGTTTTCTATAGGCTAGGTCTACTATATTTATCTATCAGTTTTCTATAGGCTAGGTCTACTATATTTATCTATCAGCTTTCTATAGGCTAGGTCTACTATATTTATTTATCAGCTTTCTATAGGCTAGGTCTACTATATTTATTTTCTTTCCTAATATTAAGCACATTGGTTATATTTACAACAGGAGTATAGCCTACCTGGCTGGCATAGATGACATGTATTTTTCCCAGCTGCCCCTGTTTTGAGACAGGTGTAGGATAATGGTCCATTCTAAATCCAAACTAATTTCACACATATATTATTTAGTGTATGTAAAGACAAGATTAAATCAAGAATAGTCTGATGGGTGACAATATTAGCCTATCACCTGTGAATGATATATTATCACCTGTGAATGATATATTATCACCTGTGAATGATATATTATCACTTGTGAATGATACCCAGCTAGTGTGCAGTAAGGCAAACCTGCAGTATAGTCACACACCTCATGTAGCCTAGCCCATAGGCCTACATGTTTTAATAAGGTTTGTATCACAACTAAAGTGGCCAAATACAGTGGGGCAAAAAAGTATTTAGTCAGCCACCAATTGTGCAAGTTCTCCCACTTAAAAAGATGAGAGGGGACTGTAATTTTCATCATAGGTACACTTCAACTATGACTTCTGGCTCTCACAGACCTGGACTTCTTCTTTAAGAGGCTCCTCTGTCCTCCACTCGTTAACCGGAATTAATGGCACCTGTTTGAACTTGTTATCAGTATAAAAGACACCTGTCCACAACCTCAAACCTCAAACCTCAAAAAGATGCTCGTGAGAAGGACCCGGTCACGTGACGGGCATTGGCTACATCTGAGAGAGCCATGTGAGTGAGAGGTGCTTCGGTGCGCTGCAGCCGGGAATAATAATGATTATATTCAAAGGTGGCATTACGGCCAAATGGGGGCACCTGACCTCTCAGACCATGAGAAACCAGATTCTCTGGTCTGATGAACCCAAAATTGAACTCTTTGGCCTGAATGCCAAGTGTCACGTCTGGAGGAAACCTGGCACCATCCCCACGGTGAAGCATGCTGGTGGCAGCATCATACTGTGGGGATGTTTTTCAGCAGCAGGGACTGGGAGACAAGTCAGGATCGAGGGAAAGTTGAATGGAGCAAAGTACAGAGAGAACCTCAGATTGGGGCAAAGGTTCACCTTCCAACAAGACAACGACTATAAGCACATAGTCAAGTCAACGAAGGAGTGTCTACCGGACAAGTCTCTGAATGTCCTTGAGTGGCCCAGCCAGAGCCCGGACTTGAACCTGATCGAACTTCTCTGGAGAGACCTGAAAATAGCTTTGCAGCAACACTCCCCATCCCTACTGTGAAGCATGGTGGTGGCAGCATCATGCTGTGGGGATGTTTTTCATCGCCTTGGGCTGAGAGACTAGTCAGGATCGAAGCAAAGATGAACGGAGCAAAGTACAGAGAGATCCTTGATAAAAATGTGCTCAGGACCTCAGACTGGGGCGAAGGTTCACCTTCCAACAGCACAACAACCCTAAGCACACAGACAAGACAACGCAGGAGTGGCTTTGGGACAAGTCTCTAAATGTCCTTGAGTGGCCCAGCCAGAGCCTGGACTTGAACCCGATCAAACATCTCTGGAGAGACCTGAAAATAGCTTTGCAGCAACGCTCCCCATCCAACCTGACAGAGCTTGAGAGGATCTGCACAGAAGAATGGGAGAAACTCCCCAAATACAGGTGTGCCAAGCTTGTAGCGTCATACCCAAGAAGACTCAAGGCTGTAATCGCTGCCAAAGGTACTTCAACAAAGTACTGAGTAAAAGGTCTGAATACTTATGTAAATGTGATATTTCTATTTTCTATTTCTATTTCTAAAACCTGCTTTTGCTTTGTCATTATTAGGTATTGTGTGTAGATTGATGAGATTGATGAGGGGGAAAAACCAATTTAATCAATTTTAGAATAAGGTAACGTAACAAAATATGGAAAAGTCAAGGGGTCTGAATATTTTCTGAACGCACTGTATGTTTCTAACATAGAATGGTTATAGTGTGTGATAAAATGCCTGCTGTGTATCTCCTCACATGCATTCACTACGGTGAATATTCTCCGGTGTGAAATACACTCTTTTACCAAAGCAGGAAACACAGGTCTCATTGGAAAACAGATGCCTCAACTGAATGGAACTTCCAGATTGAAATCAAGTTTATTTAAAAGACAGTTTCCTCTTCTTTGTCAGTCAAATCCCACTCCCCATTAATTCCATTCAGGAAGAGAAGGTCTAGCTTAGTGCCTGCCTGATTCATCCCTCAGTGTGTGTGTGTGTGTGTGTGTGTGTGTGTATGTGTGTGTGTGTGTGTGTGTGTGTGTGTGTGTGTGTGTGTGTGTGTGTGTGTGTGTGTGTGTGTGTGTGTGTGTGTGTGTGTGTGTGTGTGTGTGTGTGTCAACACAAACTGCTAACCAGGCCAAAGCCTCAGATTGAGTACGACGATAAAACACCCAAACACCAAAAACACAAGGCTCTCTCTCTCTCTCTGTGTGCGTGTGTCTGTGTATGTGAGTGAGTGAGTGAGTGAGTGAGTGAGTGAGTGAGTGCCAAGACAAGAGTTTAGAATGATGATGTTGCTAGGGAAACATTCCCTAACTGTTCCCATCGAAAAGCAGAAGTATGCCTCTGTCCACTCCAAACCTCTCCTTAAGTCCTCTCCCTCTGCCCCATTCCAAACCCCTCCTTAAGTCCTCTCCCTCTGCCCCATTCCCAAACCTCTCCTTAAGTCCTCTCCCTCTGCCCCATTCCAAACCTCTCCTTAAGTCCTCTCCCTCTGCCCCATTCCAAACCTCTCCTTAAGTCCTCTCCCTCTGCCCCACTCCAAACCTCTCCTTAAGTCCTCTCCCTCTGCCCCATTCCAAACCAATCCCTCCACGTTGCCTACTCACCATGCTAGAGTGGACAGTTGCCTGCTCGATGTAGCGAGCTATCCCCGTCACAAACGCATTCCTGTCCTCAAAGTTGGTATCGAAGTTAGCCTTGAGAGAAAGAGAAAAAGAGAGTTTATTACTCTTGCAATTCATTTGAAAACTCGGACATGTGTTGTGTGTGTGTGTGTGTGTGTGTGTGTACCTGGTACATGATGGATGAAGGCGGAGGTTCGATGCAGGGCTGCTGGTCAGGGAGGGGCAGCTCCTCCAACAGATCCACGTTAGACAGAGCATCCTCCAGAGTCACGTGGGTCGTCATGGTTACAAGAGGTCACTCACACAACCGGCCAGTCTGACAGGGAGACACGAAGACAGACATTAAATGTCACTTTTGTTTATCCAGTTCACTTGCTTTGGCAATGTGACATATTTTTCCCATGCCAATAAAGCCCCCGAGAGAGAGAGAGAGAGAGAGAGAGAGAGAGAGAGAGAGAGAGAGAGAGAGAGAGAGAGAGAGAGAGAGAGAGAGAGAGAGAGAGAGAGAGAGAGAGAGAGAGAGAGAGAGAGAGAGAGAGAGAGAGAGAGGGACCTGTCTGCAACCTGTCTCTCTATCTGTGCATTTGTCTGTCTGTCTCTCTGTCTGTGTACCTGTCAGTCTGTATGTCTGTCCACCTGCAACCGGTCTCTCTGACTGTGCACTGGTCTGTCTGTGTACCTGTCAGTCTGTATATCTGTCCACCTTCAACCTGTCTCTCTGACTGTGCACTGGTATGTCTGTCTCTCTGTCTGTGTACCTGTCAGTCTGTATGTCTGTCTGTCAGTCTGTATGTGTACCTGTAACCTGTCTGTCTGTCTGTCTGTCTGTGCACCTGTAACATGTCTGTCTGTCTGTCTGTCTGTGGACCTGTAACCTGTCTGTCTGTCTGTCTGTCTGTCTGTCTGTCTGTGCACCTGTAACCTGTCTGTCTGTGCACATGTAACCTGTCTGTGTACCTGTAACCTGTCTGTCTGTCTGTGCACCTGCAACCTGTCTGTGTACCTGTAACCTGTCTGTGTACCTGCAACCTGTCTGTGCACCTGTAACCCGTCTGTGTACCTGTAACCTGTCTGTCTGTCTGTGCACCTGCAACCTGTCTGTGTACCTGCAACCTGTCTGTGTACCTGTAACCTGTCTGTCTGTCTGTCTGTGCACCTGTAACCTGTGTGTCTGTGTACCTGTAACCTGTCTGTCTGTCTGTCTGTGCACCTGCAACCTGTCTGTCTGTCTGTCTGTGCACCTGCAACTTGTCTGTCTGTGCACCTGTAACCTGTCTGTGTACCTGTAACCTGTCTGTCTGTCTGTCTGTGCACCTGTAACCTGTCTGTGTACCTGTAACCTGTCTGTCTGTCTGTGCACCTGCAACCTGTCTGTCTGTCTGTGCACCTGTAACCTGTCTGTTTGTGCACCTGTAACCTGTATCCTGTCTGTCTGTCTGTGCACCTGTAACATGTCTGCCTGTCTGTGCACCTGTCTGTCTGTCTGTCTGTCTGTCTGTCTGTCTGTCTGTCTGTCTGTCTGTCTGTCTGTCTCTGTACCTGTCAGTCTGTCTGTCTGTCCACCTGCAACCTGTCTCTCTATCTGTGCACTTGTCTGTCTGTCTCTCTGTCTGTGTACCTGTCAGTCTGTATGTCTGTCCACCTGCAACCTGTCTCTCTGTCTGTACACTGGTATGTCTGTCTGTCGGTATGTGTACCTGTCAGTCTGTCTGTCTGTCTGTCTGTCTGTCTGTCTGTCTGTCTGTCTGTCTGTCTGTCTGTCTGTGTACCTGTCAGTCTGTCTGTCTGTCTGTCTGTCTGTCTGTATGTGTACCTGTCTGTCTGTCTGTCTGTCTGTCTGTCTGTCTGTCTGTCTGTCTGTCTGACAGGTACACATACAGACAGACAGACAGACAGACAGACAGGTACACAGACAGACAGTCTGTCTGTCTGTCTGTCTGTCTGTATGTGTACCTGTCTGTCTGTCTGTCTGTCTGTCTGTCTGTCTGTCTGTCTGTCTGTCTGTCTGTATGTGTACCTGTCTGTCTGTCTGTCTGTCTGTCTGTCTGTCTGTCTGTCTGTCTGTCTGTCTCTCTGTCTGTCTGTCTGTCTGTCTGTCTGTCTGTCTGTCTGTCTGTCTGTCTGTCTGTATGTGTACCTGTCTGTCTGTATGTGTACCTGTCTGTCTGTCTGTCTGTCTGTCTGTCTGTCTGTCTGTCTGTCTGTCTGTCTGTCTGTGTGCTTCCTGTCTACATCAACACAGTGCAGGGGGTGTGGGGCACTGGGCACGTTTCCCTTTCACCACTGATGGCATCAGAGAAACAACCTTTGTGTCTCCATGAAAAGACAAGTGTTGTAATGCTAGACAACGCTGTCCTTCTGAGTAGGAGGAGAGCAGCAGTACACTAACTAACTGTCTGTCAGACCACTGCTGAATGTACGTAGCACACTGGTATACATGATGCTGTTCTGTCTGCTCTGCACTGAAACCAGACAGCTGAGTAGGCTAAATCACTTGCAGACAGGCAGGTCATTAACACTTGATTGAAGATGGACAATAATAGTGCAGAAAGGCACATCAATAGCTTACCAAACAAAGGTGTTCCTAATCAATCAATCAATCGATTACAGTATTGCTCTCTTGCACACAGAAACCTTGTAGAGCAGACTGTTTAGAAGACCATAGACCCGTACAGCCAGTCTGGTCTGGGTCTGAACAGGAACAGACCCTTACAGCCAGTCTGGTCTGGGTCTGAACAGGAACAGACCCGTACAGCCAGTCTGGTCTGGGTCTGAACAGGAACAGACCCTTACAGCCAGTCTGGTCTGGGTCTGAACAGGAACAGACCCTTACAGCCAGTCTGGTCTGGGTCTGAACAGGAACAGACCCTTACAGCCAGTCTGGTCTGGGTCTGAACAGGAACAGACCCTTACAGCCAGTCTGGTCTGGGTCTGAACAGGAACAGACCCTTACAGCCAGTCTGGTCTGGGTCTGAGCAGGAACAGACCCTTACAGCCAGTCTGGTCTGGGTCTGAACAGGAACAGACCCTTACAGCCAGTCTGGTCTGGGTCTGAACAGGAACAGACCCTTACAGCCAGTCTGGTCTGGGTCTGAGCAGGAACAGACCCTTACAGCCAGTCTGGTCTGGGTCTGAGCAGGAACAGACCCTTACAGCCAGTCTGGTCTGGGTCTGAACAGGAACCTGGTCTGGGTCTGAGCAGGAACAGACCCTTACAGTCAGTCTGGTCTGGGTCTGAGCAGGAACCTGGTCTGGGTCTGAACAGGAACCTGGTCTGGGTCTGAACAAGAACAGACCCTTACAGCCAGTCTGGTCTGGGTCTGAACAGGAACCTGGTCTGGGTCTGAGCAGGAACAGACCCTTACAGCCAGCCTGGTCTGGGACTGAACAGGAACAGACCCTTACAGCCAGTCTGGTCTGGGTCTGATCAGGAACCTGGTCTGGGTCTGAGCAGGAACAGACCCTTACAGCCAGTCTGGTCTGGGTCTGAGCAGGAACAGACCCTTACAGCCAGTCTGGTCTGGGTCTGAACAGGAACCTGGTCTGGGTCTGAGCAGGAACAGACCCTTACAGCAAGTCTGGTCTGGGTCTGAACAAGAACCTGGTCTGGGTCTGAACAGGAACAGACCCTTAC
Organism: Oncorhynchus clarkii lewisi; assembly: GCF_045791955.1. NCBI lineage: Eukaryota > Metazoa > Chordata > Actinopteri > Salmoniformes > Salmonidae > Oncorhynchus > Oncorhynchus clarkii. Next base: position 15,172,669 of record NC_092177.1, read on the forward strand.
AGCCAGTCTGGTCTGGGTCTGAGCAGGAACAGACCCTTACAGCCAGTCTGGTCTGGGACTGAACAGGAACAGACCCTTACAGCCAGTCTGGTCTGGGTCTGAGCAGGAACAGACCCTTACAGTCAGTCTGGTATGGGTCTGAGCAGGAACCTGGTCTGGGTCTGAACAGGAACAGACCCTTACAGCCAGTCTGGTCTGGGTCTGAACAGGAACAGACCCTTACAGCCAGTCTGGTCTGGGTCTGAACAGGAACAGACCCTTACAGCCAGTCTGGTCTGGGTCTGAACAGGAACAGACCCTTACAGCCAGTCTGGTCTGGGTCTGAGCAGGAACCTGGTCTGGGTCTGAACAGGAACAGACCCTTACAGCCAGTCTGGTCTGGGTCTGAGCAGGAACATACCCTTACAGTCAGTCTGGTCTGGGTCTGAGCAGGAACAGTGTGCCTACGTCCCAAATGCCACCCTATCCCCTACATAGTGCACTATATAGGAAATGGGGTGCCATTTGGGATGACAAACTGTGTCTGGCCCGGGGGCCTAGGTCCTTGCCTACATATCATGTGCCTCTCAGGAGTGTGTTTTTACATCTGCTCTGACACACAGGGGCTGACATGCCTGATAAGATGCTTAATCTCCTACAGCCAGAAGGAACAGTGGGGGAGATGGAGGAGAGGAAGAAGGGAAGGGGGTGAAGAGGGAGGGGGAAGAGGAGAGATGGTGAAGAAGGAAGAGGGAGGGGGAAGAGGAGAGATTTGGGGGAAGAGGGGGAAGAGGGGGGAGAGGGAAGAGAGTGAAGAGGGGAGAGGGTGAAGTGGGAGAGGGTGAAGAGAGTGAAGAGGGGAGAGGGTGAAGGGAGTGAAGAGGGGAGATGGTGAAGAGGAGAGATGGTGAAGAGGGTGAAGAGGGGAGAGGGTGAAGAGGAGAGGTGGTGAAGAGGGTGAAGAGGGGAGAGGGTGAAGAGAGTGAAGAGGGGAGATGGTGAAGTGGAGAGATGGTGAAGAGGGGGAAGATGGGAGAGGGTGAAGTGGGGAGAGGGTGAAGAAGGGAGAGGGTGAAGAAGGGAGAGGGTGAAGAGGGGAGAGGGTGAAGAGGGGGTAGAGGGGAGAGGGTGAAGAGGGGGTAGAGGAGAGAGGGTGAAGAGGTTGAAGAGGGAAGAGGTGAAGAGGTTGAAGAGGGAAGAGGGTGAAGAGGTTGAAGAGGATAGAGGGGGAAGATGGGAGAGGGTGAAGAGAGTGAAGAGGGGAGAGGGTGAAGAGGAGAGATGGTGAAGAGGGTGAAGAGGGGAGAGGGTGAAGTGGGAGAAGATGGGAGAGGGTGAAGTGGGAAGAGGGTGAAGTGGGGAGAGGGTGAAGGGAGAGGGTGAAGAAGGGAGAGGGTGAAGAGGGGAGAGGGTAAAGGGAGAGGGTGAAGGGGGAGAGGGTGAAGAGGGGGAAGATGGGAGAGGGTGAAGAGGGAAGAGGGTGAAGAAGGGAGAGGGTGACGAGGGGAGAGGGTGAAGATGGGAGAGGGTGAAGAGGGAAGAGGGTGAAGAAGGGAGAGGGTGAAGAGGGGAGATGGTGAAGAGGGGGAAGATGGGAGAGGGTGAAGAGGGAAGAGGGTGAAGAAGGGAGAGGGGGTAGAGGGGAGAGGGTGAAGAGGGGCGAGGGTGAAGCGGGGTAGGCTGGGAGAGGGTGAAGAGGGAAGAGGGTGAAGAAGGGAGAGGGTGAAGAGGGGAGAGGGTGAAGAGGGTGAAGAGGGGGTAGAGGGAAGAGGGTGAAGAGGGGAGAGGGTGAAGAGGGGGAAGATGGGAGAGGGTGAAGAGGGAAGAGGGTGAAGAAGGGAGAGGGTGACGAGGGGAGAGGGTGAAGAGGGTGGAGAGGGGGTAGAGGGGAGAGGGTGAAGAGGGGCGAGGGTGAAGAGGGGTAAGATGGGGGAGGGTGAAGAGGGAAGAGGGTGAAGAAGGGAGAGGGTGAAGAGGGGAGAGGGTGAAGTGGGGGTAGAGGGGAGAGGGTGAAGAGGGAAGAGGTTGAAGTGGGAAGAGGGTGAAGAGGGAAGAGGGTGAAGAGGGGAGAGGGAGAAGAGGGTGAAGAGGGAAGAGGTTGAAGAGGGGAGAGGGAGAAGAGGGTGAAGGGGGAAGAGGGTGAAGAGGTGAGAGGGAGAAAAGGGGAGAGGGAGAAGAGGAGAGAGGGAGAAGAGGGGAGAGGGAGAAGAGGGGAGAGGTTGAAGAGGGGAGAGGTTGAAGAGGGGAGAGGTTTAAGAGGGGAGAGGGTGAAGAGGAGAGAGGGTGAAGAGGGAAGAGGGTGAAGAGGGTGAAGAGGGAAGAGGGTGAAGAGCGTGAAGAGGGAAGAGGTTGAAGAGGGAAGAGGTTGAAGAGGGAAGAGGGTGAAGTGGGAAGAGGTTGACGAGGTGAGAGGGAGAAGAGGGAAGAGGGGAAGAGGGAAGAGGTTGAAGAGGAGAGAGGGTGAAGAGGGAAGAGGTTGAAGAGGGAGAAGAGGGTGAAGGGGGAAGAGGTTGAAGAGGGAAGATGTTGAAGAGGTGAGAGGGAGAAGAGGGGAAGAGGGAAGAGGTTGAAGAGGAGAGAGGGTGAAGAGGGAAGAGGTTGAAGAGGGGAGAGGGAGAAGAGGGTGAAGGGGGAAGAGGTTGAAGAGGGAAGATGTTGAAGAGGTGAGAGGGAGAAGAGGTGAGAGGGAGAAGAGGGGAGAGGGAGAAGAGGGGATAGGTTGAAGAGGGAAGAGGGTGAAAAGGGAAGAGGTTGAAGAGGAGAGAGGGTGACGAGGGAAGAGGGTGAAGAGGGAAGAGGGTGAAGTGCGTGAAGAGGGAAGAGGGTGAAGAGGAGAGATGGTGAAGTGGGAAGAGGGTGAAGAGGGGAGAGGGTGAAGAGGGGAGAGGGTGAAGAGGAGAGATGGTGAAGAGGAGAGATGGTGAAGAGGGGGTAGAGGGGAGAGGGTGAAGGGGAGAGATGGTGAAGAGGAGAGAGGGTGAAGAGGAGAGAGGGTGAAGAGGGTGAAGAGGAGAGATGGTGAAGAGGAGAGATGGCGAAGAGGGTGAAGAGGGGAGAGGGTGAAGAGGAGAGATGGTGAAGAGGGGAGAGAGTGAAGAGGGGAGAGAGTGAAGAGTAGAGAGAGTGAAGAGGAGAGAGGGTGAAGAGGGGAGCTGGTGAAGAGGAGAGAGGGTGAAGAGGGGAGATGGTGAAGAGGGGAGATGGTGAAGAGGGGAGATGGTGAAGAGGGGAGAGGGTGAAGAGGAGAGATGGTGAAGAGGGGAGAGGGTGAAGAGGAGAGAGGGTGAAGAGGAGAGAGGGTGAAGAGGAGAGAGGGTGAAGAGGAGAGAGGGTGAAGAGGGGAGAGGGTGAAGAGGGGAGAGGGTGAAGAGGAGAGAGGGTGAAGAGGGGAGAGGGTGAAGAGGAGAGAGGGTGAAGAGGAGAGAGGGTGAAGAGGAGAGAGGGTGAAGAGGGGAGAGGGTGAAGAGGAGAGAGGGTGAGCACAGTACAGCGAGTAGAGCACAGTACAGCACAGTACAGCGAGTAGAGCACAGTACAGCAAGTAGAACACAGTAGAGCACAGTACAGTGAGTAGAACACAGTACAGCAAGTAGAACACAGTAGAGAACAGTACAGCGAGTAGAACACAGTACAGCAAGTAGAACACAGTAGAGCACAGTACAGCAAGTAGAGCACAGTACAGCAAGTAGAGCACAGTACAGCGAGTAGAACACAGTACAGCGAGTAGAACACAGTAGAGCACAGTACAGCAAGTAGAACACAGTAGAGCATAGTACAGCAAGTAGAACACAGTACAGCGAGTAGAACACAGTAGAGCACAGTACAGCGAGTAGAACACAGTACAGTGAGTAGGACACAGTAGAGCCCAGTATAGTGAGTGGAGTACCATGAGTACAGCACAGTAGAGCACAGTAGAGCACAGTACAGAGAGTAGAACACAGTCGAGCGAGTAAGGCACAGTAGAGCACAGTACAGAGAATAGAGCACAGTACAGAGAGTAGAGCACAGTAGAGCACAGTACAGAGAGTTGAACACAGTAGAGCGAGTAAGGCACAGTAGAGCACAGTACAGTGAGTCAAACACAGTAGAGCACAGTACAGAGAGTAGAGCACAGTAGAGCACAGTACAGCGAGTAGTACACAGTAGAGCACAGTACAGCGAGTAGAACACAGTAGAGCACAGTACAGTGAGTAGAGTACCATGAGTACAGCACAGTAGGGCACAGTACAGTGAGTATAACACAGTAGAGCACAGTACAGTGAGTAGAGCACAGTACAGCGAGTCGAATACAGTACAGCACAGTATAGTGAGTAGAACACAGTAGAGCACAGCACAATACAGAGAGTAGAGCACAGTACAGAGAATAGAGCACAGTAGAGCACAGTACAGCGAGTAGAGCACAGTACAGAGAATAGAGCACAGTAGAGCACAGTACAGCGAGTAGAACACAGTGCAGCGGAAGAGTGAGAGAGAGTGAGTGAGTGAGTGAGTGAGTGAGTGAGTGAGTGAGTGAGTGAGTGAGTGAGTGAGTTTAGGAGGAAGAGTGAGTTATAGATATATCTCTATCCAAGTCATCCTTTATCCCCTCCAGCCCCTTACAGGAGAAGCTAGTCTCTAAGGAGAGCAGTGAGTAGAGAGAGAGATGTGAAGGCATTCATTTATTTGTATTCCTTTGTGAAATGCATGTACAGTGACTTCAGAAATGATTTCCACCCAATCACTTTTTCCACGATTTGTTACGTTACAGCCTTAATCTAAAATGGATTAAATTATTTATCTTTCCTCATCAATCTACACACCATACCCCATAATGACAAAGCAAAAACAGGTTTTTAAAAATGTTGCTTATTTATTAAAAATAAAAACTGAAATATTCCATTTACATAAGTATTCAGACCCTTTACTCAGTACTTTGTTGAAGCACCTTTGGCAGCGATTACAGCCTTGAGTCTTCTTGAGAATGATGCTACAAACTTGGCACACCTGTATTTGTGGAGTTTCTCCCATTCTTCTCTGCAGATCCTCTCAAGCTCTCTCAGGTTGGACGGGGAGCGTTGCTGCACAGCTTTTTTCAGGTCCCTCCAGAGATGTTAGACCGGGTTCAAGTCCGGGCTCTGGCTGGGCCACTCAAGGACATTTAGAGACTTGTCCCGAATCCACTCCTGCGTTGTCTTGGCAGTGTGCTCAGGGTTGTTGTCCTGTTGGAAGGTGAACCTTCGCCCCAGTCTGAGGTCCTGAGCACGTTTTTATCAAGGATCTCTCTGTACTTTGCTCCGTTCATCTTTGCTTCAATCCTGACTAGTCTCTCAGCCCAAGGCGATGAAAAACATCCCCACAGCATGATGCTGCCACCACCATGCTTCACAGTAGGGATGGGGCCAGGTTTCCTCCAGACATGACGCTTGGCATTTAGGCCAAATAGTTTAATCTTGGTTCTAATGGTCTTAGAATCTCTAGGTACATTTTGGTACTCCAAGCAGGCTGTCATGTGCCTTTTTACAGAGGAGTGGCTTCTGGCCACTCTAATATAAAAGGCCTGATTGGTGGAGTAATGCAGAGATGGTTGTCCTTCTGGAAGGTTCTCCCATCTCCACAGAGGAACTCTGGAGCTCTGTCAGAGTGACCATCAGGTTCTTGTTCACCTCCCTGACCAAGGCCCTTCTCCCCCTATGGCTCAGTTTGGCCGGGCGGCCAGCTCTAGGAAGAGTCTTGATGGTTCCAAACTTCTTCCATTTAAGAATGATGGAGGCCACTGTGTTCTTGGGGACCTTCAATGCTGCAGACATGTTTTGGTACCCAGATCCCCAGACTCAACCCTGTTTCAGAGCAGGAAGGACAATTCCTTTGACCTCATGGCTTGGTTTTTGCTCTGAAATGCACTGTCAACTGTGAGACCTTCTATAGACAGGTATGTGCCTTTCAAAATCATGTCCAATCAATTGAATTTACCACAGGTGGACTCCAACCAAGTTGTAGAAACAGCTCAAGGATGATCAATGGAAACAGGATGCACATGAGCTCAATTTTTAAGTCTCATAGCAAAGGGTCTGAAAATGTATGTAAATAATGTTCTTCTGTTTTTTATAGAGATTGCTTTTGAGAGACAAGTGTATATATAACCTAAATAATGGATATTTAAAAGGCAAAGGCAAAAAGGAAGTGCGATAGCAAGAGAGAAAGGAGAAGAGAGAGAGAGAGAAAGGAGAGAGGGGTAGAGGGGAGAGAGAGAGAGAAAGGAGAGAGAGAGAGAGAGAGAAAGAAGAAGAGAGAGAGAGAGAGAGAGAGAGAGAGAGAGAGAGAGAGAGAGAAAGGAGAGAGGGGTAGAGGGGAGAGAGAGAGAGGGAAAGGAGAGAGAGAGAGAGAGAGAGAGGAGAAGAGAGAGAGAGAGAGAGAGAGAGAGAAAGGAGAGAGGGGTAGAGGGGAGAGAGAGAGAGAGAGAGAGAGATAAAGGAGAGAGGGGTAGAGGGGAGAGAAAGGAGAAGAGAGAGAGAGAGAGAGAGAGAGAGAGAGAGAAAGGAGAAGAGATAGAGAGAGAGAAAGGAGAAGAGAAAGAGAGAGAGAGAGAGAGAGAGAGAGGAGAGAGATAGAGAAAGGAGAGAGATGGGTAGAGGGGAGAGAGAGAGAGAGAAAGGAGAGAAAGGAGAGAGAGATAAATGAGAGAGAAAGGATAGAGAAAGGAGAGAGAGAGATAAATTAGATAGAAAGGAGAGAGAAAGGAGAGAGAGATAGAAAGGAGAGAGAAAATGAAGTGTGTCATGTCCGGGTCACACCACTCAATGGGTTCCCCCCTGGGCTACCATCCTCGCCACACACACGGAAAATACAGGGTCTGTTTATGAGTGACATGGTGGAACACAGACTGTGGAACTCATATTCAGGGAGAGATTATGGTTTGGACTGTGTGTTCAAACCATAGTAACTCCCTCATGATGTCACAAATCTCAGAATAACGACCACGCCTAATGGCAGGTTGAGAGAATAGAGAGGGCCATGGAATATTGTTGCCTAGTAGGCTGTTTTTAGGCACCTTGACTCAGGTGTCAATCAACTCTGTGGTAGTGTAGTGTAGTGTGTAGACTACTAGTTCTATGGTTGGGATTCAAGGTGGTGGTTCTTGATAACTGGCCATGCAATCACCAATCAGTGCTCAATTGATCAAAGAATTGTTCAAGAAATAAGGTTCATGAAACCAATAACTCGCTAACATCAGATAACATTGATATACTGGCCAGCTCCGAAGCTTACTTAGATTATTCCTTTGATGATACAGCAGTAGCAATACAGTGATAACGTTTATAGAAAAAACAAGAATGCCTATGGGGGAGGTGTTTCTGTATATGTTCAGAGACATATTCCTTTAAAGCTTAGAGAGGATCTCATGTCTGTTGAATTGTTGCGGTTGCATATTAACCTGCCTCATCTAAAGCCTCTTATTTTGGGGTGCTGCTATAGGCCACCAAATGCTAACAGTGCTACTAAGTGCTAACGCTGCTGCTAAGTGCTAATGGTGCTACTAAGTGCTAATGGTGCTGCTAAGTGCTAACGCTACTGCTAAGTGCTAATGGTGCTGCTAAGTGATAAAGGTGCTGCTAAGTGCTAACGGTGCTGCTAAGCGCAAACGGTGCTGTTAAGTGCTAACAGTAAGTATTTGGATAACAAGTGTGCAATGCTTGATAATGTGTGTGATGGTAACAGAGATGTCTATTTTCTACCAATAGTGTTGGATCTGTGACATCCACTTGAATCAATCATATTTTCACTAAAGTTGCAGAGCTTTGCTTCAAAACAATATCAGTTTGCATTGGCTGTAGTGACCATAACATTGTGGCAATAACAAGGGAAGTGCCAAAGGTTGGGCCTAAAGTCATTTATAAGAGATCATACGAGAACAAATCGAAAGGAGTGTGTCTCCACAGGCGTGGAAGGAAGGTAAAGTAATTCCACTGCCTAAAAATAGTAAAGCTCTCTTTGCTGACTAACAGCCACCCATTCAGTTTGCTACCTGTTCTGAGTAAACTGATGGAGAGGATTGTGTTCGAGCAAATACAATGCTATTTTTCAGAGAACAAGTGAACTACTGACTTTCAGCATGCATATAGAAAAGGGCACTCAACTTGTACTGCACTGACTCAGATGACTGATGATTGGTTAAGATAAATGGATAATTAGATATCAGTGCAGCCTTTGATGTTATTGATCATAAATGATTGAAAAAAACAAACTTTCTAAGGCTTTACATCACCTGCCATCGCATGGCTGGAGAGTTACTTATCCAATAGAACCCAGAGAATGTTCTTCAATGGAAGCTTCTCCATCATCAGACATGCGTTTGTGCGGTCTCCCGCAGGCCGTCACGCTCTATTTTTACAATTGATTTGCCACTGGTCTTACATGAAGCTAAACTCAAAGAAAGAAACATCCTCTCACTGCCAACTGTGTTTATTTTCAGCAATCTTAACATGTGGAAATTGTTATTTGTATTATAAATTATTTGTATGAACATAACAAGATTGAACAACTGAGACATAAACTGAACAAGTTCCACAGACATGTGACTAACAGAAATGGAGTAATGTCTCCCTGAACAAAGGGAGGGTTAAAATCAAAAGTAACAGTCAGTATCTGGTGTGGCCACCAGCTGCATTAAGTACTGCAGTGCATCTCCTCCTCAGAGACCCTGCACCAGATTTGCCGGTTCTTGCTGTGAGATGTTACCCCACTCTTCCACCAAGGCACCTGCAAGTTCCAAGACATTTCAAGGGGGAATGGCCCTAGCCCTCACCCCCCGATCCAACAGGTCCCAGACGTGCTCAATGGATCTGAGATCCGGGCTCTTCGCTGGCCATAGCAGAACACTGACATTCCTGTCTTGCAGGAAATCACGCACAGAACGAGCGGTATGGCTGGTGGCATTGTCATGCTGGAGGGTCAGGATGAGCCTGCAGGAAGGGTACCACATGAGGGAGGAGGAAGTCTTCCCTGTAACGCACAGCGTTGAGATTGCCTGCAATGACAACAAGCTCAGTCCAATGATGCTGTGACACACCGCCCCAGACCATGACAGACCCTCCACCTCCAAATAGATCCCGCTCCAGAGTACAGGCCTCAGTGTAACGCTCATTCCTTCGACGACAAACGCGAATCCGACCATCACCCCATGTGAGACAAAACCGTGACTAGTCAGTGAAGAACACTTTTTGCCAGTACTGTCTGGTCCAACGACGGTGGGCTTGTGCCAATAGGTGACGCTGTTGCCGGTGATGTCTGGTGAGGACCTGCCTCACAACAGCCCTACAAGCCCTCAATCCAGCCTCTCTCAGCCTATTGCGGACAGTCTGAGCACTGATGGAGGGATTGTGCGTTCCTGGTGTAACTCGGGCAGTTGTTGTTGCCATCCTGTACCTGTCTCGCAGGTGTGATGTTCGGATGTACCGATCCTGTGCAGGTGTTGTTATACGTGGTCTGCCAAAATGAGGACGATCAGCTGTCCGTCCTGTCTCACTGTAGCGCTGTCTTAGGCGTCTCACAGTACAGACATTGCAATTTATTGCCCTGGCCACATCTGCAGTCCTCAGGCCTCCTTGTAGCATGACTATGGCACGTTCACTCAGATGAGCAAGGACCCTGGGCATCGTTCATCTGGTGTTTTTCAGAGTCAGTAGTGTGACCTTGATTGCCTACTGTGACCTTGATTGCCTACTGTCTGTAAGCTGTTAGTGTCTTAAAACCTCTTACTTCTACCCCTTCCTTTTTCGAACATTCTGTTAAAAATCGCGCAACTTTTCAGCGTCCTGCTACTCATGCCAGGAATATAGTATATGCATATGATTAGTATGTGTGGATAGAAAACACTCTGAAGTTTCTAAAACTGGTTAAATCACGGCTGTGACTATAACAGATTGTGTGTTTCATTGAAAAACGCAAGAAAAACTGCTCTCTGAAAGCTAAAAATAATTTCCATAAGTCACTTTCATGGATTGTTAAAAGAGGACAAAATTTAATTTCGACCTGCATGCAATTCATACAAATTCCACACGATGTAGCCATTGTCGTCATTTTCAATTGAATTTTTTGTTGGAAAATCCAACTATCTGGATTCCGTTTCTTCCAGTCTCCACCAGGATGCTGTGAATGTGGACAATGGCAGCCATTGATTTGCAGACGAGGAGCTATTGAATATACATCGCCCTGTAATCATTTTGATAGATTATAAACGTTTACTAATACCTAAAGTTGGATTACAAAAGGATTTCGAAGTGTTTTGTGAAAGTTTATCGTCAACTTTTTTAATTTTAAAAAATGACGCAGCGTTTAAAAACGATGTTTTTTTCTGAATGACACAGCTTCCATAGAAAGCTATTTTGGGTATATATGGACCGATTTAAACGAACAAAAAGACCCAATAGTGATGTTTATGGGGCATATAGGAGTGCCAAGAAAGAAGCTCGTCAAAGGTAATGAATGTTTTATATTTTATTTCTGCGTTTTGTGTTGCGCCGGATAAGCAAAGTCTTTGTTTACGTCGCATTCAGGCATTTTGAGGTGTTGCATGCTATCAGATAATAGCTTCTCATGCTTTCGCCGAAAAGCATTTTAAAAATCTGACTTGTTGGCTAGGTTCACAACGAGTGTAGCTTTAATTCAATACCCTGCTTGTGAATTTTGATCAAGGTTTGAGTTTTAACGAGTACATTTAGCATTTAGCGTAGCGCATTTGCATTTCCAGGTGCCTACTTGAGACATATGCGTCTCAAGTAGAATCAAGAAGTTAACGACTGTTCCACACGTTCATTAATTGTGTATGGTTCATTGAATAAGTATGGGAAGTGTTTAAACCCTTTACAATGAAGGCCTGTGAAGTTATTTGGATTTTTACGAATTATCATTGAAAGACAGGGTGCTAAAAAAAGGAAGTTTAATGACTATGTATGTGAATTATTCCACACTCTACATGTCAGCACGCAAAGCCAGAGATCACTGACATTCTAAATAAGGAGTTACAGTCAGTATCAGAATGGGTGATTAATAATAAACTGGTCATAAATAGACCTAAAACTAAAAGCATTGTATTTGGTTCAAAACATTCTCTAAGACCTAATCCTCAACTGGAGTTATACATAAAGGGTGACCATTGAGAAAGTTTAGGAAGCTAAACTCCTAGGTATAACATGGTCAATTATCATGGCCAAATCATATTGATAAAGTTGTTGTGAAGATGGGGAGGGGTATGTTTTATATTTAAAAAAACAATATCTGCATTTTTGATACAAAAATTAACTGTACTAGTTGTTCAGGCTCTGATCTTGTCCCATCTTGATTATTGTCTCGTAATATGGTCAAGTACGGCAAAGAATGACCTAGAAAAGCAGCAGCTGTCTCAAAACAGAGCAGCACGCCTTGCCCTTAACTGACCATCAGTGGAGGCTGCTGAGGGGAGAACGGCTCATAATAATGGCTGGAATGGAGTACAATGGATGGAATGGAGGATAATAGATGGAATGGAGTACAATGGATGGAATGGAGGATAATGGATGGAATGGAGTACAATGGATGGAATGGAGGATAATGGATGGAATGGAGGATAATGGATGGAATGGAGTACAATGGATGGAATGGAGGATAATGGATGGAATGGAGTACAATGGATGGAATGGAGGATAATGGATGGAATGGAGGATAATGGATGGAATGGAGGATAATGGATGGAATGGATGATAATAGATGGAATGGAGTACAATGGATGGAATGGAGGATAATGGATGGAATGGAGTACAATGGATGGAATGGATGATAATGGATGGAATGGAGGATAATGGATGGAATGGAGGATAATGGATGGAATGGAGGATAATAGATGGAATGGAGTACAATGGATGGAATGGAGGATAATGGATGGAATGGAGGATAATGGATGGAATGGAGGATAATGGATGGAATGGAGTACAATGGATGGAATGGAGTATAATGGATGGAATGGAGGATAATGGATGGAATGGAGGATAATGGATGGAATGGAGTACAATGGATGGAATGGAGTATAATGGATGGAATGGAGGATAATGGATGGAATGGAGTACAATGGATGGAATGGAGTATAATGGATGGAATGGAGGATAATGGATGGAATGGAGGATAATGGATGGAATGGAGTACAATGGATGGAATGGAGTATAATGGATGGAATGGAGGATAATGGATGGAATGGAGTACAATGGATGGAATGGAGTATAATGGATGGAATGGAGTATAATGGATGGAATGGAGGATAATAGATGGAATGGAGGATAATGGATGGAATGGAGGATAATGGATGGAATGGAGGATAATGGATGGAATGGAGTACAATGGATGGAATGGAGTACAATGGATGGAATGGAGTACAATGGATGGAATGGAGTATAATGGATGGAATGGAGGATAATGGATGGAATGGAGTATAATGGATGGAATGCCAGTCTTTCCTGGTTGAGGGTCGATGAGAGATGAACTGCTTCTCTTGTAGTTTTTATGAGAAATATTACTGTGATGAATATTCCAGATTGACTACAAAATCAAATAACATTCAGCTCAAACACCCATAAATACGCCACAAGATATGCCACCAGAGGTCTCTTCACAGTCCGCTACTCCAAAACGAATTCACGGCAACGCACAGTTTTAAAGAGCCATGATCGCATGAAACTCCCAGCCATCTCCAATTACTCAAGCAAACAGCAAAATTAGCTTTAAAAAACGGATTAAACCACAACTCATGGAACGACGGGGTTGTGAATGGACACACACACATTTTTTGTTGTTGTATTGTTTGTATTGTGTGTTTGTCATTGTATTTAAAATGTGTGTGACTGTCCTGTGACACACCTTTCAAGTGTTACAGTCGAATCAAGTCAAATGGTTATTAATTATTGGAGTGTGGAAAACATCATTAATTTAAAGGTTGGAGAATCCATTGCCTACATAACGGAAGTGGATGAACATGTCATCCGTGCATCAGTCTAGAACAGCATCATGAGGCCTGGGTTGGAAGGACGCATCTTACAATGAAAATGTGGCTACATTGATATTTGTAAACCTGCCTTTTGTCAACGAGGTGACGCTGAACGGATATAACGACAATCAAAACTATAAAGAATTTAGTCGACGGGTAGACTACACGTTAGAGAACTCATCTCCACTAGTTGTAACCAATGTATCTCTCGGAACATTTCACTATAACATAATATAATTGTATATAATTGTTTTATTATAAGACTAAATGCATTGTGTGATATTCATATCACCCGTAGCCTATTTTCATGTACAAATATTTCCCTACAGACAGTGCCACACACAAAACCTCGTTCACCCCACCCATCTGTCGGAGTATGATGCTATCAATACACTGCCTGAAATAACGGGGTGGTTCATTCACCGAATAAGTGAAGAGGCAAACGAGCGCAAAAATGAATGAATGATAGAATCCGATGTGTTTATTTGTTATTAATGTTTTAAAAATGGGAGAAGAAAATAGGTGAATTGCTTCCAAAGGTACAGTGATGGTGCACCATGCAAGATAGGAGAAACACCGCAGGTTCTGTGCATCTATCGCAGCCTCCGGTCGAGAAGGGAGTTTAGGCTACCCGCACATCTTTGCCGTGCGCTGGCAACATATTTACATTTTGCACATACCTGCAACTTGCATGTCCGTCCAGGATAATTAGGGCGGACAATGTCTCACTGTGCGACGAAAATCCAATGTTTTATTGAAGTTTTCCTGGCCTTTTCCCCGATTGATGCTCTCGTTTCTCTCAGCGCACAGCCGAATAATCCACCCCACACAAAGAGCAGAAAATGGCTGCAAGTGTATTTCCTTAAAGAGACAGTCACTCACACAGGCAGGAGGATGGTGCTGAATATGGCCAATGTTGTTGCACAGACCGACACTCAAAACGCCTTGCGATGGGGCTTTTGTATCTTCAAAATGAAATAATGTATTTGTATTTGCAATGTCGCCTATCTATCGCTATTCGTTACAAACTATTCCCCTTGAAATCATATTATAACCATTAGGCCTACATTGAAACCTGCTGCACATTCTTCCCCAGGTCCATTTGATTAGATATTACTTACTTGCCATGCACTGCACAGGCACCACTCAATGACCCAGTTTTCATGACAGAGATGGTGTCAAACTTTGATCACATCAGCTGCACAGATTACAGCGTCCTTGACAGGACTGTATAGGCCTAGTGTGCTATTTTATAGACACAGGTGTTCTTAGAAGTAAAGAAAATATTTGTAGAATTTAGTTCAGTCAACTTACAATGGATTGTATATAGAGGTTGGTTGAGTAGAATAGGCCTAAAACTGTTTACTGGATGGAGTTTTCTCTGTAGGTGACGTTCTATCTACTGTATATTTATATCTATATGTCAACCTATATCTATCTATCTATTCTATCATGTCTATCTATACTCCCACAGAGTTCCTATATGTAATTCTGTGTATACTCTCTGCCTGACAGGGTATTACTATGCCAGTATGGGTACCCAGTCAGACCTCGTTGTCACAGCAACCAGAGCAGGCATGTAGGGCTGTCAGGAACCACATACTTAGAATACGTTCATACTTTATCAAGGCTCAGTTTGTGTGTGTGTGTGTGTGTGTGTGTGTGTGTGTGTGTGTGTGTGTGTGTGTGTGTGTGTGTGTGTGTGTGTGTGTGTGTGTGTGTGTGTGTGTGTGTGTGTGTGTGTGTGTGTGTGTGTGTGTACATCTGCCTGAGAACCCTGGATACATTAAAACCACCTACAATTACTGTATTGACAAGTGAACTATTATGAATATTATGCATTGTGGTTATTTCGTTTTCGGACGGCAGGAGCCTGCTATACAAAGATCCTAGTGCTTAAGGACCTATGTAGAAGGGTGATGGGAATAGCCTACATTATGACATCATGTGAGTAAATGGGTTGTGATGGACAGTCAGACTTGGAACGACAGACAGGGAAATCAAACAGTAAGCTTATGAGACAACTAATAAACACAATAGACAGAAACAAGAAATCATGACACGAGAGAAGTAGACTTCTTCATTTTATAAAAAAGATGGTTGCTATAAAAAAAAGTAAGAAATAGAAACTAGAAGGAAATTAATAAATAACATAAATACAGCTAGCTAAGTATTTTTTGTATAGTATCTTCAGTTTTATTGAGCAAATTATTCTTCCATGATTTACCCCGGATAGCTAGTTAGCAGACTAGGTTTGGTTGAATAGCTTGTCCATTCAGGCTCAGAGATCTGAGAGAGAGGCCAGCTCGTGCAGCAGGAGAGCAAAGGATGGACGGTCCTCTGGTTTCTACACAGGAAGAGACAGATCAATCACAAGACATTATGCTTAAAACACAAGCTGCACTAAGATCACAGGTGAACCAACCTACCAGGCTGAATCAGTAAGGTACAGGTGAACCAACCTACCAGGCTGAATCAGTAAGGTACAGGTGAACCAACCTACCAGGCTGAATCAGTAAGGTACAGGTTAACCAACCTACCAGGCTGAATCAGTAAGGTACAGGTGAACCAACCTACCACCCACACACACCCCCACACTATACTCACTCACACCTTACCCACCCCCACACACACCCCCACACTACACCCACTCACACCTTACCCACACACACCCCCACACTACACCCATTCACACCTTACCCACCCCCACACACACCCCCACACTACACCCACTCACACCTTACCCACACACACCCCCACACTACACCCATTCACACCTTACCCACCCACACACACTACACCCACTCACACCTTACCCACCCACCCACACTACACCCTAACCACCCACACACCCACCCACACTACCCTAACAGTACAGGTGTGAACCAGGTAGGTCCTTCCCACCCACCTCCTTCCAGCACCACTCCATGAGGAGATGCACAGCCTCTGGGGCCTGTCTGGGTTTCAGCAGCCTCAGGCCTGCATTCAAGGCCTCCACCACCTCACCATTAGACCGGTTCTCATAGGGCAGACGCCCCTCAGTATACACCTCCCACATAAACACACCTGGAGGAGAGGTGAGGAGGGGAGGAGAGGATTCAACATTAATTCATCATACCTCTAGTATACATTTTCTAAGTTGAAGAAGCTCAATGTCTGACCATGCACGACGGTCTCAGAGAGGATAAATAAACCTACCAAAGGACCAGACGTCAGACTTGCTGCTGAACTTGCAGTACTTGATGACTTCAGGAGAAGACCACTTGATGGGGAACTTAGAGCCCTGAGAGCTGGTGTACTGGTCATCTAGAACAAACCTGGTAGGACAGGACAGGGAAGGACACACGGTTATCTGTGTGCGTCTCTGCAGCTTCCATGTATAGATACACAGTGCCCCCTGTAGAGAAGTCTGACCCTTTAACACACCGGTGGTAGTTTCCCTGTTAGGGTGGGTCACAGGTTCAAGTCTTCACCCTGAATCACCATATATTCTGGCCTTTATCAATAGGCATCAACCAGTCTGTCACAAACTCACCTGGTCATTCCAAAATCAGACACCTTCACCACGTTGTTGCAGGAGACCAGACAGTTTCTGGCTGCCTGTGAGGGTTGGGTTCAGAACACACACTTATGATTTGCAGTAGTTTGTCCATCTTCTATTCTATACAGTCCATTATCACTGAAAATCCATCTAGGCCTTAACCAAGCAGAGATGTCTTCCAGTTCCTTGATGCTGTGACCAGTGAGGTAAAACAACCCTTTCTAAGCTGTTCTGTGTTTTCGTTCTATAAATTAATTTACATTTTCTCTGTAAAATGTGTTGAGATTTGTGAAATGCACTTGAGATAAATTGTGACTAAACAAGCTCACTCGCACGCAGGCAAGCACGTACGCATGCACACGCTCATAAACACACGCAGGCAAGCACGTACGCATGCACACGCTCATAAACACACGCAGGCAAGCACGTACGCATGCACACGCTCATAAACACACGCAGGCAAGCACGTACGCATGCACACGCTCATAAACACACGCAGGCAAGCACGTACGCATGCACACGCTCATAAACACACGCAGGCAAGCACGTACGCATGCACACGCTCATAAACACACGCAGGCAAGCACGTACGCATGCACACGCTCATAAACACACGCAGGCAAGCACGTACGCATGCACACGCTCATAAACACATATGTTCAGGTCTTTGGGTGGGTTACCAGGTCTCTGTGGATGAAGTTGTTGCTCTCCAGGTATGCCATCCCTTCACTGACATCCAGACACATCCCCAGTAGGGTGTCCTGGGACATACGCCCCCTCCTGGCTCGGAGGTAGTCTGACAGGCAGCCCTGCTCCATCAACTCAAACACCAGACACATGGGAGAATGCTGGGTACACACACCATACAGCTGTACCAGCTTACAGTGGGACAGCATCCTGCAATACACACACACACACACACACACATATACACACACACACATATACACACACACATATATACACACGCACACACACACACACACACACACACACACACACACACATACATATATACACACATACATATATACACACACACACACACACACACAGATCAGAAGTAGGTCATTACATAGCACGGGTCCAGCGTGTAATTTGAGACAAAGCCTTGTTACAAATTGTCCACTATGTAAGGAATAGGGTATCTTCTAAGATGCCCCCCCCCCCCCCCCACACTATAAAGTCCACTATGTAGGGAATAGGGTATCTTCTAAGATGCCCCCCCCCCCCCCCCCCCACACTATAAAGTCCACTATGTAGGGAATAGGGTATCTTCTAAGATGCCCCCCCCCCACACTATAAAGTCCACTATGTAGGGAATAGGGTATCTTCTAAGATGTCCCCCCCCCCCACTATAAAGTCCACTATGTAGGGAATAGGGTATCTTCTAAGATGTCCACCCCCCCCCCCACTATAAAGTCCACTATGTAGGGAATAGGGTATCTTCTAAGATGCCCCCCCCACACTATAAAGTCCACTATGTAGGGAATAGGGTATCTTCTAAGATGCCCCCCCCCCCCCCACACTATAAAGTCCACTACGTAGGGAATAGGGTATCTTCTAAGATGTCCCCCCCCCACTATAAAGTCCACTATGTAGGGAATAGGGTATCTTCTAAGATGCCCCCCCCCCCCCACACTATAAAGTCCACTATGTAGGGAATAGGGTATCTTCTAAGATGTACCCCCCCCCCCCCCACTATAAAGTCCACTATGTAGGGAATAGGGTATCTTCTAAGATGTCCCCCCCCCCCCCCCCACTATAAAGTCCACTATGTAGGGAATAGGGTATCTTCTAAGATGTCCCCCCCCCCCCCACTATAAAGTCCACTATGTAGGGAATAGGGTATCTTCTAAGATGTACCCCCCCCCCCCACTATAAAGTCCACTATGTAGGGAATAGGGTATATTCTAAGATGTCCCCCCCCCCCCACTATAAAGTCCACTATGTAGGGAATAGGGTATCTTCTAAGATGTCCCCCCCCCCCCCACTATAAAGTCCACTATGTAGGGAATAGGGTGTCTTCTAAGATGTCCCCCCCCCTCCACTATAAAGTCCACTTACGTCATGACCCTGGCCTCCTCTTTAAAGTCCTCCTCAGACATGGCTCCCTCCCGGACCATCTTCACAGCTACCCTGCGCTCCCTCCACCGCCCCTGGAGTACCAGGCCAAACTGACCGCTGCCCACTTCCTCACCCAGGATCAGCTCTGCCGGGTCTACCTCCCACTGACCTGGAGGGTGGAAGGGGAGAGAGAGGGAGGGGGTAGGTAGAGGGAGGGTGGAAGGGGAGAGAGAGGGAGGGTGGAAGGGGAGAGAGAGGGAGGGTGGAAGGGGAGAGAGAGGGAGGGGGTAGGTAGAGGGATGGTGGAAGGGGAGAGAGGGAGAGGGAAGGGAGACGGAGGGTGGAAGGGGAGAGAGAGGGAGAGGGTAGGTAGAGGAAGGGTGGAAGGGGAGAGAGAGGGAGGGTGGAAGGGGAGAGAGAGGGAGGGTGGAAGGGGAGAGAGAGGGAGGGTGGAAGGGGAGAGAGAGGGAGGGGGTAGGTAGAGGAAGGGTGGAAGGTGAGAGAGGGAGAGGGAAGGGAGACGGAGGGTGGAAGGGGAGAGAGAGGGAGAGGGTAGGTAGAGGAAGGGTGGAAGGGGAGAGAGGGGGAGAGGGAAGGGAGAGGGAGGGTGGAAGGGGAGAGAGAGGGAGAGGGAAGGGAGAGGGAGGGTGGAAGGGGAGAGAGCGGGAGAGGGAGGGTGGAAGGGGAGAGAGAGGGAGGGGTTAGGTAGAGGAAGGGTGGAAGGGGAGAGAGAGGGAGAGGGAAGGTAGAGGAAGGGTGGAAGGGGAGAGAGAGGGAGGGGGTAGGTAGAGGAAGGGTGGAAGGGGAGAGAGAGCGAGGGGGTAGGTAGAGGAAGGGTGGAAGGGGAGAGAGAGGGAGGGGGAAGGGAGAGGAAGGGTGGAAGGGGAGAGAGAGTGCAGAGGTAATAATGACATACTAATGCAATTATTGGAAGATACATCAAAGCTGAACACAACATGGTACATTGTGGTTGTCTGCCACATTCTCCTCCAGGTAGTCCCTCCTGTCTGGACGTTTTCAGGGTGTGGTGGAGCTGCCTACCTATTGGCTGCTAAACCTGGGTACCTCATCACACAGGTCTATCTTACATCACCACTAATGTCATCCCAGTCCAAATGCTTTTAGAGTAGCAAAACACATGCCAATTCTCACTATCATGCATCTGTTATGTTTGATCTTATCTTTATTATACAGTAACTTATCTATAACATATAAGCATATCTTTATTATACAGTAACTTATCTATAACATATAAGCATATCTTTATTATACAGTAAGTAACTTATCGATAACATACGTACCTGGTGTGTTATCTGCTTTGTGTTTGAGCTTTGTAATTGTCATTAATTCAGGGTTAGGTAACTTCCATAGAGATAGTTAGAGGACTGCGTATAGACAGCCCTGCTGTTACAGACGCTATAATCAAACGGTTACAAAAATTAGTCCTCTAACTATCTCTATGGTAACTATAATCAATAACCAAATAAAATGGTTGCTGGCTGCCTAGAGGCAGGAGCAGCAGGTCGACCTCTGACCTTTTGAGAGTTCTGCAGGGCTCTGAAAGCTCTCTCTACCCTGAGAGATGGGATGCCTCAGTCGAGTGATTAGACCTGCAGAGACCAGACACACACACACACACACACACACACACACACACACACACACACACACACACACACACACACACACACACACACACACACACACACACACACACACACACACACACAACAAACCTAAATCAAAACTAAATGTGCATATACCGGTAGTTAGATAATGTAGAGGCTTTAGGCTGTTCTGCTTTAACAATATAACACATTAACTTTTATATTACAGGCAGTTTCCTCTGTAGAATGTTGCTGTAAGGAAATGATTGTACCCTATAGTAAGGAAATGATTGTACCCTATACTAAGGAAATGATTGTACCCTATACTAAGGAAATGATTGTACCCTATACTAAGGAAATGATTGTACCCTATACTAAGGAAATGATTGTACCCTATACTAAGGAAACGATTGTACCCTATACTAAGGAAACGATTGTACCCTATACTAAGGAAATGATTGTACCCTATACTAAGGAAATGATTGTACCCTATACTAAGGAAATGATTGTACCCTATACTAAGGAAATGATTGTACCCTATACTAAGGAAATGATTGTACCCTATACTAAGGAAATGATTGTACCCTATACTAAGGAAATGATTGTACCCTATACTAAGGAAATGATTGTACCCTATACTAAGGAAATGATTGTACCCTATACTAAGGAAATGATTGTACCCTATACTAAGGAAATGATTGTACCCTATACTAAGGAAATGATTGTACCCTATACTAAGGAAATGATTGTACCCTATACTAAGGAAACGATTGTACCCTATACTAAGGAAATTATTGTACCCTATACTAAGGAAATGATTGTACCCTATACTAAGGAAATGATTGTACCCTATACTAAGGAAATGATTGTACCCTATACTAAGGAAATGATTGTACCCTATACTAAGGAAATGATTGTACCCTATACTAAGGAAATGATTGTACCCTATACTAAGGAAATGATTGTACCCTATACTAAGGAAATGATTGTACCCTATACTAAGGAAATGATTGTACCCTATACTAAGGAAATGATTGTACCCTATACTAAGGAAATGATTATACCCTATACTAAGGAAATGATTGTACCCTATACTAAGGAAATGATTGTACCCTATACTAAGGAAACGATTGTACCTTATACTAAGGAAATGATTGTACCCTATACTAAGGAAATGATTGTACCCTATACTAAGGAAATGATTGTACCCTATACTAAGGAAATGATTGTACCCTATACTAAGGAAATGATTATACCCTATACTAAGGAAATGATTGTACCCTATACTAAGGAAATGATTGTACCCTATACTAAGGAAATGATTGTACCTTATACTAAGGAAATGATTGTACCCTATACTAAGGAAATGATTGTACCCTATACTAAGGAAACGATTGTACCCTATACTAAGGAAATGATTGTACCCTATACTAAGGAAATGATTGTACCCTATACTAAGGAAATGATTGTACCCTATACTAAGGAAATGATTGTACCCTATACTAAGGAAATGATTGTACCCTATACTAAGGAAATGATTGTACCCTATACTAAGGAAATGATTGTACCCTATACTAAGGAAATGATTGTACCCTATACTAAGGAAATGATTGTACCCTATACTAAGGAAATTATTGTACCCTATACTAAGGAAATGATTGTACCTTATACTAAGGAAACGATTGTACCCTATACTAAGGAAATGATTGTACCCTATACTAAGGAAATGATTGTACCCTATACTAAGGAAATGATTGTACCCTATACTAAGGAAATGATTGTACCCTATACTAAGGAAATTATTGTACCCTATACTAAGAAAATGATTGTACCCTATACTAAGGAAATGATTGTACCCTATACTAAGGAAATGATTGTACCCTATACTAAGGAAATTATTGTACCCTATACTAAGGAAATGATTGTACCCTATACTAAGAAAATGATTGTACCCTATACTAAGGAAATGATTGTACCTTATACTAAGGAAACGATTGTACCCTATACTAAGGAAATTATTGTACCCTATACTAAGAAAATTATTGTACCCTATACTAAGGAAATTATTGTACCCTATACTAAGGAAACGATTGTACCCTATACTAAGAAAATGATTGTACCCTATACAAAGGGGAGAACATCTGGACCATAGAATGTATAGAACCATTTCACACAGAGGAGGCTGGTGGGAGGAGCTATACGGGCTCATTGTAATGGGTGGATTGGAATAAATTGAATGGTACCTAACAGATCAAACACATTGAAACAAGGTGTTTGACTCCATTCCATTGACTACATTCTAGCTATTACAATGAGCCCGTCCTCCTATAGCTCCTCCCACTGGGAGCTACAGGATTTCACACTACATTAACACTCATCTCCCATCTCCCTCTCTACTGTGGAAGATCCATGCTGTTGGAACCTTACATGACCCCTGAAGATGCCTTTATCTCAACGGACTAACAAACACAGTCGACCTGGGTACAAATCCAAATAGGTCACACTGGCCTGGCTGTAAACAGATGCATTAGGTACCTGCAGCGTTGTGTTGGTGGTACTGGATGAGCTCAGGAATGGTCATGAACAGGTATTTCTCTGCCAGGTAAAACCTGGACGTCTCCTCTGCCTCTGACTGTCTGATCTGGTAGTGCTTCACCCGCGGGTTCTTCTGCCCGTTGGATCTGAACGTGGTTGATCATCATGTCACTATGCCATAGCAAACTCTTTAAACGTGCAATATGCAGTTCAAACAATAACAAACAGGCAACCCACCACTGTTTTGATAAAAAGCTGAGAGATGGGGCTGGACATATGTAACCACTCTCAAATTCATAGACAGTGCTAGGGATGTCAAAATACCAATCACAGATCATCCCTTTAACTGACTGTCATTGAAGCTGAGCGACATGGCTGAAACAGGCAGTAGTTACCCTGGGGCTTTAGTGAAGACGGAAACAGTGTAGACGCCTGCATGCCTGGAGTCTCGCACCATAAAGGCTCCTTCCTTACCCTGCACAAACAAACGCAACATTTCATTTGAGTAGGATAAATCATAATCGTCAGAAAAAATGAATTATAATTCAAGCCATCTGCTGAGTTCATTACGTTGAATTTGTTGTATGTCATATCATAGTCAATATTTTCAATCTCTACTTAGGGTATTATGTGAATAAGGCTTGACAAGATAGCACAGTGAGACTCCCGAATGGACGGGAGCTTGAAATGCACAACACCATTTCTACTCTCCCATTGTCACACTACACAACCCTAACCCTTTCCTACCACCGTCACACTACACAACCCATACCTACCCTACCATCGTCACTCTACACAACCCATACCTACCCTACCACCGTCACACTACACAACCCATACCTACCCTACCACCATCACTCTACACAACCCATACCTACCCTACCACCGTCACTCTACACAACCCATACCTACCCTACCATCGTCACACTACACAACCCATACCTACCCTACCACCATCACTCTACACAACCCATACCTACCCTACCACCATCACTCTACACAACCCATACCTACCCTACCACCATCACTCTACACAACCCATACCTACCCTACCACCATCACTCTACACAACCCTAACCCTTCCATACCAGCGTCACACTATACAACCCATAATACCCTGCCACCGTCACACTACACAACCCATACCTACCCTACCACCGTCCCACTACACAACCCATACCTACCCTACCACCGTCCCACTACACAACCCATACCTAACCTACCACCGTCACACTACACAACCCATACCTACCCTAGCACCGTCACACTACACAACCCATACCTACCCTACCACCGTCCCACTACACAACCCATACCTACCCTACCACCATCACACTACACAACCCATACCTACCCTACCACCATCACACTACACAACCCATACCTACCCTACCACCATCACTCTACACAACCCTAACCCTCCTACTGTCACACTACACAACCCTAACCCTCCTACTGTCACACTACACAACCCTAACCCTTCTACTGTCACACTACACAACCCTAACCCTTCTACTGTCACACTACACAACCCTAACCCTCCTACTGTCACACTACACAACCCTAACCCTTCTACTGGTACACTACACAACCCTAACCCTTCTACTGTCACACTACACAACCCTAACCCTCCTACTGTCACACTACACAACCCTAACCCTTCTACTGTCACACTACACAACCCTAACCCTTCTACTGTCACACTACACAACCCTAACCCTTCTACTGTCACACTACACAACCCTAACCCTTCTACTGTCACACTACACAACCCTAACCCTCCTACTGTCACACTACACAACCCTAACCCTCCTACTGTCACACTACACAACCCTAACCCTCCTACTGTCACACTGCACAACCCTAACCCTCCCACCATCACATTACACAACCCTAACCCTCCTACTGTCACACTACACAACCCTAACCCTCCCACCATCACACTACACAACCCTAACCCTCCTACTGTCACACTACACAACCCTAACCCTCCTACTGTCACACTACACAACCCTCCCACTGTCACACTACACAACCCTAACCCTCTACACAACCCTAACCCTCCCACCATCACACTACACAACCCTAACCCTCCTACTGTCACACTACACAACCCTAACCCTCCTACTGTCACACTACACAACCCTAACCCTCCTACTGTCACACTACACAACCCTAACCCTCCTACTGTCACACTACACAACCCTAACCCTTCTACTGTCACACTACACAACCCTAACCCTTCTACTGTCACACTACACAACCCTAACCCTTCTACTGTCACACTACACAACCCTAACCCTCCTACTGTCACACTACACAACCCTAATCCTTCTACTGTCACACTACACAACCCTAACCCTTCCCTCCCACCATCACACTACACAACCCTAACCCTACCCTCCCACTGACACCATCTGTCTGTAATAGCGATTATGACACATTTACAACAGGAAATCCTGGACCTGAGCAACCTACTCCATTGTTTCAAATGTCATCTTTCACTCTGTGTGTGTGTGTGTGTGTGTGTGTGTGCGTGTGCGCGTGCGTGTGGACATGCATCTTGCAAAACGCAGCTTTTGCATCCGTGCTGCTGGGGCAAGATACAGGAATTTATTCAATCAAATCCGGTAACCAAATTTTCTGGATAAATTCAAAACATGATCTCATTTTCAAACATAAAAAACACTATTTTTTACAGTTATACTTTTTTAGGGATAACAAAAACATGTTTTTTCTCTAGTTTCAGTTTGTCTGGTTGTAATTCTGATAACCTTGCTTTTTGATTGAATCAGGCCCACAATGTCTGTCTTCTCCCTTCTGAAGTACAGTTTAACACCAAACTATGTCTGTTGTCTCCCTTCTGAAGTACAGTTTAACACCAAACTATGTCTGTGCTCTCCCTTCTGAAGTACAGTTTAATACCAAACTATGTCTGTGCTCTCCCTTCTGAAGTACAGTTTAACACCAAACTATGTCTGTTGTCTCCCTTCTGAAGTACAGTTTAACACCAAACTATGTTGTTGTCTCCCTTCTGAAGTACAGTTTAACACCAAACTATGTTGTTGTCTCCCTTCTGAAGTACAGTTTAACACCAAACTATGTTGTTGTCTCCCTTCTGAAGTACAGTTTAACACCAAACTATGTTGTTGTCTCCCTTCTGAAGTACAGTTTAACACCAAACTATGTCTGTGCTCTCCCTTCTGAAGTACAGTTTAACACCAAACTATGTCTGTGCTCTCCCTTCTGAAGTACAGTTTAATACCAAACTATGTCTGTGCTCTCCCTTCTGAAGTACAGTTTAACACCAAACTATGTCTGTTGTCTCCCTTCTGAAGTACAGTTTAACACCAAACTATGTTGTTGTCTCCCTTCTGAAGTACAGTTTAACACCAAACTATGTTGTTGTCTCCCTTCTGAAGTACAGTTTAACACCAAACTATGTTGTTGTCTCCCTTCTGAAGTACAGTTTAACACCAAACTATGTCTGTTGTCTCCCTTCTGAAGTACAGTTTAACACCAAACTATGTTGTTGTCTCCCTTCTGAAGTACAGTTTAACACCAAACTATGTTGTTGTCTCCCTTCTGAAGTACAGTTTAACACCAAACTATGTTGTTGTCTCCCTTCTGAAGTACAGTTTAACACCAAACTATGTTGTTGTCTCCCTTCTGAAGTACAGTTTAACACCAAACTATGTCTGTGCTCTCCCTTCTGAAGTACAGTTTAACACCAAACTATGTTGTTGTCTCCCTTCTGAAGTACAGTTTAACACCAAACTATGTTGTTGTCTCCCTTCTGAAGTACAGTTTAACACCAAACTATGTCTGTGCTCTCCCTTCTGAAGTACAGTTTAACACCAAACTGAAGAAGGTCGGCGTTGTTTTACCTCTGTCATCAGCAGTTCCTCAGCTCTTCCTCTCGTTATGTCTTTGTTGTACCATCTGGAAAACAAGAAGGGGGATTATCAACCTAGACCAATCAGATGTCTGAAATAAAATAACAGGGTACAATTGTTATCTTATACTATAAAAATAGTCAGGAGAATTGTATTTGATATATATCCAACTCACTCAAATCTGTTGAAGTTGTTGCAGGATTTTTCCGCTATATAAGTGCAAGGTACAAAACCTGTGTTTCTATTGAAGGAAAGGACACAATGAACACTGTAGGTGTGTACAACTAAACAGCCAATAATACATATTACAGATAGGCTCAGAGAGATGTCATAGGGTTGTCACAGAGTTGTCACAGGGTTATAATAGTGTTGCCATGTCGTCTCTACTTACCCTCTGTGGTCCTGTACAGTCCACCAATCATGGTGGGAGCTGTCAGTCAGGATGTACTCCTGGTCTTTGTGAAGGGGCAGCTCTGTGTCTCCATGGGGACTGTAGTTCTGTAGCGCAACCACCACACTCTGGCCCGGTTCGGAGAGCCGCCGCTACGGGCACGATGTAAGGGAAACACTGATCCTTAGCATTAATGTGACTCAAAGCAACATACTGTACGTTTACAGGCACGGTGAAGTATATAGACATGACATATACTGCATATTTACCTGTGTGTCCGGGGTTGGAGGGAGAGGCTTCTTGGAAGCTACAGAAGGGCATTTTGTGGTTAATTCTTAAAAGTCTAAGCTGTTGGGTGTGTGTGTGTGTATGGGTTACTTTAAGGGTCTCTCTTTTCAATAGTGGTCATATTAGTTTGTGTGCTACAGAAATGTTCATGAGAAGACTGATTGTCGGGATGTCTCCTGGTCTGACAAACAGCGTTGTAGCTCTGCCACCTTCCACTAGAATGGTGAACAAGGCGGATGCGGTGGATTGAGACACAGCCCATGCAAAACAACACATCTCTAGCGTAAACTGACAGATTTTATTATTATGTTACTTACATTGACACACCAGTGCGTCAATAGGCCATAGAGGGTTAAATTCACATTACGGGCAGTTTTCATAATAATAATAATAACTTTTCATAGGATTTATAAATGGTTATATGTAAGACATAATAATACGAATTATAATTTTTATTGAGTGTGGGAAATGCACTCTTCTAATGAAATATACCTGTACCGTATCCCACAGGGTCGTACTCCTGACACCCCGTAGCCATCTTCTCTGTCTGGTAACAGCACCTCCACCTCCCCTCCGTCCAGAAGTTGGGGTGATACTTCAGGAGTAATGCGTTGCACTTGGTCTCTTCATGACACGAGAGAGAAATGAAATACAGTGTAAGACATGGAGGCTCAAATGTGTCATAGAGTTTATAATATAATGTTGATATACTACTCTTCATATTATGTTGTTTTTCTAATCTTATGGTATATATATCATGGTATATATATATATATGAACAAACTCAGCTCTGTGGTATTGGTATTGTGGGTCTGATGTTGAATGTTTCCCATAACTGCTGCTCACCCTCCTTCAGAGCCCGGACCCATCTCTGACGACAGTCGTTGTCCGGGGCGAAGATGTACAGGTAGCAGTTGTCGTGGACAACCTGTTGAGACATTTATGCACATCTAAAAAAAAAACAGTGTCATGGCTTATAAATGAAAGTCATTGTAAACTGTTCCCAATGGTGAGTAATTAGCATTCCTCCATTAGACAGAAGCGGTAGAAGAGATGAGTTGTCTTATGGGGTCTTACCTGGAAGGGGTACTTGTTGCTGCAGGGGATTGGGGCTTCACTGCACACTATCTCTACACACTTGATCCTGGAGAGCTCAATGCAGCCTTTCTGGGTGGGCTTTTTCTGAAGATGAAAACAGGTTTCTATCAACATCTTCACAACTTTCTATTTTCACATCAAACAATACAACCCCCATACAGTAACTGTCATACACTGTGAAAGCAAGATTTCTTCATAACTCAACATATGATTTTCAAAATTAGACTACTGAAGTATAAAGTGTAAATTAATTTCAACATTAAATGTCATTCTTGACAGAAATCGATAAACAAACAAACGCCACACAATTTAACAATAAAAATTGTACATACCCCAGGGCGCTGTTCAGAATAGGTCAGGTCCTGGGTGTCCAAGACAAAGAACCTTTCCTTGTAATTACAGGGCGACGTCCTTCGCTTCTGCTGAGATTTCTTGATGAGAGTCCCCTTCAAGATTACTGTGGGGAGCATAGTGAACACAGATACCTGGCTAACATTGAGAGACAGAGAGAGAGACAGAGAGAGAGATGGCGAGGTGGGCTGTAGAGTTAGACTGAACACCTATAGAGGAGTGGAGAGAAGGAAAAGAGTGATGGGAGTTCGTGTCGTGTGAGTTTCCGCTGTAGATACACTAGGTAAACCACTTCCTTGAGCACGGCTGATAGAAACCAACACTCACACACACACACACACACACACACACACACACACACACACACACACACACACACACACACACACACACACACACACACGTTGAAGCATCACAAGCTGCATGGGTGCACAGAACCACAGGGCCTGAGCAGCTCTCTCCCCAGAAATTAGGCTAAACGTACACTTAAAACACATTTGTAGTTGAACAAATGCTATTATGCAGGTAACTGCCAAACTAATGGAAACACTTGAGTAACTGAGGGATATAAAGTATATTGAAAGCAGGTGATTCCACATAGGTGTGGTTGCTAAGTTAATTTAGCAATTCATATCCCATCATGCATGTATAAAAATGCTGGAAAGGTCATTATTTTGGCAACAGTGGCTATTTATATTTGTATTTATTATGGATCCCAATCACAGTAAGGTACTTAAAGATATTATCTGGTACTTTTGTATACTTTTTAGCCAGTAGTTCTGCAAGTAGCGCTCCCGAGCCAAAAGTGGTCCTGGAAAATGTGTTGTTTTGTTCACCAAGTCATTCATCTTTCTCCCGCTCTACTACTGTGTGCATGATGTGCCTCTTGCTACCTGACACTCATATGGCGAGGGACTGAAGCTCATTGGATGAACTAGAGTTGTTAGGGGGCTGGCCCATGTGGGTGAAAATTAAGGGAAACTGGCGCAACACAGCTTCCAGAAAAAGTTGCTTTCAAACTCGGGATTTCGTGGCTAATTAAGGTAAGACAGTAATTCTGCTCATAGTTTATGCATGTATGAATTACACATTGACACATCCAACCCAAAGCAGGAGGTTAAAAAAATATTTAAAAGTTGCCAAAGTTACGGAGTATGTCTTAATTGTTAACCAGAAATTATTTATATATTTAAGCAATAAGGCCCAAGGGGGTGTGGTATATGGCCAATATACCACTTATAACAAAAAACTCTGAGGTGGCTTATTGCCAGTGATGGAAAAAGTACCCAATTGTCATACTTGAGTAAAAGTAAAGATACCTTAATAGAAAATGCCTAAAGTAAAAATGAAAGTCACCCAGTAAAATATTACTTGAGTAAAAGTCTAAAAGTATTTGGTTTAAAATATACTTAAGTATCAAAAGTAAAAGTATAAATCATTTCAAACTTCTTATATAAAGCAAACCAGACAGAACAATTTGTAAAAACACAAATATTTACAGATAGCCAGGGCACACTCTAATACTCAGACATAATTTCCAAACAAAGCATTTGTGTTTAGTGAGTCTGCCAGGTTAGAGGCATAAGGGATGACCAGGCATGTTCTCTTGATATGTTCGTAAATTGGACCATTTTCCTGTCCTGTTAAGCATTCAAAATGTAACAAGTACTTTTGGTATCAGGAAAAACATATGGAGTAAAAAGTACATTATTTTCTTTAGGTATATAGTAAAGTAAATGTAAAAGTTGTCAAAAATATAAATAGTAAAAGTGAAGTACAGATATCCCATAAAACTACTTAAGTAGTACTTTAATTGTTTTATACTTAAGTACGTAGCATCACTGCTTATTGCTATTATAAACTGGTTACCAAAGTAATTAGAGCATTAAAAAAGACATGTTTTATTCATAAGGTCCGCGGTACCACGTCTGTCAGCCAATCAGCATTCAGGGAACGAACCACCCAGTTTATAACGAGATATAGACAGCTGCATTGGACGTTTAAGACCCTTTATGTTGGTGTTTCCTTCATTATGTCATTTAGCTGTATGTTGACCATCACAATGAGACATTCATTTATAGCAGATTGAACATCGCACTGTTGAGCTCTTACGCCACCTTTTACACTGTACAAATGTGATGGATGAAAATCTAAAATATTGCCACAATACGTCGGCCCAGTCTGCGATAACCAATCAAATCGCGCATTACTGTCGAGAAGCTCACCAATCCGCACCGCCAACAAATTACGTCAAGAAAAAATCCAACCAATGGGATAGGATGACAGGGGCATGAAAGGGAAACGAGAAGAGACATTGCGCATACAAATGTTTTGTGTAAAGCAATAATTGTGGTGGTGAATTCAGTTGATAGTAGATACAGTACTTGAGGACTCCATATAAAGGTATGTTTAAGCGTTTGTTTCTTTTGTCTCATTCCTTGTCGTGAAATGACTTCCAAGTCTGCTATCTAACCCCGGGCTGTTAGCTGGCTAACGCGTCAGCTCGCTAGAGACTGAATCAACTGAAAAGAAAAAACGTCGTCATTAAGTGTAGCTAGCTAGATTGTTCGCTTATGTTTCTAACAAAAGCCGTTTGTAGGCTTCTAGCTAGCGCATTAATGCCACTTGCCCAGGTTAGTTTTAGACAACGTAGCCAGCTCCGCCCTACGTACTGTAACGTTAAAGTTAGCAACGCTAGCCAGCTAGATGCTGCACCTCTTGGCGCATGCGCGGCTACTCACATGGCTAGCAACTATTACCACGGATTAATAGGGGAAACCCTATGAATTATAAGTATATTTGATTATACTGTCTAAATAAAGAGGTGAGCCATCCTCTGTTAATCAGCAGGATAATAGCATCCGTTCTTTCCCCAGTTTATTTTTAATGGCGATGCCGCTAAAAAGGTCAAGTATGATGTTTAAGTAATATGGTAGGCTATAATACATCTGTAATCTCATTTTCCTCTATCCAGGCCCCACTATGGGTGAACCACAGCAGGTGAGTGCCCTGCCTCCCCCTCCTATGCAGTACATCAAGGAGTACACTGACGAGAACATCCGCAAGGGGCTCATCCCCAAACCCCCTCCCCCCATCCGAGACACCTACATGATGTTCGGCAACCAGTTCCAGTGTGACGACCTGATCATCCGACCGCTGGAGAGCCAGGGCATCGAGCGGCTCCACCCCGTGCAGTTTCACCACAAACGGGAGCTCAAGAAGCTCAACATGTCCATCCTGGTGAATTTCCTAGATCTCCTGGACATCCTGATCAAGAGCCCTGGCAGTATAAAGAGAGAGGAGAAGCTGGAGGACCTGAAGCTGCTGTTTGTCCACATGCACCATCTGATCAATGAGTACCGTCCGCACCAGGCCAGAGAGACCCTGAGGGTGATGATGGAAGTGCAGAAGAGACAGCGACTGGAGACTGCAGAGAGGTTCCAGAAACATCTGGAGAGGGTGGTGGAGATGATCCAGGGGTGCCTGGCCTCCCTGCCCCATGACCTACCCCAGACTGAGGGCTTGAGTGGGGCAGGGGATGTGGCGAGGGGTGTTGGGATTGGCGGGACTTTGGGGTTGGACGCCAGGCTAAAGACTGAGCCCATGGACGTGGAGGAGGCTGGGACTAGCTGTATAGCTGTTGGGCCACAACAGGACAAAAGCATGGGTGGTGCTGCTAAGAAAGACAGAGTATTGGACAAGGATGCTGCCATGTGTAGTATTATCGACGAGATCGCCTGAGTTTTGTGTTTAGAGCTAGGGGTCTCTACAGCAGGGTGCAACGGTGAAGAACGTTCAGATATAAAATTGTTCTGTAGCGCAATGATTGTCTGTGTAGAATAGTGAATCGACCACTCTGTTCATTATATTTCTATATGCAACGTTCAGAATCCAAATGATTCACCTTGCTGAATATAGGTTTTTCCTGGTCATTATGTTTGTCTCATTGGTCTCGGTTGAATTGTGTCGTATGCTTAATGTAGTTATGATCACATACGCTGTCCGCAGTTATAGTATCTTTTCTTAAGTCAAAGCTTTACTGAAGTGATGTGTCATGGACTATGAAGACACACCTTCCTTGAGTTGAAACATTTGGGCTATCATTGGGGTTTAGATGCTGGTAAAATTCATAATTTGATAAAGTTTTAATAAACTAATTTCTACATCCTATAACAATTTGATATACTTCTTTAAAAAATATATATATTATGAATAATTGTCATGGTTGAATTAGAGAAATAATTAGGCCTACCACCCTTTTCTATTATGCCACTGGTTGGTTCTGCTGAATCCTTTCAAGGTGTCTTAACTGGGTCTTGGCTGGAAACCACTTTTCTACTTTTCAAATTATATTTCTTACCTTAGGTTAGTCCCTGTGAAAACAAACCAAATATATTTTTAGGAGCTGAACTGCATTATAAAATGTAGTCCAAGAATGCTTTATCTCGTGTGTTCTATGATCAAACCTGAACCCTATTCACACATCATAGCCTTGTGATTGAATGTCAGTGTCCCAGTGACTTGCAAACAGCCACTGCAACAGTCTTTGTTAGAGAGAGGGGGGCAGGTCTGTGAAGATTTGTGTGTAGCAGCTTGATATGTAAGATCCTACCTTTAGCAACGTGAGCTAATGTCCCGGTCAGAGATCTGCCATACACTGCCTCAGGCTGTCACTGCTTGGCTGGATAGGTCAGGGACAGGTTGGTGTGTAGTTACATACAGACACACTCAGGGGGGATGTTCCCCTAGCCTATTCAGGGACAGGTTGGTGTGTAGTTACAGACACACTCAGGGGGGGGAGTTTCCCCTAGCCTATTCAGGGACAGGTTGTTGTGTAGTTACAGGCACACTCAGGGGGGGGAGTTTCCCCTAGCCTATTCAGGGACAGGTTGGTGTGTAGTTAGACACACTCAGGGGGGGGAGTTTCCCCTAGCCCATTCAGGGACAGGTTGGTGTGTAGTTACAGACACACTCAGGGGGGGGGGGAGTTTCCCCTAGCCTATTCAGGGACAGGTTGGTGTGTAGTTACATACACACTCAGGGGGGGGAGTTTCCCCTAGCCTATTCAGGGACAGGTTGGTGTGTAATTACATACAGACACACTCGGGGTGGGGGGGGGGGCGCACACACACACCCAAAGCATTTAGTAGAGGTGCTGATTTATCCAGACTAAACAAAGAATAGTTAAACGCTATGTAAATGCTCCCAACAATTTAATGGGTAAATCAACAACTTTTAGACAATGCCATGTATCCTGAAGTGGGTACTGTTGCTGAAACTTTGGTGATTTACCCATTTAATTGTTGGAAGCAGTTGTATAGTGTGCAACTCTTTAATGGAGTTTCCCCTAGCAACAGATGTAGTATCAGCTTCCCCAATTCTAACCTGAACCATTAGTGGGGGAAATGGCCGGGGTGACTACACCCAGACAGCCCGCTTGGCTCTGTCTGCACTCTCACAGTTACCAACATACTAACAGTGTAATCAGTGTTGTGTAGGCTTGGTCTGTGCTATGTAACTAACACATGCAGTAATGCGAGTTTGCTCATTGGCTGTGTTTAGCTCCTATTAGAAGACGGATAGTTGGTGACATACAGGGAAATTGAATCCTTACACAACATGGGATGAGCTAGTACTGCAGGCAGGCCTGGGTTGTGTAAGCGAAGGTTTGCATAAGTGCACTTTAGTCCCATAAACAGAGCCACACTGAACCACTAGGTGGATTCAGATTTCCTTACTACGGCATACATACAGGCCTTGAATTGATGTGCTGTTCGGTTTGGATCAATGAGGACAGACATAACACTACCCTTGAAATGTGAATGTGAATTTCCATTCCTGTTTTATGAAAACATGGTTTGTTTTTGAACTCGTTGGGAAACACAATTGCCTTGTTTGTTTTTCTGTATGTAATGTAGTAGCCTAGATACTGCTATCTCTGATTCAACATGTCTGTGAAGCCTGTAGTCACATCAGGCATGCATTTCTTTCAACAGGAGCACAATACATTACCTAACACTACTGCCCCAGATATCAAACTCCTACTCAAACCAGAGAGACCTACATTTTCAAGTGGTTGCTATAGTGACAGAATGATTATGAATGGTAGGTGGCCAATGAAAGACGGGATGCATTATGTGGGTCTACAGTCGTGGCCAAAAGTTTTGAGAATGACACAAAGTGCTGCTTCAGTGTCTTTAGATATTTTTGTCAGATGTTACTATGGAATAGTGAAGGATAATTACAAGCATTTCATAAGTGTCAAAGGCTTTTATTGACAATTACATGATGTTCTTTTTTGACCCTTCTTTTTCAAGACCTCTGCAATCTGCCCTGGCATGCTGTCAATTAACTTCTGGGCCACATCCTGACTGATGGTAGCCCATTCTTGCATAATCAATGCTTGGAATGTGTGTGTTTTTGTTTGTCCACCCGCCTCTACCACAAGTTCTCAATTGGATTAAGGTTTGGGGAGTTTCCTGGCCATGGACCCAAAATATCAATGTTTTGTTCCCCGAGCCACTTAGTTATCACTTTTGCCTCATAGCAAGGTGTTCCATCATGCTGGAAAAGGCATTGTTCGTCACCAAACGGTTCCTGGATGGTTGGGAGAAGTTGCTCTCGGAGGATGTGTTGGTACCATTCTTTATTCATGGTTGTGTTCTTAGGCAAAATTGTGAGAGAGCCCACTCCCTTGGCTGAGAAGCAACCCCACACATGAATGGTCTCAGGATGCTTTACTGTTGACATGACACAGGACTGATGGTAGCGCTCACCTTGTCTTCTCCGGACAAGCTTTTTTCCGGATGCACCAAACAATCAGAAAGGGGATTCATCAGAGAAATTGACTTTACCCCAGTCCTCAGCAGTCCAATCCCTGTACCTTTTGCAGAATATCAGTCTGTTCCTGATGTTTTTCCTGGAGAGAAGTGGCTTCTTTGCTGACCTTCTTGATACCAGGCCTTCCTCCAAAAGTCTTTGCCTCACTGTGCGTGCAGATGCACTGACACCTGCAGGCTGCCATTCCTGAGCAAGCTCTGTACTGGTGGTGCCTCGATCCCGCAGCTGAATCAACTGTGGGAGACGGTCCTGGCGCTTGCTGGACTTTCTTGGGTGTCCTGAAGCCTTCTTCACAACAATTGAACCGCTCTCCTTAAAGTTCTTGATGAGCCGATAAATGGTTGATTTAGGTGCAATCTTACTGGCAGCAATATCCTTGCCTGTGAAGCCCTTTTTGTGCAAAGCAATGATGACAGCACGTGTTTCATTGCGGGTAACCATGGATGACAGAGGAACCACTCTAACCGAGTTCTAGACTTGGAATTCCGAGTTGGATGAATTGCAAATCAAAATGATGTTTCCCAGCCGGAGCTGTTTTTTTTTCTTTTATTTTGTATTTATTTAACCTTTAACTTGTTTTCCTTGAGTACCCAGTTGTCTGGAACGCACTGAAATCTGAAGTCTAAGGGAGTTTTCAGACTTGGTTCCTTTCAGACAATTTTTGTGAACTTGCTTCGCTTAATTTTTCATGCGGTGTGAACACTCCAAAGGAACTCAAACCCCACAAAAGAGCCCCCAAAGCGAACTGAACTCAGACCATCTTGAGAGGTGATCTGAGTTTGGTTCCCTTGAATTCCGTGATCAGGAATGTGAACACAAAGCTCCCCAGGATCGCTTGTCATTATTCCTGCACCACACACTAGACTACAACAACACTGTTTCCCCTGCCAATAACTCTCAGGCATTGGTGCCACATTAGACTACTACAACACCGTTTTCCCTGCCATAAGAAAGGTGTGCTGTTTTTGGTTAGGTCTATTGATTAGCGATTGTCAAGGATGCACAGAAATTCCAAAACATGTGTGGAGCTTTTAGTTCAAATTATTTGTTTGCAATATGTGATCTATAGGCTAATAGCTCATATGCTGTTTATTCAATTGTAGGGTTTGAATAGTGTGAGAAGACACCAACTTATTTGGTGAGAATCACAACATAAAATACAAAATCAATTCTAGCTCTTAAAGGGGCAGTAGTCTACATTGGGTATACAATTTCCAATTACAGGGGATTCATCAGAGAAAATGACTTTACTCCAGTCCTCAGCAGTCCAATCCCTGTACCTTTTGCAGAATATCAGTCTGTTCCTGATGCTTTTCTTGGAGAGAAGTGGCTTCTTTGCTGCCCTTCTTGACACCAGGCCATCCTCCAAAAGTCTTTGCCTCACTGTGCGTGCAGATGCACTCACACCTGCCTGCTGCCATTCCTGAGCAAGCTCTGTACTGGTGGTGCCCCGATCCTGCAGCTGAATCAACTGTAGGAGACGGTCCTGGCGCTTGCTGGACTTTCTTGGGTGCCCTGAAGCCTTCTTCACAACAATTGAACCGCTCTCCTTGAAGTTCTTGATGATCAGATAAATGGTTGATTTAGGTGCAATCTTACAGGTAGCAACATCCTTGCCTGTGAAGACCCCATCCCATCCGTCCATGCCTGAGTGTATCATTAGACAAAGAAAGTAGCATATCACGTTGCACAATATAGCCTAGCATCTGTTATAAAAGTGTCTATTTGCAGAAAAAAAGCTTCACGTTTTTCTGTCACATCACGTTTTTGCAGGTGGTGGATTATCTGTATTTAGATGACTGCAAGGGCCCAGGTCATCATAATAGAGCGTGGAGATGAGTAACTAGTTAACTTGATGGTGTGCTAGTTATGATTTTGAACAACATAAAGCAGGGGTGTAAAGTACT
This sequence comes from Oncorhynchus clarkii lewisi, assembly GCF_045791955.1. NCBI lineage: Eukaryota > Metazoa > Chordata > Actinopteri > Salmoniformes > Salmonidae > Oncorhynchus > Oncorhynchus clarkii. Next base: position 15,210,157 of record NC_092177.1, read on the forward strand.
TAAGTAAAAATACTTTAAAGTACTACTTTGATCGTTTTTTTGTGGTATCTGTACTTTTTTATATTTATATTTTTGACTACTTTTACTTCTACTTCACTACATTCCTAAAGAAAATAATGTATTTTATACTCCATACATTTCCCTGACACCAAAAAGTAGTCGTTACATTTTGAATGTTTAAAATGTTCCAATTCACGCACTTATCAAAAGAACATACCTGATCTTCTCTACTGTCACTGTCTGTCGGGTCCTCCGGGTTATTCTCCAGTCGGAGAAAAAGCATGTTATGAAACTCCGCATAAATCAGTTTCACAACAGGGTGGGACGCCGGTCTTTCGACCAATAGCATGCCCAGATTTCCCGTCACGTGATCTTTATTTATGTAAGGTATTGGTGTTACACTGTATGGCTTGGGCTTTGTCGAGCTTCATCAGTACAATGCGTAACAGGGTGATAAACTGACATCTCCCAGCTGTGTTTTTACAGTAGAGTCCGAGGCCGAAACATTCGAGGAATCGTTGTTAAAATTCTGACCCAAAATTGGTCTAGTGTTGGAGTTCAGAGTTGAAGACAACCAGACTAGAAGCGATCGGACTTTATATTCATCATGTTTCTAGGAAAGGGAAGACGTTACTTTATGTTTGACGATGGAAAACGCGTGTGAATGAATCGGAAGGGTTTTGTCTGTTGGAATTACACTATAAGGGCTTTACGGTTGGATCTTGGGTTCAGAGAGCCTTTGTTTACAGGATCAGAAATAGGCTAGGAGTCAGTTCATTTGAATCGGAGAGGGGTGTCTGTCGTTGTTTAGATGGTGATTAGAAAGACAGGAAGGATAGATTGGGACTAATAAGAAGATCACGTTACTTAACCATAAGCAGCGCACGTTACTTAACCCACTGAAACCATGTCGCATGTGACTGACTGGGAAGCGTCCGCGTCGATAATCGTATAACCTGAGAGAGAAAGCACGGACCAGCTGGGGTGACACAACCCCGCCACCATGGATCTACTTGAGTGCCCAATCTGCCTGTTCCTCATGTGTGAACCGGCCACCATGTCCTGTGGTCACTCGTTCTGCCGGAGCTGCCTGGGGAACTACTTGCCATCCAGGTGCCCAGCCTGCAAGGAAAGATTTAAACAGAGAGACGCCAAAAACATCAAGAACACCATCCTGATATTCAGTGTCATTGAGAAGTGCTGCCCAGAAGAAACGAGGATGAAATGCCATATTCTGGAGAAACTCAAAACCAGCGAGTTCACAGAAGCTTTACGCATCGCGGATGAAGGGATACGACTAGGTAGGTTTCTAAAAAATAATGTGTGAACTTGAGTATGTTTGGGGATGACAATTCCTTACGCAACCCTCGACGAGGCTGCAGTACAGGCCTACGATGAAATGTGTATACGTTGTGTAAACCCTGATTACGTACATTTACGTTACACAGATGTTTGCCCAAAGAAACTCCAGCCAAGACGTAGGATGTAAAATGATCATGCTGACTAATAAAAACACACACACCTGAAGTTCATTCCGATATATTAATGTACTCAGATGAAATTGCTTTAATTGTCTTTATTTGTCTTCAGTGCAAAATAGCCTACAGAATCAGGCTCCCCTCGCAAAAGAGGCTTCTAACCTCAACGGGCTTTTCCTGGTTAAATACAGGTTAAATAAAATACTGTATGTATTGGTGTAGTGACCTGGCATGCACTCCTGTTGTAGCCAGTAGCCTGGTCAGATAAGAGTCACGTGTTGGGAGGCAGTCACAGTGGTCCAACATATATAACATATATATAACCAAATTTATAAAACTAACCAGATATCACAGTTGTAAGAACCGGCTTTAATTGAATGCAGTTATATTCTGTTAATTCAGTTCTCTTTATAAGCCTGTGATAAAATGCAGTTCTAATTCTTTTGGCCCATGTACTTTGCCTCCCATCTATTCTACACATGTTCATAGGCAACATATAATGTGTTTGTGCATGGCTTATACAGTTGGAGTTTGAAGTTTACAACACCTTAGCCAGATGCATTTAAACTCAGTTTTTCACAATTCCTGACATTTAATCTGTGTAAAAATTCACTGTTTTAGGTCAGTTAGGATCACTTTATTTTAAGAATGTGAAAGAATAATAGTAGGCAGAATTATTTATTTAAGCTTTTATTTATTTCATCACATTCCCAGTGGGTCAGAAGTTTACATATACTAATTGAGGGTTTGGTAGCATTGCATTTAAATTGTTTAGTTTGGTCAAACGTTTCGGGTAGCCTTCCACAAGCTTCCCACAATAAGTTGGGTGAATTTTGGCCCATTCCTCCTGACAGAGCTGGTGTAACTGAGTCAGGTTTGTAGGCCTCCTTGCTCGCACATGCTTTTTCAGTTCTGCCCACAAATGTTCTGTGGGATTGAGGTCAGGGCTTTGTGGTGGCCACTCCAATACCTTGACTTTGTTGTCCTTAAGCCATTTTGCCACAACTTTGGAAGTATGCTTGGGGTCATTGTCCATTTGGAAGACCCATTTGCGACCAAACTTTAACTTCCTGACTGATGTCTTGATGTTGCTTCAATATATCCACATAATTGTCCTACCTCATGATGCCATCTATTTTGTGAAGTGCACAAGTCCCTCATGCAGAAAAGCACCCCCACAATATTATGCTGCCACCCCGTGCTTCACTGTTGGGAAGGTGTTCTTCGGCTTGCAAGCCTCCCCCTTTTCCTCCAAACCTAACTGGTCATTATGGCCAAACAGTTCTATTTTTGTTTCATCAGACCAGAGGACATTTCTCCAAAAAGTATGATCTTTGTCCCCATGAGCAGTTGCAAACCGTAGTCTGGCTTTTTTATGGCGGTTTTGGAGCAGTGTCTTCTTCATTGCTGAGCTGCCTTTCAGGTTATGTACATATAGGACTCGTTTTACTGTGGATATAGATACTTTTGTACCTGTTTCCTCCAGCATCTTCACAAGGTCCTTTGCTGTTGTTCTGGGATTGATTTGCACTTTTCGCTCCAAAGTACATTAATCTCTAGGAGACAGAACACGTCTCCTTCCTGAGCGGTATGACGGCTGCGTGGTCCCATTGTGTTTATACTTGTGTACTATTGTTTGTACAGATGAACGTGGTACCTTCAGGAGTTTGACAATTGGGTACTTTTTTCACCACTGCAGACATGGGAGTTTATCAAACAAAACAAATATGTTTCAGCCTCAGGCCTTCATCAGAAGGGCCTTGCCTTGTCAGATCGTTCACAGCTTTGTGGAAGTTACCTGTGGTGCTGATGTTTAGGCCGAGATATGTATAGTATTTTGTGTGCTTTAGGGCACCGGTGTCTAGATGGAATTTATATTTGTGGTCCTAGCAACTGAACCTTTTTTGGAACCCCATTATTTTGGTCTTACTGAGATTTACTGTCAGGGCCCAGGTCTGTCAGGGCCCAGGTCTGTCAGGGCCCAGGTCTGTCAGGGCCCAGGTCTGTCAGGGCCCAGGTCTGACAGAATCTGTGCAGAAGATCTAGTTGCTGCTGTTGGCCCTCCTTGGTTGGGGACAGAAACACCAGATCATCAGCGAACAGTAGACATTGAACTTCAGATTCTAGTAGGCTGAGGCTGGGTGCTGCAGACTGTTCTTGTGCCCTCGCCAATATGTTGATATACAGTACCAGTCCAAAGTTTAGACACATAGTCATTCTAGGGCTTTTCTTTATTTTTACTATATTCTACATTGTGTGAAATAACACATGGAATCATGTAGTAACCAAAAATGTGTTAAATATTTAAGAGTCTTTAAAGTTCGCCACCCTTTGCCTTGATGACAGCTCTGCACACTCTTGGCATTCTGTCAAAATGCTTCATAAGGTTGTCACCTGGAATGCATTTCAATGAACAGGTGTGCCTTGGTAAAAGTTAATTTGTGGAATTTCTTTCCTTCTTAATGCGTTTGAGCCAATCAGTTGTGTTGTGACAAGGTAGGGCGATCTTCTGTAAACCACCCCTATCTGGTAAAAGACCAAGTCCATATTATTGCAACAGCTCAAATAAGGAAAGAGAAACGACAGTCCATCATAACTTTAAGACATAAAGCTCAGTCAATGCGGAACATTTCAAGAAATTTTAAGGTTTCTTCAAGTGCAGTCGCAAAAACCATCAAGCGCTATGATGAAACTGGCTCTCATGAGGACCGCCACTGGAAAGGAAGCCCCAGAGTGACCTGCTCTAGAGGATACATTCATTGGAGTTAAATGTACCTCAGAGTTCAAGTAACAGACACATCTCGACAGCAACTGTTCAGAGGAGACTGCGTGAATCAGGCCTTCATGGTTGAGTTGCTGCAAAGAAACCACTTCTAAAGGACACCAATAACAAGAAGTGACTTGCTTGTGCCTAGAAATACGAACAATGGACATTAGACCAGTGGAAATCTGTCCTTTGTTCTGATGAGTCCACATTTGAGATTTTTGGTTCTAACCGCCATGTCTTTGTGAGATGCAGAGTAGGCGAACGGATGATCTCTGCATGTGTGGTTCCCACTGTGAAGCATGGAGGAGGAGGTGTGATGGTGCGGGGGTGCTTTGCTGGTGACACTGTCAGTGGTTTATTTAGAATTCAAGGCAGACTTAACCAGCATGGCTACAACAGCATTCTGCAGCGATACGGCATCCCATCTGGTTTGGGCTTAGTGGGACTATCATTTGTTTTTCAACAGGACAAAGACCCAACACACCTCCAGGCTGTGTAAGGACTATTTGACCAAGAAGGAGAGTGATTGAGTGCTGCATCAGATGACCTGGCCTCCACAATCACCCGACCTCAACCAAATTGAGATGGTTTGGGATGAGTTGGATCACAGAGTGAAGGAAAAGCAGCCAACAAGTGTTCAGCATATGTGGGAACTCCTTCAAGACGGTTGGAAAAGCATTCTTCGTGAAGCTGGTTGAGAGAATGCCAAGAGTGTGCAAAGGTGTCATCAAGGCAAAGGGTGGAAAATATTAAATGTATTTTGATTTGTTTAATACTTTTTTGGTTACTACATGATCCATATGTGTTATTTCATAGTTTTGATGTCTTCACTGTTGTGCTACAATGTAGAAAATAGTAAACATTAAGAAAAACCTGGGAATGAGTAGGTTTGTCCAAACTTTTGACTGGTTCTGTATTATGTAAAAGTGGGTATTTTAAGGGCGCTGTACTGCAGCGACAGCTATGCCTCCAGAGACTCTGGGTTCGCGCCCAGGCTCTGTCGTAACCGGCCGCGACCGGGTGGTCCGTGGGGCGACGCACAATTGGCCTAGCGTCATCCGGGTTAGGGAGGGTTTGGCCGGTAGGGATATCCTCGTCTCATCGCACACCAGCGACTCCTGTGGCGGGCCGGGCGCAGTGCGCGCTAACCAAGGTTGCCAGGTGCACAGTGTTTCCTCCGACACATTGGTGCGGCTGGCTTCCGGGTGTTAAGAAGCAATGCGGCTTGGTTGGGTTGCGTATCGGAGGACGCATTACTTTCAACCTTCGTCTCTCCCGAGCCTGTACGGGAGTTGTAGCGATGAGACAAGATAGTAGCTACTAACAATTGGATACCATGAAATTGGGGAGAAAAAGGGGTAAAATTCAACAACAAAAAACACAAAAAACGGGTATAGCTCAAGCTGCATCCCTGTATCACCCAACGGCCCTGTGGAAAGAAATATATATTTTTTCCCATTTTAACTGCACTCTTGTTGTTTGTGTACATGGATTTTATAATTTCATATGTTTATCCCCCAACGCCGCTTTCCATCAATTTGTAAAGCAGACCCTCATGCCAAATTGAGTCAAAAGCTTTTTTGAAATCAATAAAGCATGAGAAGACTTTGCCTTTGTTTGTTTGTCAATTTGGGTGTGCAGGGTGAATACGTGGTCTGTTGTATGGTAATTTGTTAAAAAGCCAATTTGACATTTGCTCAGTACATTGTTTTCTCTGAGGAAATGTATGAGTCGGCTGTTAATGATAATGCAGTGGATTTTCCCAAGATTGCTGTTGACGCATATCCCACGGTAGTTAATGGGGTCCAATTTGTGTCCACTTTTGTGGATTGGGGTGAGCAGTCCTTGGTTCCAAATATTGAGGAAGATGCCAGAGCTGAGGATGATGTTAAAGAGTTTTAGTATAGCCAATTGGAATTTGTGGTCTGTATAATTTGTCATTTCATTTAGGATACCATCAACACCACAGGTCTTTTTGGGTTTGTATTTTGTCCTGTAGTTCATTCAAGGTAATTGGAGAATCTAGTGGGTTCTGGTAGTCTTTAATAGTTTTCTCTTTCTCCCTCCCGACCCACACAGCCAGCCTTGTATAACACTGTAATCTGTTGTAAATGGGGTACACTTAGTCTGTCTGTGTTATAAGTATTGTAGTGTTATTGACTCTTCCTTACTGTTACTATTTGGTCAGTAATGCTAGTAGTCGTCACACATAGTTCCACTCCCCCAGAGAAGCACAGCAGTGTTTAGGGAAGTGATCTGGGTTACTTTTGAGTTGTTGAGCTGAGGAGTGTAAGGTGATATTCAGTTTCCTTGTCTTGTATTTTTGTCACTGCTCTCTGTTTAAGTCGTGACTGTCATGACAGCCTTACCCAGTAGCTGATTTTCTCTCTGTTTGAGTCGTGACTGTCATGACAGCCTTACCCAGTAGCTGAGTGTCTCTCGGTTTAAGTCGTGACTGTCATGACAGCCTTACCCAGTAGCTGATTTTCTCTCTGTTTGAGTCGTGACTGTCATGACAGCCTTACCCAGTAGCTGAGTGTCTCTCTGTTTGAGTCGTGACTGTCATGACAGCCTTACCCAGTAGCTGAGTGTCTCTCTGTTTGAGTCGTGACTGTCATGACAGCCTTACCCAGTAGCTGATTTTCTCTCTGTTTGAGTCGTGACTCTTGTGACAGCCTTACCCAGTAGCTGATTTTCTCTCTGTTTGAGTCGTGACTGTCATGACAGCCTTACCCAGTAGCTGATTTGTTTCTGGGTGCTGAGATTAGATTTGAGGTGATGTCTAACAACATACATTAAACATGCAGAGGTAATTGTGGTTATGTGTGCAGAGGTAATTGTGTTTATGTGTGCAGAGGTAATTGTGTTTATGTGTGCAGAGGTAATTGTGGTTATGTGTGCAGAGGTAATTGTGGTTATGTGTGCAGAGGTAATTGTGGTTATGTGTGCAGAGGTAATTGTGGTTATGTGTGCAGAGGTAATTGTGGTTATGTGTGCAGAGGTAATTGTGGTTATGTGTGCAGAGGTAATTGTGGTTATGTGTGCAGAGGTAATTGTGGTTATGTGTGCAGAGGTAATTGTGTTTATGTGTGCAGAGGTAATTGTGGTTATGTGTGCAGATGTGTGCAGAGGTAATTGGGTTATGTGTGCATTGTGGTTATGTGTGCAGAGGTAATTGTGGTTATGTGTGCAGAGGTAATTGTGGTTATGTGTGCAGAGGTAATTGTGGTTATGTGTGCAGAGGTAATTGTGGTTATGTGTGCAGAGGTAATTGTGGTTATGTGTGCAGAGGTAATTGTGGTTATGTGTGCAGAGGTAATTGTGGTTATGTGTGCAGAGGTAATTGTGGTTATGTGTGCAGAGGTAATTGTGTTTATGTGTGCAGAGGTAATTGTGTTTATGTGTGCAGAAGTAATTGTGTTTATATGTGTGGGAGTTATCTTTCATAATGAATGCCTAACCTCCATACTAATGATCTGTCATTACACAGAGAATGAAACAACTTCCTACAAGAGAAAGTCTGATTCTGACTGGATGTTTCTCTTCTACCCACCAGTAGTTTGCTAACTGCTTTTCTGACTGTGTTGTCATACTGAGGGTGTCAGTGCACCAAACACGTTGCATGAATAACAGTTTCTATGCACCACACAGGACTATGCATAACAGGTTGGGTTTCACTCCATTGTTTTGATACACTCATTATATTAATACTCTGCAGGCTTTGCTGTAAAGCTTGCAGGTAGCATGCTACACCCAAAGAACCCTGGTATTGGGGGAGGAGGGAAGGTGAGGGTGTGAGGTCAGATGATTGTGCAACTTGTAGCTCATATTGTAACTTCAGGTTTTTGGGAGATTGTCTAATATTCCTGATAGGGCAAATCGAACTAACCCAATTCTGACTGGGAAGCTATCACTGATAATGATCACTGTTATGCACTATGCTCCCTCCCCCAGCCCCTGGGGATGTGAGTCTGAAGGTGTGGAGAGCAGAGGCCAGTATGGGACTGGGACTGTTCTCTGATGCCCTGAGGGACCTTGAAGACCTTTGCTGCGTTCGCCCCAAGTGGACAGAGGTAAGAAACACGCCCCAAACAACTGGAGAGAAGGAGGGGGAGAGAGAGGGGGAGACCTCACCAACCCCACACCCCCCTTTAAAAAACAAATATCCCCTGTGCTGCATACTTATCTTGCCCTCTAACACACGATACAAAACAACATCACACATCACAATAACCAAAGCCTCACCACTTCTACAACCGTATATCCAAACCATCTTCCTCAGCCACAGAGATGGCCTCCTCGACACACCATATTTCCTTAAATATCTCCACACTTTTTAATAATTTTATAAGAACTCAAATTGCATCTTAAGGCACGCAGAGACCATGCCAATAGAAAATGGTCTGTTATCCCCCCACCTTTGACCCTGTTCCTCCTTGTTAGCCAAATAGCCAACTTTGCCTGAGCAAACTGAAAATTAAACAACACACATTTGGCCTTTTCCTTATTTGAATACCTGTACCCCATTATAAACATCCCAACAGTAAACTCCACCCCAACCTCTCACACAGACATTCTAACATGCTTTACCTCACACCCCCTAAAAACTCCCCCAGGCCAGGAGTGTTAAAGTCTAATAAGTCCTCAATACCCCCTTGCCAGTCCCCAGTCTCTGCCGTCACCTGCAGTGGCGGAAACATTGGTCGCCCCACCCCCTTTGCCCGCTCAAAAACCCCTGTTACCGACTCAGACAGTGTCTCCTGGACCTCCTCCAGGAATCTCTCCAGCAGCCTAAGAGATGTTAGTCCTGTTTGTTGTGCCAGGACTTCCATGGTTTTCCACCTCTCCTCCCCACATAGCCGCCGGTCTCCCAGTCTTAGTAAACACGTTGCCATCAGTCGCTTCTGCAGGGTGGTCGACTGAACCAATCTCAAAAGGATGGCTGGATTGTGGAAGATAAGCTTCTCCCACAGCCCAGGCTCCACACCCCCTTCTCATGTGGACCTTAGCAGCTGCCAGGCCCTCAGCACTGCAGAGTAAAAATCAGAGAGACCTGCTGTGCTCAGCCTCCAGCCTCATGAGGAACAGCTGCCGGTCCAACCCTAATCCACCAGCTCCCCTCAGCAGCACACGTGTTGGTTCCCTCCAGCCGAAATCAGGATGGTACAGTAGTCTCTGCGCCGCCTTTAGTCGGAATGCAGCCACCCGGCTCTCCAGTTCGACCAGGCCCTGTCCTCTTTCTTAGACGGACATGTACAACACTGCTGCCCTCAGCCAGTGATGACACGACCAGAAAAAATCCACCAGTTTGGGGTGCAGATCTGTGAGCAGACCAGCGGGGGGTTGAGGACAGCCAGTTTATGCCACAGGAAAGATGCCAGCAGGTTGTTGATTATCAGCACCCTCCCTCTATATGACACTTGGGACAGGAGCCACCACCTGGCCAGTCTTGACACCACTACCTGTGAAACCCCCTCCCAGTTCTTCCTGACCCACCTCTCCAAGCCCAGGTATATCCCCAACATTTTAAGCCCTTCACAACTCCACTGTAAACCCCATAGAAGCAGTGGGGGGGCCCTATCCCCCCATGCCCCATATAACAGAGCGTTGCTCTTTCCCCAGCTCACCTTAGTTGACGAAGCTCCCTCGTACACCTTCAGACTCGTCTCTAGTGCCTGCATATCTTGCCCATCCCTGACCATCACAGAAACGTAATCTGTATTTTCCGACACTGCAATGCCTGTCAACACACCCATGCCTGTCTCGCACACTCCCTGCAGTCTCCTGCGTATGAGGCACAGAAAAGGTTCACTGGCTAATGTATATAACTCCTCCGATAGAGGGCATCCTTGTCTAATGCCCCGTCTCACCCAGACTGGCCTACTGAGCCCCCCTCCCTCCTTGACCATACATGACGCCCCGGCATACAACATCTTCACACAAGCCAAAAACCTTTCCTCAAACCCAAACAAAGACATCACTGAACAGATACTCATGGCCCACTCTATCAAAAGCTTTCTTTAGAGAGAACAGTCCAAAGTTCACATTAGAAACTCTCGACAAGTCCAACATGTCCCTGATTAATAAGAACAAGTTGGCCGTGATTGAGCGTTCCGATACACAATATGTCTGGTCCTTGTGTACTATAGAGTCCAGATGGAACTTCAGTCTGCTAGCGAGGACCTCGGCAACTATATTGAAGTTCGCACAGAGCAATGCCACAGGCCTCCAGTTCTTAAGTTCACACAAGTCCCCGTTTTTGGGCAGGAGAGTCAGAGCCGCCCGATGGCAGCTCATCGGCAACTCTCCTACCCCCACGCATTCACACAACACGCAAAAGAAGTCCAGTCCAATTATTCCCCAGGAGTTTTTAGGAGTTTTTTTCGATGCACTCCACTGGGAGTGCATCGACCCCCGGGGCACAGCCGGGGGACATCTAGGTTATGCCTTTGCCAGTTCATGGGACAACCATTTCATCCTTCTGTGCCAGAGAGAGCTTAGGGAGTTCTGCAAACAAAACCTGAGCACACATAGGATCACACAGTTCCTCTCTCTCTACCTCTCTCTCTCTCTCCCATTCCTCTCGCTCCCATTTTCCATTCCTCTCTAAATCTCTCTCTACCTCTCGCTCTCCTTCTCTCTCTACCTCTATCTATCTCTCTCTCTCTCTCTACCTCTCGCTCTCCTTCTCTCTCTACCTCTATCTATCTCTCTCTCTCTCTACCTCTCGCTCTCCTTCTCTCTCTACCTCTATCTATCAATCTCTCTCTACCTCTCGCTCTCCTTCTCTCTCTACCTCTATCTATCGATCTCTCTCTACCTCTCGCTCTCCTTCTCTCTCTACCTCTATCTATCTCTCTCTCGCCCATCCATTATTCTCCATCTTGTCTGTTCTCTCCAGGGTTTCTTTCGTAAAGGTAATGCGTTACTGGAGATGGGACGTCAGTCTGAAGCCCTGATCCAGTTTCACCGCTGTCTCAAGCTACAGGCCGACTTCACTCCTGCCAAGAGCCAGATTAAAAAGGTCAGTAGCTATAGCCAATACTGACTGGCTCCTTTACTAACTGGCTCATTTACTGACTGTTTACTACGGACTGGTTCATTTACTGACTGTTTACTACGGACTGGTTCATTTACTGACTGTTTACTACCGACTGGTTCATTTACTGACTGTTTACTACGGACTGGTTCATTTACTGACTGTTTACTACCGACTGGTTCATTTACTGACTGTTTACTACGGACTGGTTCATTTACTGACTGTTTACTACCGACTGGTTCATTTACTGACTGTTTACTACAGACTGGTTCATTTACTGACTGTTTACTACCGACTGGTTCATTTACTGACTGTTTACTACAGACTGGTTCATTTACTGACTGTTTACTACCGACTGGTTCATTTACTGACTGTTTACTACAGACTGGTTCATTTACTGACTGTTTACTACCAACTGGTTCATTTACTGACTGTTTACTACCGACTGGTTCATTTACTGACTGTTTACTACAGACTGGTTCATTTACTGACTGTTTACTACAGACTGGTTCATTTACTGACTGTTTACTACAGACTGGCTCATTTACTGACTCTTTACTACAGACTGGCTCATTCAATCTCACTAGCTGAGTGTGTCAGTGACTGCTTGGCTGAATGACTGTATCGGGTCAGGTTCTAGGAATGGGTGGTATTTGCTGCTTCTAGGATTTTTTTAAAGAATGGAATGCTTTGGAACAATGTTAGACAACCTAAACACGTACTGTATACTAAGTACAGCAGGGGTGGGCAATCATTTCAGCTCTAGGGCCACTTTGGGATTTTAAAATTCAGCGGAGGGCAGCACATTTTTTCCCAGACTGATTTGTTTGTCAAAAGCAATTTGTAGGCCAGAAAAAGGGCAGTTAATTGAAAATGTAAAGGTCCATTATAATGGATGGATTTATTGATTGATTTGTGTGTCTGTTTCCCCTGGTCAGATCCTGGAGGCAGAAGGCATGTCAGTTCCAGAGGAGGTGCCCCAGATCCTCCAGGTGGTGTCGGAGTACCTCAGAGACCCCTGCCCCCCCATCACAAGCCTCTTCCCCACTGGACCCACACAAAGCCACACACACAGCCACGCCGAAAGCCTCCGATTCCCTCAGGAGGAGGGGGCCGACGGGGACAGGAGAGGAGACTCTGAGAACGGGTCAAAGGTGAAACATGGGACCAGTACTGAGTGCTGTCTCAGTCTCTGTCAGGCTGTGTCCTTCCTCCCTACAGCCGAGGATGATGAGGAGATGATGATGAGGAAGGAGGAGAGGCACAGTAGGGGTACATAGAACACACACACGCATACACACACACACACACACACACTGGAAGAGAGAATAGACACATGTTGATGGTTGATAATGGTTCTATGTTGTCTCCCTTAGGAGGCTGCAGTCTGGACAGAAGAGACTCTCTGAGTGTCCTCACTGTGTCTGACTTTGAATGTCCCCTCTGTATCAGGTTAGTAGTTTCCATAGATGGTAGATCCTGTGGAGTATTGTGGTACTGTGTTATTGTTGAGAAACTTGTGCTGTACTCTGATCTTAGTGCTGTACCTCTACAGGCTGTTCTATGAGCCAGTGACCACTCCCTGTGGACACACCTTCTGTAGGACCTGCCTCGAGAGAAGCCTCGACCACAACCTCCGCTGCCCCCTTTGCAAACAGCCACTACAGGAGGTAACTACGGCCTACCTAACTGTGGTCTAGGTAACAGTGGTTTATGTAACTTGTGTCTACATAAGTAGTCTACGTAACTACAATGCCGTGCAAAATTATTCACATTTTATTGTGTTACAAAGTGGGATTAGAATGGATTTAATTGTGTGTTTTTTTTGTCAGCAATCTACACAAAATAATGTGGAAGATTTTTTTATTTTTATATATAAATAAAAAATTAATAATTAAAATATAGTCGTTGCATACTGTAAGTATTCCGCCCCTTTGTTTATCCTAAATTGATTCTGTAAGGTAAAGCCTTCTGTTTGGGGAAAACACAACACATCACTGAGTAACTGCCTCCTTATTTTCAAGCATGGTGGTGGCTGCATCATGATATGGGTATGCTTGACATCGGCAAATACTTGGGAGTTTTTCAGGATGAAAAGAAACAGGATGGATGGAGCTAAGCACAGGCAAAATCCTAGAGGAAAACCTGCTTCAGTCTGCTTTACACCAGACACTAAGAGAGGAATTCATCTTTCAACAGGACAATAACCTAAAACACAAAGCCAAATCTACACTGTAGTTGCTTACCAAGAAGACAGTGAATGTTCCTGAGTGGCCAAATTACAGTTTTGACTTAAATCTGCTTGAAAATCTATGGCAAGACTTGAAAATTGCTGTCTAGCCATGATCCCCAACTTCTTGACACAGCTTGAATAATTTTTTTAAAGAATCATGCTTAAATATTGCACAATTCAGGTGTGCAAAGATCTTATAGAATTAGCCAAGAAGACTCACAGCTGTAATTAATGCCAAAGGTGTTCTAACAGTGAGCTGAATAGAATATTTGAGTTATTTCAGTTCTATTAATCTGTAGAAAACATATAATTGTTCTTCCACTTTGACATTACAGTATTTTGTGTAGATTGTTGACAAAAAATTACAATGAAATCAATTTATGGGGTCTGAATCATTTTGCAAGCCACTCTTGTGATGTGACTGTCATTAATGTGATGACTGCTATTTATTGAATAATTAGCTACTATGTTTAATTATTACTCAATTAAATTCATCATGTAACATTTAACTCATTAGGAATTTGGGGCACCACGGGAAAAGTTGTTTACTGAGTTTCTATCTCCTGACTTAAACTCTAAAGATTCATAAATATCTCTTACATCAATAACAGTTAATAATACCTCATCAGTCTCATTCTGAACATCGCATAATTATTGGATATCTGCACGAACCCTAACCTAAGTGATGAATCAGCGTTACACAAATTGGCTTAATTATTTATTTACTAACTAAATCTTCACACAGAATACGTAAACACACACGGTATAGGTTATTGATTACATACATAATACAATGAAAGCAGGTCCGTAGTGGAGTAACAAAAGCATGACTGTTTGGTTACGAAATGGAAAGTGAGGGGTAGGTAAGGAGAGGGACAACAAAGAGGGTCAACTTATCGTACATACATTTGGAAGCTACGCTCACCGGAATATGAATACTTTGCACATGAACGACCGCTCATTCGGAAAAGAAATGCAATGTTTGTATTTACGCATAGATGTCTTTGTCATCTCTCTGTTGAACTCGATGGTTCTATGGGAAGTGGTTTGATGTAAGTCTCTGGTTGTCCACCAGAGGTCACCATGTCCTTCTTAGTTGTAGGCTTCTTCTGTCTTAGAGTTTCTGTTAGAATAGATACCTCAGGTGTACCACGTGGTGGTGAGCGGGATCTGTCTTCCCTTTTATCTTTGATCACATAGAAGCCATTTTCCACTGAATCCCATACCTCTGGCTCACTGTCTGGGTGCGCCCGTGCGTGTCTCTGCAGAGCGTATATGAATGGCAAGTACTCCCATTTGGCACCACCTGCAGTCCTTGCTGTGCCATATACACTCTGCTGAGACACACAAGGGAGCACCCAGACAGTGACCCAGAGGTATGGGATTCAGTGGAAAATGCCTTCTATGTGGATAACTGCTTACAGAGCATCCCATCCACGGCTGAAGCGAAAGCACTCCTTGATAAAGTACGGAATCTCCTGTCCAAAGGGGGATTTGAGGTCCAACAGTGGGCTAGTAACAGAGCAGAGGTTATCCACCACCTCCCGCCACAAGCCAGGTCCAGTAGCAGTGAACTATGGCTATCGCAGTCTAGCGCTAACCCACAAGAGCCCACTCTAGGACTGAGATGGAGTTGCTTACCGGATACCCTTGGGTACAAGCACCGCTCAGCCCTCTGTACCGAAACCCCCACTCTGCACACATCTATCGGACCCTGGCCAGTCAATACGATCCCCCTGGGTATATCCTGCCATACACAACCCGGGCCAAAGTCTTAGTCCAGGACCTGTGGCAGACCAAGAGGGACTGGGATGAACCGATCCACCCGGCTGATCTAGTGGAACGATGGATCTGTTGGGAAACAGAGTTATCAGAGCTATCTGTAGTCCAAATGCCAAGATGTTATGTACCACCCTGTGCTGACCAACTGGGATCATGCCTGGAACTGCATGTGTTCTGTGATGCTTCGGAGCGCACTTATGGGGTGGTTTCCTATCTAAGCGTGGAGGATAAGGCAGGCCACACCCATGTCTCCTTTGTCATGGCTAGGTCCAGGGTCGCACCCAAGAAACAGCTGTCAATGCCTAGGCTGGAACTCAGTGCTGGCCTTTCCTCTACCTTGTGAGCCGAGCTCACCTTGCCAATCCAAAGGGTCATCTACTGGGAATTCAGAGGATGGGGAGCAATGGCCTTTTTGAGGAGTGTGGAATTTAACACATTTCCAGGGTGGCTGTAGAAAAGGCCCATGGAGTTGGTGGAATAATCCTTTAATTCATGGCCACTTACTTAGCTGGACCAGGGGCGCTTTAATTAGGTCAGGTGGCAATGACCAACAGATCTCATCCCCATTAAAGGAGGAAATAGCCATTGCCTGATCTCGCTGCTTTCTCTTCCTTTACTCCGTCTGATCCAGAAGTTCTGTGCGTCCATGAATCCACGTAAGTCCACCGACTCTGTTACCTTTCATCTGAAATATCTGTTGCGATCGTGAGAGTGGGCCATCAGTTATTGTTTATAGTTATTACCGCAGAACGCTTCAAACATATTGTGTAATGTGAATGGTCAATGATCATGGCCCTACGGATCCTCATAGGCCAATTATGCAATCGATATGGTTAATATGTAATGAAATGAATTACATGTACACATGAAGACAATGAGAAACTTCATTGTTTGCTAACTGATCGACTATGATATCAAACTAATGGGGATTATAGATTGAATAACCATTCACTGTTTGTATTCTTTCATGCAGCACAGACTACTCAGTAAATATACCACTTTATGGTTAAAGGAATTCCAGCCTCAGTCTCATCCATTCCTCTGTCACCTGACATGTGACCACCTGTTCACCTTCACTGTCAGTCATCCTACCTGTCCAGCTACCCACACAGATTCCACTAATCTTTCAATGGTCCTTTGAGCCGGATCGCAACAGATAGTTCAGATGAAAGGTAACAGAGTCGGTGGACTTACGTGGATTCATGGACGCACAGAACTTCTTCCACTAATCTTTCAGTCGTAGATTACTTTACATGCACAGCTGCAGACTGTGAATGTTTGGTCTTTACCTTCACCCGTTGAGAGTTTCAGAGGGTCTTACCATTTTCAGCCGTGTAGCCACCCCTCCATGCTGTCTGGTCTTGTAGTTTTAACCATTTCAACGTGTGGGCCACAGCTTCATGTTCTCTGGTCTAATGTAAATTTCGCTAGTGAGTCCTTTTCAGCACTCTGGTCTTGGAGGGCGTTCTGCCATGTTAACATGAACCCTGAGCTCACTTGGGCGTGGCTACTGACTGGGTACAAGTTTACATTAAACACAATTCTCAATCAGAAGGATAAAATCACATTTCTATCTTTTCAAAAATAGTTTCATATTTAACCTCTCTAGGGTATGTTCCACCTGGCCAACATCCAGTGAGATTGCAGAGCGCCAAATACAAATACAGAAATACTCATTATAAAAATTCAGAAAAGATACAACTATTAAACATAGGTTTAAAGATGAACTTCTTGTGAATCCAACCACGGTGTCAGATTTCAAAAATGCTTTACGGCGAAAGCGTATCTTACAATTATTTGAGAACATTGCCCAGCAGACAAATCATTACACAGTAGCCAGCCAAGTAGAAGAGTTACACAAGTCAGAAATAGAGATAAAATATTCCCTTTGATGATCTTCATATGTTTGCACTCAGAAGACATTAATTTATTCAATAAATGTTCCTTTTGTTCGATAAAGTCTCTCTTTGTATCCGAAAACCCCCATTTTGTTCGCGTTTTCTTCAGTAATCCACAGGCTCAAACAAAGTCAAAACAGGCAGACAAAAAAATCCAAATTGTATTCGTAAAGTTCATAGAAACATGTCAAACAATGTTTATATTCAATCCTCAGGTTGTTTTTAGCCTAAATGATATATAATATTTCAACTGGACAATAATATCGTCAAAATAAAAGATAAACAAGAAAGGCACTCTCTCTGGTCACGCTAATGAAAAAGCTCTGTTATACGGCAGGGTCCACTCATTCAGACTGCTCTTACTCCCTCATTTTTCAGAATACAAACCTGAGACAATTTCTAAAGACTGTTGACATCTAGTGGAAGGCATAGGAACTGAAATTTGAGTCCTAAGTCAATGGATACTGTAATGGCATTGAATAGAACACTTTTAAAAAACAATCCTACTTCCTGAATGGATTTTTCTCAGGTTTTGGCCTGCCAAATCAGTTCTGTTATACTCCCAGACATTATTTTAACAGTTTTGGAAACTTTAGAGTGTTTTCTATCCACATCTACTAATTATATGCATATCCTATCTTCTGGGCCCGAGTAGAAGGCAGTTTAATTTGGGCATGCTTTTCATCCAAAATTCCAAATGCTGCCCCCTACCCTAGAGAAGTTAATCATAAAATGTTTACAACATTTAGATGTACATCTGATACAGTGTGAAAGCTCTTAAATTTTCCATTATAATGTATTTTTGATCATTTTAATGACATCACAAAATAGACATTCATTTTCCATATTCCATCTCTCATCATCCCCAACATTCAGATGTTGTAATATATTGTCCCAGTGTCCATTGTTTGATGTTGTAGTTTTGGGCGGCAAACTCTTCATAAGACACAAAGACATTCCAATCCCCTCCACCGCTCTGTGTGAGAGAGAGCTCTGTAGAGCTGATCCACTGTGACCGGATCTTTGGCTCCTCACAGGAGAGTCATGACAGCATTCTACATAACCAGGGTCTTCGTCTATGTACATAGTCTATGGCCTTAATCAGGAACACATTATATATAGTTACAATGGAAGGTCTGCTTTGTACTGTTTTTTTATGTTGCCATGTTTATAACCCAAGAGGGATCACTTTAACTGGGGTAAACTTATTTGTTACATTTCTTCCCATTTAATGCTGAATCACTTTTTGTTTCCTTGTGTAGTACTTTAAGAACAGGAAGTACAACCCCACAGTGTTGCTGCAGGAGATCATGTCCCGCCTCTTCCCCCTGCAGCTGGCTGAGAGGAAGCAGGTCCACGAGACTGAGATGGCCGAACTCTCCAAGTGAGTCTTGTCGCTGACGCACTGTAACCAGGGGTAAACAGGGGTCAATGTCGAATCCTCCAGGTTTGTTCTAGAGTCTCACAGAACTTTAGCCTGGCACTCAAACTGATTTCTCTACGTTTCCCCTTTGTGGGTGCAGCGTTCAGTCTGGTTTAACCAGGCTACCAAAATTGTCCCTTACCTGTAAAACGAGCTTTGGAACTATTTCTTAATGCCTGAAAGAAATGGGAGACTGAAACGTGAAAATGTTGATGAACTATCATATGATCGCCAGAATGAGCTTGGGGTGAGTTGGCAACCTTAATGGTAACTGTGGCAACAGGCATCAGACTCCTCATACCGGAAAGAGTTAAAGACGTTATGACCGTGAGATCATTGGCAAGGCACCGCACACAGCAACAGCACCAGCTGCTGGAGAACAGCGACACAGAAAAGAGACATGGACTTTTGTTTTTTCAAAATACACACCTCCTTCTTAACCCTACTGTTGCCCCGATATATTTCTCTCTCTCAATTCAATTTAAGGGCTCTATTGGCATGGGGAACATATGCTTACATTGCCAAAGCAAGTGAAGTAGATCATAAACAAAAGTGAAATTAACAATCAATCTCTCTGTCTGTCTCTCTGCATCCTCTCTGTCCCTCTCTGTCTCTCGCTCTCTCTGCATCCTCTCTGTCCCTCTCTGTCTCTCGCTCTCTCTGCATCCTCTCTGTCCCTCTCTGTCTCTCTGCATCCTCTGCATCCTCTCTGTCCCTCTCTGTCTCTCGCTCTCTCTGCATCCTCTCTGTCCCTCTCTGTCTCTCGCTCTCTCTGCATCCTCTCTGTCCCTCTCTGTCTGTCTCTCTGCATCCTCTCTGTCCCTCTCTGTCTCTCTCTCTCTCTGCATCCTCTCTGCATCCTCTCTGTCTCTCTCTCTCTCTGCATCCTCTCTGTCCCTCTCTGTCTGTCTCTCTGCATCCTCTCTGTCCCTCTCTGTCTCTCTCTCTCTCTGCATCCTCTCTGTCCCTCTCTGTCTCTCTCTCTCTCTGCATCCTCTCTGCATCCTCTGTCTCTCTCTCTCTCTGCATCCTCTCTGTCCCTCTCTGTCTCTCGCTCTCTCTGCATCCTCTCTGCATCCTCTCTGTCTCTCTCTCTCTCTGCATCCTCTCTGCATCCTCTCTCTCTCTCTCTCTCTCTCTCTGCATCCTCTCTCTCTCTCTCTGCATCCTCTCTGTCTCTCTCTCTGCATCCTCTCTGTCTCTCTCTCTGCATCCTCTCTCTCTCTCTCTCGCTCTCTCTGCATCCTCTCTCTCTCTCGCTCTCTCTGCATCCTCTCTGTCTCTCTCTCTGCATCCTCTCTGTCTGCATCCGCTCTCTCTCTCTCTCTCTCTCTCTCTCTCTCTCTGTCTCTCGCTCTCTCTGCATCCTCTCTGTCTCTCTCTGTCTGTCTGTCTCTCTCTCTCTCTCTGCATCCTCTCTGTCTGTCTCTGCATTCTCTGTCTCTCTGCATCCTCTATCTCTCTCTCTGGATCATCTCTGTCTGTCTCTGTCTCTCTGCATCCTCTCTCTCTCTCTCTCTCTCTCTCTCTCTGGATCCTCTTTGTCTGTCTCTGCATTCTCTGCCTCCCTGTCTCTTTGCATCCTCTCTGTTTCTCTGTCTATCTCCCTCCATCCAACAGTCTAACTAAGGACATCCCTATCTTTGTGTGTGCGGTGGCGTACCCTGGCGTGCCCTGTCCTCTCCACATCTTCGAGCCTCGTTATCGCCTCATGATGAGACGATGCATGGAGACGGGCACCAGGAAGTTTGGCATGTGCAGCTACGAACATGGAAAAGGGTGGGTGGTGGATGTATACAATCTGAAAATACTGGTATGAAAATGAACCGTGTGTCTGACTCTTGTTTCCCTTTTTACACACTGTTCTGAGTCACCCTGTTCTGAGTCACACTGTGGTGTGGATCTGATTGTCTTTCACATGAACCTTTCAGCAGGTTCCAACAACTCTGTGTGTGTCTGACTCTGTGTGTGTCTGACTCTGTGTGTGTGTGACTCTGTGTGTGTCTGACTCTGTGTGTGTCTGACTCTGTGTGTGTCTGACTCTGTGTGTGTCTGACTCTGTGTGTGTCTGACTCTGTGTGTGTGTGTCCTCCAGATTTGCAGACTACGGCTGTATGCTGGAGATCCATAGCCTAGAGGTGTTGCCTGATGGTCGCTCCTATGTGGACTGTGTGGGTGGAAGTCGCTTCAGGGTCCTAAAGAGAGGACAGAGAGATGGATACCACACTGCTGATATAGAGTACATGGAGGACCACAAGGTACAATCCCACACACACTGAAGAGAGCTAGATACCACACTGCTGATATAGAGTACATGGAGGACCACAAGGTACAATCCCACACACACTGAAGAGAGCTAGATACCACACTGCTGATATAGAGTACATGGAGGACCACAAGGTACAATCCCACACACACTGAAGAGAGCTAGATACCACACTGCTGATATAGAATACATGGAGGACCACAAGGTACAATCCCACACACACTGAAGAGAGCTAGATACCACACTGCTGATATAGAGTACATGGAGGACCACAAGGTACAATCCCACACACACTGAAGAGAGCTAGATACCACACTGCTGATATAGAATACATGGAGGACCACAAGGTACAATCCCACACACACTGAAGAGAGCTAGATACCACGCTGCTGATATAGAATACATGGAGGACCACAAGGTACAATCCCACACACACTGAAGAGAGCTAGATACCACACTGCTGATATAGAATACATGGAGGACCACAAGGTACAATCCCACACACACTGAAGAGAGCTAGATACCACACTGCTGATATAGAATACATGGAGGACCACAAGGTACAATCCCACACACACTGAAGAGAGCTAGATACCACGCTGCTGATATAGAATACATGGAGGACCACAAGGTACAATCCCACACACACTGAAGAGAGCTAGATACCACACTGCTGATATAGAATACATGGAGGACCACAAGGTACAATCCCACACACACTGAAGAGAGCTAGATACCACACTGCTGATATAGAATACATGGAGGACCACAAGGTACAATCCCACACACGCTGAAGAGAGCTAGATACCACACCGCTGATATAGAATACATGGAGGACCACAAGGTACAATCCCACACACACTGAAGAGAGCTAGATACCACGCTGCTGATATAGAATACATGGAGGACCACAAGGTACAATCCCACACACACTGAAGAGAGCTAGATACCACACTGCTGATATAGAATACATGGAGGACCACAAGGTACAATCCCACACACGCTGAAGAGAGCTAGATACCACACTGCTGATATAGAATACATGGAGGACCACAAGGTACAATCCCACACACACCGAAGAGAGCTAGATACCACACTGCTGATATAGAATACATGGAGGACCACAAGGTACAATCCCACACACACTGAAGAGAGCTAGATACCACACCGCTGATATAGAATACATGGAGGACCACAAGGTACAATCCCACACACACTGAAGAGAGCTAGATACCACACTGCTGATATAGAATACATGGAGGACCACAAGGTACAATCCCACACACACTGAAGAGAGCTAGATACCAGGCTGCTGATATAGAATACATGGAGGACCACAAGGTACAATCCCACACACACTGAAGAGAGCTAGATACCACACTGCTGATATAGAGTACATGGAGGACCACAAGGTACAATCCCACACACACTGAAGAGAGCTAGATACCACACTGCTGATATAGAGTACATGGAGGACCACAAGGTACAATCCCACACACACTGAAGAGAGCTAGATACCACACTGCTGATATAGAATACATGCAGGACCACAAGGTACAATCCCACACACACTGAAGAGAGCTAGATACCACACTGCTGATATAGAGTACATGGAGGACCACAAGGTACAATCCCACACACACTGAAGAGAGCTAGATACCACACTGCTGATATAGAATACATGGAGGACCACAAGGTACAATCCCACACACACTGAAGAGAGCTAGATACCACACTGCTGATATAGAATACATGGAATACCACAAGGTACAATCCCACACACACTGAAGAGAGCTAGATACCACACTGCTGATATAGAATACATGGAGGACCACAAGGTACAATCCCACACACACTGAAGAGAGCTAGATACCACACTGCTGATATAGAATACATGGAGGACCACAAGGTACAATCCCACACACACCGAAGAGAGCTAGATACCACGCTGCTGATATAGAATACATGGAGGACCACAAGGTACAATCCCACACACACTGAAGAGAGCTAGATACCACACTGCTGATATAGAATACATGGAGGACCACAAGGTACAATCCCACACACACTGAAGAGAGCTAGATACCACACTGCTGATATAGAGTACATGGAGGACCACAAGGTACAATCCCACACACACTGAAGAGAGCTAGATACCACACTGCTGATATAGAGTACATGGAGGACCACAAGGTACAATCCCACACACACTGAAGAGAGCTAGATACCACACTGCTGATATAGAATACATGGAGGACCACAAGGTACAATCCCACACACACTGAAGAGAGCTAGATACCACACTGCTGATATAGAATACATGGAGGACCACAAGGTACAATCCCACAGACACTGAAGAGAGCTAGATACCACGCTGCTGATATAGAATACATGGAGGACCACAAGGTACAATCCCACACACACTGAAGAGAGCTAGATACCACACTGCTGATATAGAATACATGCAGGACCACAAGGTACAATCCCACACACACTGAAGAGAGCTAGATACCACACTGCTGATATAGAATACATGGAGGACCACAAGGTACAATCCCACACACACTGAAGAGAGCTAGATACCACACTGCTGATATAGAATACATGCAGGACCACAAGGTACAATCCCACACACGCTGAAGAGAGCTAGATACCACACTGCTGATATAGAATACATGGAGGACCACAAGGTACAATCCCACACACACTGAAGAGAGCTAGATACCACACTGCTGATATAGAATACATGGAGGACCACAAGGTACAATCCCACACACACTGAAGAGAGCTAGATACCACACTGCTGATATAGAATACATGGAGGACCACAAGGTACAATCCCACACACACTGAAGAGAGCTAGATACCACGCTGCTGATATAGAATACATGGAGGACCACAAGGTACAATCCCACACACACTGAAGAGAGCTAGATACCACACTGCTGATATAGAATACATGGAGGACCACAAGGTACAATCCCACACACACTGAAGAGAGCTAGATACCACGCTGCTGATATAGAATACATGGAGGACCACAAGGTACAATCCCACACACACTGAAGAGAGCTAGATACCACACTGCTGATATAGAATACATGGAGGACCACAAGGTACAATCCCACACACACTGAAGAGAGCTAGATACCACACTGCTGATATAGAATACATGGAGGACCACAAGGTACAATCCCACACACACTGAAGAGAGCTAGATACCACACTGCTGATATAGAATACATGGAGGACCACAAGGTACAATCCCACACACACTGAAGAGAGCTAGATACCACACTGCTGATATAGAATACACGGAGGACCACAAGGTACAATCCCACACACACTGAAGAGAGCTAGATACCACACTGCTGATATAGAATACATGGAGGACCACAAGGTACGATACCACCGGTTGTTCTAACCTACTCCTGGCCCTGGATGACCCCTGTGATCAACTGATCACTCCTGAGGAAGTTTACAAGTGCTATTTTATTAGCTAGTTCTTCAGTGAGTGTTCCACTGGTACTTTGCCTGTTTCCAAGCAACAGTTTGTAAAGTCAATGTTAAGCACCCTAGTGGGTATATCTCAGGAGGGCATGGGAGGGAGGGATCGGGGAGGGAGTGGGAGGGAGAGAGAGAGGGAATATTAGACAATAAGTGAGTTCTGGTCTGCGAGAGAGAGAATATATGACTGGACATTAGATGAGTTCTGGTCTGGAAGGGGTAGGTGATAGTCAGGTCCATGTGTGAGAGAGATGAATCAAATAAAGACTAAAGAGAGTATAAATGTGTGAACAGAATCATTTGTACTGTGTGTATTTTTCATAGAGAATCTCCTCCTATGTTCCCAGGCTGAGGGGTCAGAGTTGGACCTGTTGCAGAGCCTCCATGACAGTGTGTATGAGCAGGCCCAGGACTGGTACACACGCCTCAACACACGCCTCAGAGAACAGATCAGCAGACAGTATGGAACCATGCCTGACAAGGACGACAACATACAGGTACTCACACACTTACAGACAGACCGTGCCTATCACCTACCACTCCCAGACCAGTACTTATCTTGTGTCTAATATCATCTCTCCCTGTCTCTCTCTCTCCCGGTTTTCTCTATCTCCCTTCTCTCCCGGTCTCTCTCTCTCCTTTTCTCCCTGTCTCTCTCTCTCTCTCTCTCTCTCTCTCCCCCCTTTCTCCCTGTCACTCTCTCTCCCTTCTCTCTGTCTCTCATTTTCTCCCTGTTTCTCTCTCTCAATGTCCCTTATCTCCCTGTCTCTCTCCCTCAGGCCTCCAATAACGGTCCAGCTTGGTGTTGGTGGTTGTTGTCAGTTCTCCAGCTGGACCCTGCCTACCAGACCACTGTGCTGTCTCTGCCCTCCCTCAAAGATCGCCTGGGACACCTGCGCATCGTTCTGGAGTACTTCTCCCAGAGCTAGAGAAGAGGAGGAGTATGAAGGAGATAGAGGGATACAGTGATACTTGGTTTCTGATGCCAGTCCAGTACCATACACAGAGGAGAATCTCTACAGACTGAATAATATGAACCATACACAATACAGAAATACACACAAACACACATCCACTAATATATTACACACACACACACACACACACACACACACTAATATATTATACACACACACACACACACACACTAATATATTATACACACACACACACACACACTAATATATTACACACATACACACACACACTAATATATTACACACATACACACACACACACACACACACTAATATATTATACACACACACACACACACACTAATATATTACACACACACACACACACACTAATATATTACACACATACACACAAGCAGAAAGAGATTGTTTTATCACTTACATAAATGCCATATTGAATTGCTGGTGAAAGCGAGGAGTTTTTGGTTTTTGGAGAAAACTAACTCAATATACTTTCAAATGACTATATACTATGTTTTGACTGTCCATATAATATGTCTTGACGGTCCAGCTCGCTAATAATTGCCTAAATTAAAGCTAGACAGTCAGGGAGTATCGTAAATTCTCAAAACGATGGATAGAGAACTTTCTCTTGCAAATGTTAATGGTGAGGAAATAATCAATATTCATTGCAGCTCTCTGGAACTTGTTGAAAACCAAATGCAGCCCCCAGGGCAAAATTAGTTTGACCCCCTGCAGTAGAGGGTTCAACTCAATCTGTTCTTATTCATGCCAAAGGATGTAAACCTGGTGTTAATGTCTCAGACAACCACTAGGTGTCCCTGTTCTCACTCCTGTTTCCCCTATCAGCCAAGCATAAAGAACACTGCCTTTCGTCATGGCAACTGACCTGCACTCATGATGTAATCAGCCATGTCATAATCAGATGATCAGATTAGTCTGACTCCTATGGCTCGAAAGTGCTTGATGAAATGCTATTAAAGGAGAGATGAGATGATAGCGGGATAGAAAGAGTGACGCAGAGATCGCTCAGTCTTACAGAGCTGAAAACAACTTGATTTCCTGGATAATGCACAGTATGCTATTAAAGAGTTTGGGTTAATGTTATGGATAGTTCAGAATAATCATGTTGTCTTTTTTGGGGGGTGGTTCTTTAAAACCTTGGCAAGCTCCCATATTGTGACAAACACAATGAGCAGCCATTTGGTATCTAACAATCGGCCACTAAATTAGGATCATCAATTCTTTATTTTATTACTAGCACTATAGTATAATTGCTATTTCTGTTACTATATATTTCCTGCAATATTAGTGTGTTATTGCAATAATGATCTATTATGAAACATCGAAACAGACAAAGGCCTGGGTGAAAATCATAATGTGAATTAAAAGCTGCTATTGGCTGACTTCTGTCTCTGTAGTGTTGATGAAGATGTATTGAACAGGCCACATCTCAAATTGGCACCTTATTCCCTTCATAGTGCACTACATCTGACCTGGGCCTCTATAGGACTCTGGTGAAAAGTAGCGCACTATATAGGGAATAGGGTGCTATTTTGGGATGCAACCCCAGGTGTTAAATAAGAGAGACGAGATGGAAAGAGGAACTTTACATACACCTTGGTCAAATGCATTTAAACTCAGTTTTTCACAGTTCCTGACATTTAATCCTAGTAAAAATTATCTGTCTTAGATCAGTTAGGATCACCACTTTATTTTAAGAATGTGAAATGTCAGAATAATAGCAGAGAGAATGACTTATTTCAGCTTTTATTTATTTCGTCACATTCCCAGTGGGTCAGAAGTTTACATACCCTCAATTAATATTTGGTAGCATTGCCTTTAAATTGTTTAACTTGTGCCAAATGTTTCAGATAGCCTTCCACAAGCTTCCCAAAATAAGTTGGGTGAATTCTGGCCCATTCCTCCTGACAGAGCTGGTGTAACTGAGTCAGGTTTGTAGGCTTCCTTGCTCGCACATGCTTTTTCAGTTCTGCCCACAAATGTTCTATAGGATTGAGGTCAGGGCTTTGTGGTGGCCACTCCAATACCTTGACTTTGTTGTCCTTAAGTCATTTTGCCACAACTTTAGAAGTATGCTTGCGGTCATTGTCCATTTGGAAGACCCATTTGCGACCAAGCAATATATCCACATAATTGTCCTACCTCATGATGCCATCTATTTTGTGAAGTGCACCAGTACCTCCTGCAGCAAAGCACCTCCACAACATGATGCTGCCACCCCTGTGCTTCACAGTTGGGATGGGGTTCTTCGGCTTGCAAGCCTTTCATTTTTTCTCCAAACATAACGATGGTCATTATGGCCAAACAGTTACATTTTTGTTTCACCAGACCAGAGGAGATTTCTCCAAAAAGTACAATCTTTGTCCCCATGTGCAGTTTCGAACCGTAGTCTGGCTTTTTCATGGCGGTTTTGGAGCAGTGACTTCTTCCTCGCTGAGCGGTAATTCAGGTTATGTCGATATAGGGCTTGTTTTACTGTGGATATAGATACTTCCGTACCTGTTTTCTCCAGCATCTCCACAAGGTCCTTTGCTGTTCTGGGATTGATTTGCACTTTTCGCACCAAAGTACGTTCATCTCTAGGAGACAGAACGTGTCTCCTTCCTGAGCAGTATGACAGCTGCGTGGTCCCATGGTGTTTATACTTGCGTACTATTGTTTGTACAGATGAACGTGGTACCTTCAGGCGTTTTGAAATTGCTCCCAAGGATGAACCAGACTTGTGGAGGTCCCCAAAAAAATTCTGAGGTCTTGGCTGATTTCTTTTGATTTTCCCATGATGTCAAGCAAAGATACACTGAGTTTGAAGGTAGGCCTTGAAATACATCCACAGGTACACCTCCAATTGACTCAAATGATGTCAATTAGCCTATCAGAAGCTTCTAAATCCATAACATCATACAAGCTGTTTAAAGGCACAGTGAACTTGGTGTATATGAACTTCTGACCCAGTGGAATTGTGATAGTGAAATAATCTCTAAACAATTATTGGAAAAAGTATTTGTGTCATGCACAAAGTAGACGTCCTAACCGACTTGCCAAAACTATAGTTTTGAAATTTGTGGAGTGGTTGAAAAACAAGTTTTTATGACTCCAACCTAAAGCGTATGTAAACTTCTGACTTCAACTGTGTTCAATATGTGTTTAGTACACGTGTCCACAGGCATATGTATGTACTGTATGTAAACAGTCTTAAGATAGCAGTCCTCTCTCTGACATCACAAACATGTTGATGCTTTGTTGGGCAGTAGACACTACTCCCCCAGTACTCGCTCCCTCTCCCTATGTGTTTGTGATTGTGTAGGCAGAGACAGGTGTGCTGGAGTCAGAGCAGATCCCCACCAGCTGCAACCTGTTCCATAATCAAGACCTCTACAAATACTCAGCCCTGCCACTTCCACGCTGCTAGATCAGTCTCTGCTCAGTCAGTTTACGTTTCTAGCCGTTTGTTACTATTCAGATCCTGTTGTGCCTGTTTTCCTTGCCTGATGCTGTTTTCCTTTCCGCTACAGTTCTGCCCGCTCTGACTCTGGTCCCTGTCTCTAGTCCCACGTCTCGTAATCCTGCTACTCTGTCCTGGATTCCCCACTCTACTACTCCCTTGGATTCCCCTGAGGCTCCAGCCTCAACCGCCGCACCTGGTTTACAGCTACCCGCCCGAGCTTCCCCTGACTTGCACTCCATCTCCCCCTGTGTTTCAATTAATACCTTGGTTACCTCATCCCAGTCTCCTCGTTTGAGTCTGCTCTTGGGTTCCACTCCTCGTAACAGGCATTCAGGACAAATAGTTCAATCTTGGTTTCATCAGACCAGAGAATCTTGTTTCTCATGGTCTGAGAGTGTTCAGGTAAATTGTGGCAAACTCCAAGCGTGCTGTCATGTTCCTTTTACTGAGGAGTGGCTTCTTTCTGGTCACTACCATAAAGGCCTGATTGGTAGAGTGCTGCAGAAATGGTTTTCCTTCTGGAAGGTTCTCCCATCTCCACAGACTAACTCTAGAACTCTTGGTCATCTCCCTGACCAAGACCCGTCTCCCCCGATTGCTCAGTTTGGCCGGGCGGCCAGCTCTAGGAAGAGTCTTGGTGGTTCCAAACTTCTTCCATTTAAGAATGATGGAGGCCACTGTGTTCTTGGGGACCTTCAATGCTGTGGAAATGTTTTGGTACCCTTCCCCAGATCTGTGCCTCGACACATACCTGTCTTGGAACTCTACGGACAATTACTTCGACCTCATGGCTTGGTTTTTGCTCTGACATGCGCTGTCAACTGTGGGACCTTTCTATAGAGAGGTGTGTGCCTTTCCAAATAATTTCCAATCAATTTAATTTACCACAGGTGGACTCCAATCAAGTTGTAGAAACATCTCAAGGATGATCAATGGAAACAGGATGTACCTGAGCTCAATTTCGAGTCTCATAGCATAGGGTCTGAATACTTATGTAAATAATGTATTTCTGTTTTTTATTTGTAATACATTTGAAAAATCTTTAAAAACCTGTTTTTGCTTTGTCATTATGGGGTATTGTGTGCAGATTGAGGATGTGTTTTAAAAAAAAAAACATTTTTAGAATAAGGCTGTAACATAACAAAATGTGGAAAAAGTCAAGGTGTCTAAATACTTCCGAATGTACTGTACAGATCACTACCCACACAGAACCTTAGAGCCAACCGGTTCTGACCTACACACCAGCTTTCTGAAAACATGCAATACAGCAACGTCCATGAGGTCCAATGTAGGCCTAGAACCCACCCTAATGTGCAGATTTGACTGGATTACTACAGATCAGTGGCTGTCAGACATGTACACAAGTATATAAGCTGATTGTTTGTCGATGGAAACAAAAATAACTTGAGTTCCGATCATTAAAACATTGATCACTTTACACTTCGGCCATCTTGAACTCCCCTAACTGATTCAACAAGAAGAGACTTTGATCAGGAACCCGTCTTGAATTCCCCTAACTGGTTCAACAAGAAGAGACTTTGATCAGGAACCCATCTTGAATTCCCCTAACTGGTTCAACAAGAAGAGACTTTGATCAGGATCCCATCTTGAATTCCCCTAACTGATTCAAGAAGAAGAGACTTTGATCAGGAACCCATCTTGAATTCCCCTAACTGATTCAACAAGAAGAGACTTTGATCAGGAACCCATCTTGAATTCCCCTAACTGGTTCAACAAGAAGAGACTTTGATCAGGAACCCATCTTGAATTCCCCTAACTGATTCAACAAGAAGAGACTTTGATCAGGAACCCATCTTGAATTCCCCTAACTGATTCAACAAGAAGAGACTTTGATCAGGAACCCATCTTGAATTCCCCTAACTGGTTCAACAAGAAGAGACTTTGATCAGGAACCCATCTTGAATTCCCCTAACTGATTCAACAAGAAGAGACTTTGATCAGGAACCCGTCTTGAATTCCCCTAACTGATTCAACAAGAAGAGACTTTGATCAGGAACCGGTAATAGTCTACGTTGTTTATCCTCGTAGTTGATTATGACTTCCTGTTCGCTATCTGTTCTCATGTATCAGGGCTTTATTCAGGAACCTGACTTTACTGTCAACAATTGGGTGTAAATTGATTACAGTTGACTCCTTATTGGAGAGGTCGGCCTCTATTCTTCACAGTACAATAGATATGCATGTCCTGTTCAGCTTCTTCTGGTCCTTTTTAATTTAATATTTAACGTTCAGTGGTGTATGTGCACACAGACAGGTGCTTTGACTTCTGTTCCACACTACGTTGCTTCATGCTGAGTAGCTAGCACATTAGTGTGGATATTGGATCAGAACCAATGATTATTTGAGAGTGCATAAGGACACTGTAGTCATCACCAGAGATTTCAGAGGTAGTTTGTGTTTCTTCTCTGGCCAGTGTAGTTCTTTATCTAATGTGATATATAGACATTAAATGGTAGAGAAAGGCATTGGCCATGGGAGCCATTCTAGCCTGCTAGACCACTGTCTAAACAGTTGATATTGATAACCCACTGCTCTGTTGTGTACAAGCCCCCTGGCAACCGATGATGAATCATCATAAAATACCTGAATGATTTATTTGCTTCCATTATCCCTGGATGATGACTTTTCAAATGTTAATATTTTAAATAAAGTTATTCAAAATGAAGGTATGTTTTTTGTTGTTGTTTAATTTGATTGATTAATTGTTTAATTGAATGACATGTTGATTTTATGATTGGTAATCGTACGTTACCATGAAACCCTTGGAGGAGAGACATCCTGGCAGAAATGGTTAAGAGGCATCAATTGGGCAATGGCCTGTGCTCCTGATAGGAGCCAACGGCTTAAGTCAAGTAAGTCCATCATCATGTCACTTGTTAAATCCACTTCAATCAGTGTAGATGAAGGGGAGGAGACACGTTAAAGAAGGATTTTTAAGCCTTGAGACAATTGAGACATGGATTGTGTATGTGCCATGCAGAATGTGAATAGGTAAGACCAAAAATGTAAGTGCCTTTTAAACGGGGTATGGTAGTAGGTGCCATGCACGCTGGTTTGAGAGTGTCAAGAACAGTTTCGCGTGTATATCAAGAACGGTTCACCACCCAAGGACATCCAGCCAACTTGACACAACTGTGGGAAGCATTGGAGTCAACCTGGGCCAGAATCCCTGTGGAACGTGTTCGACACCTTGTACAAGTCCATTCGCCCACGAATTGAGGCTGTTCTGAGGACTAAAGGGGCTGAAACGAAATATTAGGAAGGTGTTCCTAATGGAAGGAAGGTGTTTCTAATGGAAGGAAGGTGTTCCTAATGTTTTGTACACTCCAGCTCTGATGAATAGAGGCTGTTCTGTTCTGAGGGCAAAAAGGGGGAAGGGCGGGAAACTCAATATTAGGAAGGTGTTCTTAATGTTTTGTATACCCCAGTGTATAACCTCTGTAGCTCAATTGGTAGAGCATGTTGCTTGCAACGCTAGGATAGTGGGTTCAATTCCTGGGACCACGCATATGCATGTTTAAAAACTCAGCAAAAAAAGAAACGTCCCTTCTTCAGGACCCTGTCTTTCAAAGATAATTTGTAAAAATCCAAATAACTTCACAGATTTTAATTGTAAAGGGCTTAAACACTGTTTCCCATGCTTGTTCAATGAACCATAAACAATTAATGAACATGCACCTGTGGAACAGTCGTTAACACATTAACAGTGTACAGACGGTAGGCAATTAAGGTCACAGGTATGAAAACTTAGGACACTAAAGAGGCCTTTCTACTGACTCTGAAAAACACCTAAAGAAAGATGCCCAGGGTCCCTGCTCATCTGCGTGAACGTATCGTAGGCATGCTGCAAGGAGGCCAGAGGAGGAAGGAGACAATAATTTGCAATGTCCGTACTGTGAGACACCTAAGACAGCGCTACAGGCAGACAGGACGGACAGCTGATCATCCTCACACTGGCAGACCACGTGTAACAACACCTGCACAAGATCGGTACATCCGAACATTCCACGGGACAGGTACAGGATGGCAACAACAACTGCCCGAGTTACACCAGGAACGCACAATCGCTCCATCAGTGCTCAGACTGTCCGCTGAGAGAGGCTGGACTGAGGGCATGTAGCCCTGTTGTATAAGCCTATGGGCACAAACCCAATGTTGCTGGACCAGACAGGACTGGCAAAAAGTGTTCTTCACTGACGAGTCGCGGTTTTGTCTCACCAGGGGTGATGGTCGGATTCGCGTTTATCGTCGAAGGAATGAGCGTTACACCGAGGCCTGTACTCTGGAGTGGGATCGATTTGGATGTGGAGGGTCCGTCATGGTCTGGGGCGGTGTGTCACAGCATTATTGGACTGAGCTCATTGCAGGCAGATTCCTCCTCCCTCATGTGGTACCCTTCCTGCAGGCTCATCCTGACATGACCCTCCAACATGACAATGCCACCAGCCATACTGCTCGTTCTGTGCGTGATTTCCGGCAAGACAGGAATGTCAGTGTTCTGCCATGGCCAGCGAAGAGCCCGAATCTCAATCCCATTGAGCACGTCTGAGATCTGTTGGATCGGAGGGTGAGGGCTAGGGCCATTCCCCCCAGAAATGTCCGGGAACTTGCAGGTGCCTTGATGGAAGAGTGGGGTAACATCTCACAGCAATAACTGACAAATCTGGTGCAGTCCATGAGGAGGAGATGAACTGCAGTACTTAATGCAGCTGGTGGCCACACCAGATACTGACTGTTACTTTGATTTTGACCCTCCCTTTGTTCAGGGAGACATTATTCCATTTCTGTTAGTCACATGTCTGTGGAACTTGTTCAGTTTATGTCTCAGTTGTTCAATCTTATGTTATGTTCATACAAATATTTCCACATGTTAAGTTTGCTGAAAATAAACACAGTTGACAGAGAGGATGTTTCTTATTCTGCTGAGTTTACTAGAAACTCTCTAAAATGTATACAGATGTAATGACCAAAGCATCCACCAGGGGTCAGTGTGTTGCTTCGGATGGACACATGGAGTTCTTCTATGGAACAGGAAGTTGAGGGAATCCCTGTTGAAGAGAACAGTTGTTGTGTAGAGAGCAGTAGTAATGGCGTCTTTTTGTACTCACTAACTCTGCCATGGTTGGCTGGACAAAGCCTATGGGAAAATGTAGTTTTTGTATAAAAGCCAAAAGTAAGGTCTGTGGTAAACACAAAGGCTTAGGAGACCCTATGTCTTGTTCTTTGAGATCATATTCATCAGATAACATTGAATGGAATAACATAAAGCACAAAGGCTTCAAAATTCATAAAGTTTTCCCTGACTGCTATGATCTCCTAGAACAAAGATCTCCTGAGCCTGTGTAAACCTTATTTTCAGCCTTCTTTCCCCATTCATTTCCCCATAGGAATGGCTGAACGAACCAGATGTTACTCGTTTCCGGTTTTAAGACTACAAACTTGCGAGCTCTATTCAAGAGAGTTAATGAAAAGCCAAACCAAACTGTACTGCAGCTCATGGTGCATCACAGAAAACTGAAGGCAAGCTGATTAAAACAATTATATATTGTGTGAGTCTGTGTGTGTTTAGCACATGCGTTTGTGTGTGAGTGTGTGTATAAGTATAACCATTTAATTTACAGTATTTCAACATAATAATTCTACCAGTGTGAAGGGGAGAATGTCAGTATATTATTGCCTTAAGAGCTTTCTGGGCAGTTCTAATTGGTATTAGATAGAATTTCGCGGCCCGCATGCCTGTGGGGAAAACGACCTGTGGTTACCTAGATCACTAGTTTACTCCATTGGCTCAAACGCAATTTTCTTGTCTCCTTGTTTTAATCAATTACAAAAGTACATTTAAGAAAAGTACATGTCTAAAGATGACTTTTCAAGATTACCTGCTCCCTATCGTTCTCACTAATTATAAAAACATAACATTGCCTGCTCCCTATCGTTCTCACTAATTATAAAAACATAACATTGCCTGCTCCCTATCGTTCTCACTACTTATAAAAACATAACATTGCCTGCTCCCTATCGTTCTCACTACTTATAAAAACATAACATTGCCTGCTCCCTATCGTTCTCACTACTTATAAAAACATAACATTGCCTGCTCCCTATCGTTCTCACTAATTATAAAAACATAACATTGCCTGCTCCCTATCGTTCTCACTAATTATATAAACATAACGTTGCCTGCTCCCTATCGTTCTCACTACTTATAAAAACATAACATTGCCTGCTCCCTATCGTTCTCACTACTTATAAAAACATAACATTGCCTGCTCCCTATCGTTCTCACTACTTATAAAAACATTACATTGCCTGCTCCCTATCGTTCTCACTACTTATAAAAACATAACATTGCCTGCTCCCTATCGTTCTCACTACTTATAAAAACATTACATTACCTGCTCCCTATCGTTCTCACTACTTATAAAAACATTACATTACCTGCTCCCTATCGTTCTCACTACTTATAAAAACATTACATTGCCTGCTCCCTATCGTTCTCACTACTTATATAAACATAACATTACCTGCTCCCTATCATAAAAACATAACATTGTGGCTTCCCTCATGCCTCTTTTCATGACGGTGCTAGCACTCAGTCAGTGAGTGCTAGTTAGCTACCAACCAGAACATTAAGCTAGCCAAGACCAACAACATAAACAAACGGACTACACAGCTACAAGTAGTGAGTGGAGTACCAAACAGACTACACTAAACAAGTTAAATGTCTTACCCGTGATGAAATGTTTTCTACACACAAAGCAACCTGTAACCTACTTGGACACCGGGTCCACACATTACCCACAAAGCCACAGAGCTCTTCTCGCAGCATCTATTTCTCTACCTGACCAACCGAAGGTCGTTTTTTTATACCTGGTTACATGTACATTGAACAGCACAGCAGCTTTTCAGCATGTTCTGTTATTTCTGTATAACAAAACATAGACAAAGAAGTTGGCCTTTTTACAGTGGGGGTCAAATGTAAATACTGTTTGTTTTCCCCAATGTGTGACCGTGATCGAGGGGAATTCCTTATTATTACGTGAATATCAACTCTGCCATTCCAAACACATCTAGAGGCAAAGGCCCCAACGCTAAGCATCTGTGACCCACCATCCCATGGCACCAGTTATGTTACTATAGTAACAGCATGAATGATGCGCTAGACATGAGAAAAGGCCACAGCGGTACAGTAGGATGACCAGTATCATCTCTTCTTCTCGAAAGGGGAAGGAGAGAAGAGGAATGATAGTAGCAACATGGCCCCCTGTGGAATGTTTTGATACAACTTCCTCAAATGTAGAACTACACCCATGAAAATAATACTGTGTGTGTGTGTGTGTGTGTGTGTGTGTGTGTGTGTGTGTGTGTGTGTGTGTGTGTGTGTGTGTTTTCTTGCGTGCTTGCATGCATGTGTGTAGGAGTCCGTGTCTGATGGAGATGAGAGAGAACTATTACCATGTGATTATAGCAGGACTCACGGAAGTGTCAAAATGCCACCAATCATCGGAAGCAAAAAAAAATGAACGTAATTTCCTCGGTGCCAATCCGAAATGGGAAAAAGGGGGTGACAATAACTTCTTACACTGTCTGTCCTTCACTAAAGAGTCAGTCAAGCACGAACGCATTCACACACGCATGTGCCACTCAGTTACCATAGGAACAGAGTGCTGATAGGTGAGAGGAAAACTTGAAGTGGAGAGAGGATTATCAATTAGAAAATGAACAAACTTTGTCTTTGAAGTGTGAAGTGTTTTGAGAGACAATTTGTACTAAGCTAATACAGGAAGATAGGGGCACGGAGTTAGGAATGAAGGGAGGGGATAGAGAGAGACGGAGAGAGAGATGGAGCGGGAGAGAGAGAGACGGAGAGAGATGTAGCGGGAGAGAGAGACGGAGAGAGAGATGGAGCGGGAGAGAGAGACGGAGAGAGAGATGGAGCGGGAGAGAGAGAGACGGAGAGAGAGATGTAGCGGGAGAGAGAGATGGAGCGGGAGAGAGAGACGGAGAGAGAGAGAGACTGAGAGAGAGATGGAGCGGGAGAGAGAGACGGAGAGAGAGACGGAGCGGGAGAGAGAGATGGAGAGAGAGAGAGACAGAGAGAGAGATGGAGAGAGAGAGAGAGAGACGGAGCGGGAGAGAGAGAGACGGAGAGAGAGATGGAGCGGGAGAGAGAGATGGAGAGAGACGGAGCGGGAGAGAGAGATGGAGCGGGAGAGAGAGAGACGGAGAGAGAGATGGAGCGGGAGAGAGAGAGACGGAGAGAGAGATGGAGCGGGAGAGAGAGAGAGATGGAGAGAGAGACGGAGAGAGAGATGGAGCGAGAGAAATATATAGAAGAAAAAAAACTTTTTCCCAAACACAGTGTGTCTAAACTCTGGTGTCCAAACACCCAGCGCGCCCTAGACCTTCTGTCTGAGGCCAAACTAGGCTCACCCAGCCACATAATAATACACACAGGCACAAACGACCTGAGAGCACAGCAGGAAAGAGTGGCCACAGCACTGAAGGGAGTGATTGAAAAGGCTTCTTCTACTTTCCCCAACGCACAAGTGGTTATCTCCACCCTGCTACCACGAAAAGACTTCCACCCTGCCACAATACAGCGGGTAAATGCAAGTATTTCCCGTGACTGTGCCTCAAAACCAAACGTTTTCCTGGCCCACCACTCCACCCTGGACTTGAACAGCCTCTATGACCAGGTCCACCTCTACAAGGCAGCAGTGCCCACCTTTGCCCGAACTCTAAAGGACATCGCTCTCAAACGTATCCCCAACACTTGACACAGGAGCAACAGATCAATAGACACCCCATCCAGACCAGCGAGACACCCTCCCAGATCTGCAGGACCCCCCCCCTGGACCTACACATAGAGGACCCACGCCAAGAGGAATTACATCCAGACCACAGTACACCCAGACACATCCACACCCCCACCCCAACCAATCAACACCCCCCCACGTCAACCATGCCCACACCCCATTATGCCCCCTCAGATCAGACCTATGCCACTCCTGCCCACCCCATGCACCCCACCCCCGCAAAGAGGGCCTCAACATGGAAGCCACACATACGCCCAGGTAGTGAGCGGGCAAACAGTCCCAACCCCCACTCTCACACTCGCCCAAGCCAATGGCATGTACCAGATGCTCAGCAGGCTCTGCTCACACTTACTGGCCTGAGGCCAAACCACGACCAACAACATTGGACACTCTATGGAACAAAAAGCCTTCACTATATTATCCTGGAATATCCAAGGCCTGAGGTCATCTGCCTTTGGCCTAAAGAGCAGGAACCCAGACTTCACCAAAGAAATCGGTAATACAGACATTGTCATCCTGCAAGAAACCTGGTATAGAGGAGACGGACCCACTGGTTGCCCTCTAGGTTACAGAGAGCTGGTAGTCCCATCCACCAAACTACCAGGTGTGAAACAGGGAAGGGACTCAGGGGGTATGCTAATTTGGTATAGAGCAGACCTAACTCACTCCATTAAATTAATCAAAACAGGAACATTCTACATTTGGCTAGAAATTCAAAAGGAAATTATCCTAACAGAGAAAAATGTCCTCCTGTGTGCTACCTATATCCCCCCACTAGAATCCCCATATTTTAATGAAGACAGCTTCTCCATCCTGGAGGGATGGATCAATCTTTTCCAGGCCCAGGGACATGTACTAGTCTGTGGCGACCTAAATGCCAGAACCGGACAAGAACCTGACATGGGTATGTACATAGTCAACGGTAGGCTTCGAGGGGACTCCTATGGTAGGTACACCTATAGCTCATCTCTTGGCAGTAGTACTGTAGACTACTTTACCCAGAGTCTCTCAGAGCGTTCACAGTCAGCCCACTGACACCCCTATCAGACCACAGCAAAATCACAGTCTACTTAAACAGAGCAATACTCAATAATGAGGCATCAAAGCCAAAGGAACTGAGTAACATTAAGAAATGCTATAGATGGAAGGAATGCAGTTTGGAAACCTACCAAAAAACAATTAGGCAACAACAAATTCAATCCCTTTTAGACAATTTCCTGGGTAAAACGTTCCGCTGTAATAGTGAAGGTGTAAACTTGGCAGTAGAAAATCTTAACAGTATATTTGACCTCTCAGCTTCCCTACAAATCTAAAAATCTCAAAAAGAAAACCGAAGAAAATTAACAATAATGACAAATGGTTTGATGAAGAATGCAAAAATCTAAGAAAGAAATTGAGAAACCTGTCCAACCAAAAACATAGAGACCCGGAAAACCTGAGTCTACGCCTTCACTATGGTGAATCACTAAAACAATACAGAAATACACTACGGAAAAAGAAGGAACAGCATGTCAGAAATCAGCTCAATGCAATTGAAGAATCCATAGACTCTAACCACTTCTGGGAAAATTGGAAAACACTAAACAAACAACAACACGAAGAATTATCTATCCAAAATGGAGATGTATGGGTAAACCACTTCTCCAATCTTTTTGGCTCTATAACAAAGAATAAAGAGCAAAAACATATACATGATCAAATACAGATCTTAGAATCAACTATTAAAGACTACCAGAACCCACTGGATTCTCCAATTACATTGAATGAGTTACAGGACAAAATAAAAACCCTCCAACCCAAAAAAGCCTGTGGTGTTGATGGTATCCTCAATGAAATGATCAAATATACAGACAACAAATTCCAATTGGCTATACTAAAACTCTTTAACATCATACTTAGCTCTGGCATCTTCCCCAATATTTGGAACTAAGGACTGATCACCCCAATCCACAAAAGTGGAGACAAATTTGACCCCAATAACTACCGTGGAATATGTGTCAACAGTAACCTTGGGAAAATCCTCTGCATTATTATTAACAGCAGACTCGTACATTTCCTCAATGAAAACATTGTACTGAGCAAATGTCAAATTGGCTTTTTACCAAATTACCGTACAACAGACCATGTATTCACCCTGCACACCCTAATTGACAAC
Organism: Oncorhynchus clarkii lewisi; assembly: GCF_045791955.1. Taxonomy (NCBI): domain Eukaryota; kingdom Metazoa; phylum Chordata; class Actinopteri; order Salmoniformes; family Salmonidae; genus Oncorhynchus; species Oncorhynchus clarkii. The sequence goes on from NC_092177.1 coordinate 15,249,952, forward strand.
CAAACAAACCAAAACAAAGGCAAAGTCTTCTCATGCTTTGTTGATTTCAAAAAAGCCTTCGACTCAATCTGGCATGAGGGTCTGCTATACAAACTGATGGAAAGTGGTGTTGGGGGTAAAACATACGACATTATAAAATCCATATACACAAACAACAAGTGTGCGGTTAAAATTGGCAAAAAACACACTCATTTCTTCACACAGGGTCGTGGTGTTAGACAGGGATGCAGCTTAAGCCCCACCCTCTTCAACATATATATCAACGAATTGGCGCGGGCACTAGAAAAGTATGCAGCACCCGGCCTCCCCCTGCTAGAATCCGAAGTCAAATGTCTGCTGTTTGCCGATGATCTGGTGCTTCTGTCACCAACCAAGGAGGGCCTACAGCAGCACCTAGATCTTATGCACAGATTCTGTCAGACCTGGGCCCTGACAGTAAATCTCAGTAAGACCAAAATAATGGTGTTCCAAAAAAGGTCCAGTCACCAGAACCACAAATACAAATTCCATCTAGACACTGTTGCCCTAGAGCACACAAAAAACTATACATACCTTGGCCTAAACATCAGCGCCACAGGTAACTTCCACAAAGCTGTGAACGATCTGAGAGACAAGGCAAGAAGGGCATTCTATGCCATCAAAAGAAACATAAATTTCAACATACCAATTAGGATTTGGCTAAAAATACTTGAATCAGTCATAGAGCCCATTGCCCTTTATGGTTGTGAGGTCTGGGGTCCGCTCACCAACCAAGACTTCACAAAATGGGACAAACACCAAATTGAGACTCTGCACGCAGAATTCTGCAAAAATATCCTCCGTGTACAACGCAGAACACCAAATAATGCATGCAGAGCAGAATTAGGCCGATACCCACTAATTATCAAAATCCAGAAAAGAGCCGCTAAATTCTACAACCACCTAAAAGGAAGCGATTCACAAACCTTCCATAACAAAGCCATCACCTACAGAGAGATGAACCTGGAGAAGAGTCCCCTAAGCAAGCTGGTCCTGGGGCTCTGTTCACAAACACAAACACACCCTACAGAGCCCCAGGACAACAGCACAATTAGACCCAACCAAATCATGAGAAAACAAAAAGAGAATTACTTGACACATTGGAAAGAATTAACAAAAAAACAGAGCAAACTAGAATGCTATTTGGCCCTAAACAGAGAGTACACAGCGGCAGAATACCTGACCACTGTGACTGACCCAAAATTAAGGAAAGCTTTGACTATGTACAGACTCAGTGAGCATAGCCTTGCTATTGAGAAAGGCCGCCGTAGGCAGACATGGCTCTCAAGAGAAGACAGGCTATGTGCTCACTGCCCACAAAATGAGGTGGAAACTGAGCTGCACTTCCTAACCTCCTGCCCAATGTATGACCATATTAGAGAGACATATTTCCCTCAGATTACACAGATCCACAAAGAATTCGAAAACAAATCCAAATTTGAAAAACTCCCATATCTACTGGGTGAAATTCCACAGTGTGCCATCACAGCAGCAAGATTTGTGACCTGTTGCCACGAGAAAAGGGCAACCAGTGAAGAACACACACCATTGTAAATACAACCCATATTTATGCTTATTTATTTTATCTTGTGTCCTTTAACCATTTGTACATTGTTAAAACACTGTATATATATATATATATATATTATGACATTTGTAATGTCTTTACTGTTTTGAAACCTCTGTATGTGTAATGTTTACTGTTAATCTTTGTTGTTTTTCACTTTATATATTCACTTTGTATGTTGTCTACCTCACTTGCTTTGGCAATGTTAACATATGTTTCCCATGCCAATAAAGCCCTTGAATTGAATTGAATTGAATTGAATTGAGAGAGAGAGACGGAGCGGGAGAGAGAGATGGAGAGAGAGAGAGAGATGGAGAGAGAGAGAGAGAGACGGAGTGTGAGAGAGAGAGAGACGGAGCGGGAGAGAGAGACAGAGAGAGAGATGGAGCGGGAGAGAGAGATGGAGAGAGAGACGGAGCGGGAGAGAGAGATGGAGAGAGAGAGAGAGAGAGACGAAGTGGGAGAGAGAGATGGAGAGAGAGAGAGAGATGGAGAGAGAGATGGAGAGAGAGATGGAACGGGAGAGAGAGACGGAGAGAGAGAGAGAGATGGAGAGAGAGACGGAGAGAGAGAGAGATGGAGAGAGAGATGAGAGAGAGATGGAGAGAGAGACGAAGCGGGAGAGAGAGACGGAGAGAGAGAGAGAGGTGGAGAGAGAGACAGAGAGAGAGAGAGAGAGAGATGGAGAGAAACGGAGAGAGAGAGAGAGAGAGAGAGATGGAGAGAGAGATGGAGAGAGAGACAGAGAGAGAGAGAGAGATGGAGAGAAACGGAGAGAGAGAGAGAGAGAGAGAGAGATGGAGAGAGAGATGGAGAGAGAGACGGAGAGAGAGAGAGAGATGGAAAGAGAGATGGAGCGGGAAAGAGAGATGGAGCGGGAGAGAGAGACGGAGAGAGAGACGGAGAGAGAGATGCATAGAGAGATGGGGCGGGAGAGAGAGAGACGGAGAGAGAGATGGAGCGGGAGAGAGAGATGGAGCGGGAGAGAGAGATGGAGAGAGAGATGGAGCAGGAAAGAGAGACGGAGAGAGAGATGGAGCGGGAGAGAGAGAGACGGAGAGAGAGATGGAGCGGGAGAGAGAGACGGAGAGAGAGATGGAGAGGGAGAGAGAGATGGAGAGAGAGAGAGATATGGAGAGAGAGATGGAGAGAGAGATGGAGAGAGAGATGGAGAGAGAGACGGAGAGAGAGATGGAGCGGGAGAGAGAGACGGAGAGAGAGAGAGAGATGGAGAGAGAGAGATGGAGAGAGAGATGGAGAGAGAGAGAGAGATGGAGAGAGAGACGGAGAGAGAGATGGAGCGGGAGAGAGAGACGGAGAGAGAGATGGAGCGGGAGAGAGAGACGGAAAGAGAGAGAGAGATGGAGAGAGAGATGGAGAGAGAGATGGAGCGGGAGAGAGAGAGAGACGGAGAGAGAGATGGAGCGGGAGAGAGAGACGGAGAGAGAGAGAGACAGAGAGAGAGATGGAGCAGGAGAGAGAGACGGAGAGAAAGATGGAGCAGGAGACAGAGAGACGTAGAGAGAGATGGAGAGAGAGATGGAGTGGGAGAGAGAGACGGAGAGAGAGACGGAGAGAGAGATGGAGCGGGAGAGAGAGAGACGGAGAGAGAGAGATGGAGCGGGAGAGAGAGACGGAGAGAGAGATGGAGCGGGAGAGAGAGACGGAGAGAGAGAGAGAGATGGAGAGAGAGATGGAGAGAGAGAGAGAGACGGAGCGGGAGAGAGAGACGGAGCGGGAAAGAGAGAGAGAGAGACGGAGCAGGAGAGAGAGAGAAACGGAGAGAGAGAGAGAGATGGAGAGAGATGGAGAGAGAGAGAGAGATGGAGCGGGAGAGAGAGACGGAGAGAGAGAGAGAGATGGAGAGAGAGAGAGAGATGGAGCGGGAGAGAGAAACTGAGAGAGAGAGAGAGATGGAGAGAGAGATGGAGAGAGAGAGAGAGATGGAGCGGGAGAGAGAGACAGAGCGGGAGAGAGAGATGGAGAGAGAGAGAGAGATGGAGAGAGAGAGAGATGGAGCGGGAGAGAGAAATTGAGAGAGAGAGAGAGAGATGGAGAGAGAGATGGAGAGAGAGAGAGAGATGGAGCGGGAGAGAGAGATGGAGAGAGAGAGAGAGATGGCGAGAGAGAGAGAGATGGAGCGGGAGAGAGAGAGAGATGGAGCGGGAGAGAGAGAGAGATGGAGCGGGAGAGAGAGAGACGGAGAGAGAGAGATGGAGAGAGAGATGGAGAGAGAGAGAGAGATGGAGCGGGAGAGAGAGACAGAGCGGGAGAGAGAGACGGAGAGAGAGACGGAGCGGGAGATAGAGATGGAGAGAGAGAGAGAGATGGAGCGGGAGAGAGAGAGAGATGGAGCGGGAGAGAGAGAGACGGAGAGAGAGATGGAGTGGGAGAGAGAAACTGAAAGAGAGACGGAGAGAGACGGAGAGAGAGATGGAGCGGGAGAGAGAGACGGAGAGAGAGATGGAGAGAGAGGCGGAGAGAGAGAGATGGAGAGAGAGATGGAGAGAGAAATGGAGAGAGAGACGGAGCGGGAGAGAGAGACGGAGAGAGAGATGGAGAGAGAGACGGAGAGAGAGATGGAGAGAGAGATGGAGCGGGAGAGAGAGACGGAGAGAGAGAGAGAGATGGAGCGGGAGAGAGAGACGGAGAGAGAGATGGAGAGAGAGACGGAGAGAGAGAGATGGAGAGAGAGATGGAGAGAGAGACGGAGCGGGAGAGAGAGACGGAGAGAGAGAGAGAGAGAGATGGAGAGAGAGAGAGAGACGGAGCGGGAGAGAGAGACGGAGAGAGAGATGGAACGGGAGAGAGAGACGGAGAGAGAGAGAGAGATGGAGAGAGAGATGGAGCGGGAGAGAGAGATGGAGAGGGAGAGAGAGATGGAGAGAGAGATGGAGCAGGAAAGAGAGACGGAGAGAGAGATGGAGCGGGAGAGAGAGAGACGGAGAGAGAGATGGAGCGGGAGAGAGAGAGTGAGAGAGAGATGGAGCGGGAGAGAGAGACGGAGAGAGAGATGGAGAGGGAGAGAGAGATGGAGAGAGAGAGAGATATGGAGAGAGAGATGGAGAGAGAGATGGAGAGAGAGATGGAGAGAGAGACGGAGAGAGAGATGGAGCGGGAGAGAGAGACGGAGAGAGAGAGAGAGATGGAGAGAGAGAGATGGAGAGAGAGATGGAGAGAGAGAGAGAGATGGAGAGAGAGACGGAGAGAGAGATGGAGCGGGAGAGAGAGACGGAGAGAGAGATGGAGCGGGAGAGAGAGACGGAAAGAGAGAGAGAGATGGAGAGAGAGATGGAGAGAGAGATGGAGCGGGAGAGAGAGAGAGACGGAGAGAGAGATGGAGCGGGAGAGAGAGACGGAGAGAGAGAGAGACAGAGAGAGAGATGGAGCAGGAGAGAGAGACGGAGAGAAAGATGGAGCGGGAGAGAGAGAGACGTAGAGAGAGATGGAGAGAGAGATGGAGTGGGAGAGAGAGACCGAGAGAGAGAGCGAGAGAGAGATGGAGCGGGAGAGAGAGAGACGGAGAGAGAGATGGAGCGGGAGAGAGAGACGGAGAGAGAGATGGAGCGGGAGAGAGAGACGGAGAGAGAGAGAGAGATGGAGAGAGAGATGGAGAGAGAGAGAGAGATGGAGAGAGAGATGGAACGGGAGAGAGAGAGAGAGATGGAGAGGGAGAGAGAGATGGAGAGAGAGATGGAGAGGGAGAGAGAGACGGAGAGAGAGAGAGAGATGGAGAGAGAGATGGAGAGAGCGAGAGAGATGGAGCGGGAGAGAGAGACGGAGAGAGAGATGGAGAGAGAGATGGAGTGGGAGAGAGAGACGGAGAGAGAGACGGAGAGAGAGATGGAGCGGGAGAGAGAGAGACGGAGAGAGAGATGGAGCGGGAGAGAGAGACGGAGAGAGCGATGGAGCGGGAGAGAGAGACGGAGAGAGAGAGAGAGATGGAGAGAGAGATGGAGAGAGAGAGAGAGATGGAGAGAGAGATGGAACGGGAGAGAGAGAGAGAGATGGAGAGGGAGAGAGAGATGGAGAGAGAGATGGAGAGGGAGAGAGAGACGGAGAGAGAGATGGAGAGAGAGGCGGAGAGAGAGAGATGGAGAGAGAGATGGAGAGAGAAATGGAGAGAGAGACGGAGCGGGAGAGAGAGACGGAGAGAGAGATGGAGAGAGAGACGGAGAGAGAGATGGAGAGAGAGATGGAGCGGGAGAGAGAGACGGAGAGAGAGAGAGAGATGGAGCGGGAGAGAGAGACGGAGAGAGAGATGGAGAGAGAGACGGAGAGAGAGAGATGGAGAGAGAGATGGAGAGAGAGACGGAGCGGGAGAGAGAGACGGAGAGAGAGAGAGAGAGAGATGGAGAGAGAGAGAGAGACGGAGCGGGAGAGAGAGACGGAGAGAGAGATGGAACGGGAGAGAGAGACGGAGAGAGAGAGAGAGATGGAGAGAGAGATGGAGCGGGAGAGAGAGATGGAGCGGGAGAGAGAGATGGAGAGAGAGATGGAGCAGGAAAGAGAGACGGAGAGAGAGATGGAGCGGGAGAGAGAGAGACGGAGAGAGAGATGGAGCGGGAGAGAGAGACGGAGAGAGAGATGGAGCGGGAGAGAGAGACGGAGAGAGAGATGGAGAGGGAGAGAGAGATGGAGAGAGAGAGAGATATGGAGAGAGATGGAGAGAGAGATGGAGAGAGAGATGGAGAGAGAGACGGAGAGAGAGATGGAGCGGGAGAGAGAGACGGAGAGAGAGAGAGAGATGGAGAGAGAGAGATGGAGAGAGAGATGGAGAGAGAGAGAGAGATGGAGAGAGAGACGGAGAGAGAGATGGAGCGGGAGAGAGAGACGGAAAGAGAGAGAGAGATGGAGAGAGAGATGGAGCGGGAGAGAGAGAGAGACGGAGAGAGAGATGGAGCGGGAGAGAGAGACGGAGAGAGAGAGAGACAGAGAGAGAGATGGAGCAGGAGAGAGAGACGGAGAG
>NC_092177.1:15269005-15289005 GCF_045791955.1 Oncorhynchus clarkii lewisi
GGGAGAGAGAGACGGAGAGAGAGATGGAGAGAGAGATGGAGAGGGAGAGAGAAACGGAGCGGGAGAGAGAGACTGAGAGAGAGAGGGCGAGAGAGATGGAGAGAGAGATGGAGAGGGAGAGAGAGACGGAGCGGGAGAGAGAGACGGAGCGGGAGAGAGAGAGAGAGAGACGGAGCGGGAAAGAGAGACGGAGAGAGAGATGGAGCGGGAGAGAGAAACGGAGAGAGAGAGAGAGATGGAGAGAGAGATGGAGAGGGAGAGAGAGACGGAGCGGGAGAGAGAGACGGAGCGGGAAAGAGAGAGAGAGAGACGGAGCGGGAGAGAGAAACGGAGAGAGAGAGAGAGATGGAGAGAGATGGAGAGAGAGAGAGAGATGGAGCGGGAGAGAGAGACGGAGAGAGAGAGAGAGATGGAGAGAGAGAGAGAGAGATGGAGCGGGAGAGAGAAACTGAGAGAGAGAGAGAGATGGAGAGAGAGAGAGAGAGATGGAGCGGGAGAGAGAGACGGAGCGGGAGAGAGAGACGGAGAGAGAGAGAGAGATGGAGAGAGAGATGGAGTGGGAGAGAGAAACTGAGAGAGAGAGAGAGAGATGGAGAGAGAGATGGAGAGAAAGAGAGAGATGGAGCGGGAGAGAGAGATGGAGAGAGAGAGAGAGATGGAGAGAGAGAGAGAGATGGAGCGGGAGAGAGAGAGAGATGGAGCGGGAGAGAGAGAGAGATGGAGCGGGAGAGAGAGAGACGGAGAGAGAGAGATTGAGAGAGAGATGGAGAGAGAGAGACGGAGAGAGAGAGACGGGGAGAGAGATGGAGAGAGAGAGAGAGATGGAGCGGGAGAGAGAGACGGAGCAGGAGAGAGAGACGGAGAGAGAGACGGAGCGGGAGATAGAGATGGAGAGAGAGAGAGAGATGGAGCGGGAGAGAGAGAGAGATGGAGCGGGAGAGAGAGAGACGGAGAGAGAGATGGAGTGGGAGAGAGAAACTGAAAGAGAGACGGAGAGAGACAGAGAGAGAGATGGAGCGGGAGAGAGAGACGGAGAGAGAGATGGAGAGAGAGAGCGGAGAGAGAGAGGAGAGAGATGTGGAGAGAGATGGAGAGAGAAATGGAGAGAGAGACGGAGCGGGAGAGAGAGACGGAGAGAGAGAGAGAGAGAGAGAGATGGAGAGAGAGACGGAGAGAGAGATGGAGAGAGAGATGGAGCGGGAGAGAGAGACGGAGAGAGAGAGAGAGATGGAGCGGGAGAGAGAGACGGAGAGAGAGATGGAGAGAGAGACGGAGAGAGAGAGATGGAGAGAGAGATGGAGAGAGAGACGGAGCGTGAGAGAGAGACGGAGAGAGAGAGAGAGATGGAGAGAGAGACGGAGAGAGAGAGAGATGGAGAGAGAGATGTACCGGGAGAGAGAGACGGAGAGAGAGACGGAGCGGAAGAGAGAGATGGAGAGAGAGATGGAGCGGAAGAGAGAGATGGAGAGAGAGATGGAGCGGGAGAGAGAGACGGAGAGAGAGAGAGAGAGAGATGGAGAGAGAGAGAGAGACGGAGCGGGAGAGAGAGACGGAGAGAGAGATGGAACGGGAGAGAGAGAGACGGAGAGAGAGAGAGATGGAGAGAGAGATGAAGAGAGAGAGAGAGATGGAGCGGGAGAGAGAGACGGAGAGAAAGATGGAGAGAGAGATGGAGAGGGAGAGAGAGATGGAGAGAGAGATGGAGAGAGAGAGACGGAGCGGGAGAGAGAGAGAGATGGAGAGAGAGATGGAGCGGAAGAGAGAGATGGAGAGAGAGATGGAGCGGGAGAGAGAGACGGAGAGAGAGAGAGAGAGAGATGGAGAGAGAGAGAGAGACGGAGCGGGAGAGAGAGACGGAGAGAGAGATGGAACGGGAGAGAGAGAGACGGAAAGAGAGAGAGATGGAGAGAGAGAGACGGAGTGGGAGAGAGAGAGAGATGGAGAGAGAGATGGAGCGGGAGAGAGAGAGAGATGGAGAGAGAGAGAGAGAGACGGAGCGGGAGAGAGAGACGGAGAGAGAGATGGAACGGGAGAGAGAGAGACGGAGAGAGAGAGAGATGGAGAGAGAGATGAAGAGAGAGAGAGAGATGGAGCGGGAGAGAGAGGGAGAGAGAGAGAGATGGAGAGATAAACTGTCTCTGTGATAAACCCTGGAGTACACATCACCCACCATCCCTCTGTATCTGTCTCTGTTATAAACCCTGGAGTACACATCACCCTCCATCCCTCTGTCTCTGTGATAAACCCTGGAGTACACATCACCCATCATCCCTCTGTCTCTGTCTCTGTCTCTGTGATAAACCCTGGTGTACACATCACCCACCATCCCTCTGTCTCTGTCTCTGTGATAAACCCTGGAGTACACATCACCCACCACCCCTCTGTCTCTGTCTCTGTCTCTGTCTCTGTGATAAACCCTGGAGTACACATCACACACCATCCCTCTGTCTCTGTCTCTGTCTCTGTGATAAACCCTGGAGTACACATCACCCTCCATCCCTCTGTCTCTGTCTCTGTCTCTGTGATAAACCCTGGAGTACACATCACCCACCACCCCTCTGTCTCTGTCTCTGTCTCTGTCTCTGTGATAAACCCTGGAGTACACATCACATACCATCCCTCTGTCTCTGTCTCTGTCTCTGTCTCTGTCTCTGTGATAAACCCTGGAGTACACATCACCAACCATCCCTCTGTCTCTGTCTCTGTGATAAACCCTGGAGTACACATCACCCTCCATCCCTCTGTCTCTGTCTCTGTCTCTGTGATAAACCCTGGAGTACACATCACCCTCCATCCCTCTGTCTCTGTCTCTGTCTCTGTGATAAACCCTGGAGTACACATCACCCTCCATCCCTCTGTCTCTGTCTCTGTCTCTGTGATAAATCCTGGAGACGGAGAGAGAGAGAGAGATGGAGCGGGAGAGAGAGACGGAGAGAGAGATGTAGAGAGAGACGGAGAGAGAGAGATGGAGAGAGAGATGGAGAGAGAGACGGAGCGGGAGAGAGAGACGGAGAGAGAGAGAGAGATGGAGAGAGAGACGGAGAGAGAGAGAGATGGAGAGAGAGAGATGGAGAGAGAGATGGAGAGAGAGAGAGAGATGGAGAGAGAGACGGAGAGAGAGATGGAGCGGGAGAGAGAGACGGAGAGAGAGATGGAGCGGGAGAGAGAGACGGAAAGAGAGAGAGAGATGGAGAGAGAGATGGAGAGAGAGATGGAGCTAGAGAGAGAGAGACGGAGAGAGAGATGGAGCGGGAGAGAGAGACGGAGAGAGAGAGAGACAGAGAGAGAGATGGAGCAGGAGAGAGAGACGGAGAGAAAGATGGAGCGGGAGAGAGAGAGACGGAGAGAGAGATGGAGCGGGAGAGAGAGACGTAGAGAGAGATGGAGCGGGAGAGAGATACGGAGAGAGAGAGAGAGATGGAGAGAGAGATGGAGAGAGCGAGAGAGATGGAGCGGGAGAGAGAGACGGAGAGAGAGATGGAGAGAGAGATGGAGTGGGAGAGAGGGACGGAGAGAGAGACGGAGAGAGAGATGGATCGGGAGAGAGAGAGACAGAGAGAGAGATGGAGCGGGAGAGAGAGACGGAGAGAGAGATGGAGCGGGAGAGAGAGACGGAGAGAGAGAGAGAGATGGAGAGAGAGATGGAGAGAGAGAGAGATGGAGAGAGAGATGGAACGGGAGAGAGAGAGAGAGATGGAGAGGGAGAGAGAGATGGAGAGAGAGATGGAGAGGGAGAGAGAGACGGAGAGAGAGATGGAGAGAGAGATGGAGAGGGAGAGAGACACGGAGCGGGAGAGAGAGACTGAGAGAGAGATGGCGAGAGAGATGGAGAGAGAGATGGAGAGGGAGAGAGAGACGGAGCGGGAGAGAGAGACGGAGCGGGAGAGAGAGAGAGAGAGACGGAGCGGGAAAGAGAGACGGAGAGAGAGATGGAGCGGGAGAGAGAAACGGAGAGAGAGAGAGAGATGGAGAGAGAGATGGAGAGGGAGAGAGAGACGGAGCGGGAGAGAGAGACGGAGCGGGAAAGAGAGAGAGAGAGACGGAGCGGGAGAGAGAAACGGAGAGAGAGAGAGAGATGGAGAGAGATGGAGAGAGAGAGAGAGATGAAGCGGGAGAGAGAGACGGAGAGAGAGAGAGAGATGGAGAGAGAGAGAGAGATGGAGCGGGAGAGAGAAACTGAGAGAGAGAGAGAGATGGAGAGAGAGAGAGAGATGGAGCGGGAGAGAGAGACGGAGCGGGAGAGAGAGACGGAGCGGGAGAGAGAGAGAGAGAGAGAGAGAGATGGAGAGAGAGATGGAGCGGGAGAGAGAAACTGAGAGAGAGAGAGAGAGATGGAGAGAGAGATGGAGAGAAAGAGAGAGATGGAGCGGGAGAGAGAGATGGAGAGAGAGAGAGAGATGGAGAGAGAGAGAGAGATGGAGCGGGAGAGAGAGAGAGATGGAGCGGGAGAGAGAGAGAGATGGAGCGGGAGAGAGAGAGACGGAGAGAGAGAGATTGCGAGAGAGATGGAGAGAGAGAGACGGAGAGAGAGAGACGGGGAGAGAGATGGAGAGAGAGAGAGAGATGGAGCGGGAGAGAGAGACGGAGCGGGAGAGAGAGACGGAGAGAGAGACGGAGCGGAGAGAGAGAGGAGTAGATGAGAGACGGAGCGGGAGAGAGAGACGGAGAGAGAGAGAGAGAGATGGAGAGAGAGATGGAGCGGGAGAGAGAAACTGAGAGAGAGAGAGAGAGATGGAGAGAGAGATGGAGAGAAAGAGAGAGATGGAGCGGGAGAGAGAGATGGAGAGAGAGAGAGAGATGGAGAGAGAGAGAGAGATGGAGCGGGAGAGAGAGAGAGATGGAGCGGGAGAGAGAGAGAGATGGAGCGGGAGAGAGAGAGACGGAGAGAGAGAGATTGCGAGGGGAGATAGAGATGGAGAGAGAGAGAGAGATGGAGCGGGAGAGAGAGAGAGATGGAGCGGGAGAGAGAGAGACGAGAGAGAGATGGAGCGGAGAGAGACGGAGAGAGAGGAGAGAGAGATGGAGAGAGAGGCGGAGAGAGAGAGATGTGGAGAGAGATGGAGAGAGAAATGGAGAGAGAGACGGAGCGGGAGAGAGAGACGGAGAGAGAGAGAGAGAGAGAGAGAGAGAGATGGAGAGAGAGACGGAGAGAGAGATGGAGAGAGAGATGGAGCGGGAGAGAGAGACGGAGAGAGAGAGAGAGATGGAGCGGGAGAGAGAGACGGAGAGAGAGATGGAGAGAGAGACGGAGAGAGAGAGATGGAGAGAGATGGAGAGAGAGACGGAGCGTGAGAGAGAGACGGAGAGAGAGAGAGAGATGGAGAGAGAGACGGAGAGAGAGAGAGATGGAGAGATAAATCCTGGAGACGGAGAGAGAGAGAGAGATGGGAGAGAGAAACGGGAGAGAGAGAGACGGAGAGAGAGATGGAGTGGGAGAGAGAAACTGAAAGAGAGACGGAGAGAGACGGAGAGAGAGATGGAGCGGGAGAGAGAGACGGAGAGAGAGATGGAGAGAGAGGCGGAGAGAGAGAGATGTGGAGAGAGATGGAGAGAGAAATGGAGAGAGAGACGGAGCGGGAGAGAGAGACGGAGAGAGAGAGAGAGAGAGAGAGAGAGATGGAGAGAGAGACGGAGAGAGAGATGGAGAGAGAGATGGAGCGGGAGAGAGAGACGGAGAGAGAGAGAGAGATGGAGCGGGAGAGAGAGACGGAGAGAGAGATGGAGAGAGAGACGGAGAGAGAGAGATGGAGAGAGAGATGGAGAGAGAGACGGAGCGTGAGAGAGAGACGGAGAGAGAGAGAGAGATGGAGAGAGAGACGGAGAGAGAGAGAGATGGAGAGAGAGATGTACCGGGAGAGAGAGACGGAGAGAGAGACGGAGCGGAAGAGAGAGATGGAGAGAGAGATGGAGCGGAAGAGAGAGATGGAGAGAGAGATGGATCGGGAGAGAGAGACGGAGAGAGAGAGAGAGAGAGATGGAGAGAGAGAGAGAGACGGAGCGGGAGAGAGAGACGGAGAGAGAGATGGAACGGGAGAGAGAGAGACGGAGAGAGAGAGAGATGGAGAGAGAGATGAAGAGAGAGAGAGAGATGGAGCGGGAGAGAGAGACGGAGAGAAAGATGGAGAGAGAGATGGAGAGGGAGAGAGAGATGGAGAGAGAGATGGAGAGAGAGAGACGGATCGGGAGAGAGAGAGAGATGGAGAGAGAGATGGAGCGGAAGAGAGAGATGGAGAGAGAGATGGAGCGGGAGAGAGAGACGGAGAGAGAGAGAGAGAGATGGAGAGAGAGAGAGAGACGGAGCGGGAGAGAGAGACGGAGAGAGAGATGGAACGGGAGAGAGAGAGACGGAAAGAGAGAGAGATGGAGAGAGAGATGGAGAGAGATAGAGAGATGGAGCGGGAGAGAGAGACAGAGAGAGAGATGGAGAGAGAGAGACGGAGTGGGAGAGAGAGAGAGATGGAGAGAGAGATGGAGCGGGAGAGAGAGAGAGATGGAGAGATAAACTGTCTCTTTGATAAACCCTGGAGTACACATCACCCACCATCCCTCTGTATCTGTCTCTGTTATAAACCCTGGAGTACACATCACCCTCCATCCCTCTGTCTCTGTGATAAACCCTGGAGTACACATCACCCATCATCCCTCTGTCTCTGTCTCTGTCTCTGTGATAAACCCTGGTGTACACATCACCCACCATCCCTCTGTCTCTGTCTCTGTGATAAACCCTGGAGTACACATCACCCACCACCCCTCTGTCTCTGTCTCTGTCTCTGTCTCTGTGATAAACCCTGGAGTACACATCACACACCATCCCTCTGTCTCTGTCTCTGTCTCTGTCTCTGTGATAAACCCTGGAGTACACATCACCCTCCATCCCTCTGTCTCTGTCTCTGTCTCTGTGATAAACCCTGGAGTACACATCACCCACCATCCCTCTGTCTCTGTCTCTGTGATAAACCCTGGAGTACACATCACCCACCACCCCTCTGTCTCTGTCTCTGTCTCTGTCTCTGTGATAAACCCTGGAGTACACATCACATACCATCCCTCTGTCTCTGTCTCTGTCTCTGTCTCTGTGATAAACCCTGGAGTACACATCACCAACCATCCCTCTGTCTCTGTCTCTGTGATAAACCCTGGAGTACACATCACCCTCCATCCCTCTGTCTCTGTCTCTGTCTCTGTGATAAACCCTGGAGTACACATCACCCTCCATCCCTCTGTCTCTGTCTCTGTCTCTGTGATAAACCCTGGAGTACACATCACCCTCCATCCCTCTGTCTCTGTCTCTGTCTCTGTGATAAACCCTGGAGCACACTTCACCCTCCATCCATCTGTCTCTGTCTCTGTCTCTGACTCTGTGATAAACCCTGGAGTACACATCAACCTCCATCCCTATGTCTCTGTCTCTGTGATAAACCCTGGAGTACACATCACCTCCATCCCTCTCTCTCTGTCTCTGTCTCTGTGATAAACCCTGGAGTACACATCACCCACCATCCCTCTGTCTCTGTCTCTGTCTCTGTGATAAACCCTGGAGTACACATCACCCACCATCCCTCTGTCTCTGTCTCTGTCTCTGTGATAAACCCTGGAGTACACATCACCCACCACCCCTCTGTCTCTGTCTCTGTGATAAACCCTGGAGTACACATCACCCTCCATCCCTCTCTCTCTGTCTCTGTCTCTGTCTCTGTGATAAACCCTGGAGTACACATCACCCACCATCCTTCTGTCTCTGTCTCTGTGATAAACCCTGGAGTACACATCACCCTCCATCCCTCTCTCTCTGTCTCTGTCTCTGTCTCTGTGATAAACCCTGGAGCACACATCACCCTCCATCCCTCTGTCTCTGTCTCTGTCCCTCCCTCCCTCCCTCCTCACATACAGGTGAAAAAAAGCTGTGGCGTACTCAGACAACTTCTTTAGGAAACACTTTACATCGGGTGAATAACTTTAAACGTGTATTATTTTTTACAGTTGTGAGTTATGATGTATTACTTATGACTTTCTTTCCCTTTGTGTTTGGTGGAGCTCACAGCTCTGTGCCATACCTATCCCTGGGGAAGGAAAAGAAAGGATGTTTTGATGCGAGTCGGACCGCCCCATGGTGAAACAGAGGATGCTGTGTCACTGCAGGGGATGTGATGTCATCTGATCAGCTCGCTGATTGGCTGAGTGAACTCCTGATGAGAGACAGCTGGCTGCTAGTGCTCTTCACTTCACTTCCTTCTCTCACTCCCCCCCCCCCCACACACACACACACACTAGATCACATAGGCAGGCACACACACACTTCTCTCTAGATCACATAGGCAGGCACACACACACTTCTCTCTAGATCACATAGACAGGCACACACACACTTCTCTCTAGATCACATAGACAGGCACACACACACTTCTCTCTAGATCACATAGACAGGCACACACACACTTCTCTCTAGATCACATAGACAGGCACACACACACTTCTCCCTAGATCACATAGACAGGCACACACACACTTCTCCCTAGATCACATAGACAGGCACACACACACTTCTCTCTAGATCACATAGACAGGCACACACACACTTCTCCCTAGATCACATAAACAGGCACACACACACTTCTCCCTAGATCACATAGACAGGCACACACACACTTCTCCCTAGATCACATAGACAGGCACACACACACACTTCTCCCTAGATCACATAGACAGGCGCACACACACTTCTCCCTAGATCACATAGACAGGCACACACACACTTCTCCCTAGATCACATAGACAGGCACACACACACACTTCTCCCTAGATCACATAGACAGGCACACACACACTTCTCCCTAGATCACATAGACAGGCACACACACACTTCTCTCTAGATCACATAGACAGGCACACACACACACTTCTCCCTAGATCACATAGACAGGCACACACACACTTCTCCCTAGATCACATAGACAGGCACACCACAACCCTGGAGGATAAAGAGCTTGTTGGCATAGCAACATTATTATGTGAGGAAAAGCAAAACAAAAAAGGGATGAAAGCTGATGGACACCACGAGACGCCAATATGCCTGCAGACACAGTATTACCCCTGAGAGAGAGAGAGAGAATCAGTTACAGAACCAATTGCCCTCTATGGTTTTGAGGTCCACTCACCAACCAAGAATTCACAAAATCGAGACTCCTGAAAACAGTATCCGTGTACAATGTAAAACACCAAATAAGACATGCAGAGAAGAATAACTAAAATCCAGAAAAGAGCAATTAAATTCTACAACCACCTAAAAAGAAGTGATTCTCAAACCTTCCATAACAAAGCCATCACCTACAGAGAGATGAACCTGGAGAAGAGTCCCCTAAGCAAGGTGGTCCTGGGGCTCTGTTCACAAACACAGTTAGACCCCACAGAGCCCGAGGACATAAACACATTTAGACCCAACCAAATCATGAGAAAACAAAACAAGGACTATTTGATACACTGGAAAGATTCAATCAAAAAATAGAACAAATTGCAATGCTATCCGGCCCTAAACAGAGAGTACACAATGGCAGAATACCTGACCACTGAGAGTCACCCAAAATTAAGACAATTCTTGACTATGTGCAGACTCAGTGAACATAGCCTTGCTATTGAGAGAGGCCGCCATAGGCAGACCTGGCTCTCAAGAGAAGACAGGCTATGTGCACACTGCCCACAAAAAAAACTGAGCCACACTTCCTAATCTCCTGATAAATTATTGGCCACATTAGAGACACATACAGTGCCAGTCAAAAGTTTGGATACGCCCACTCATTCAAGGGTTTTTAGCAAAGGGGGGCTACTTTGAAGAATCTCAAATCTAAAATGTATTTTGATTTGTTTAAGATTTTTGGGTTATTATACAAGATTCCATGTGTTATTTCATAGTTTTGATGTCTTCATTATTGTTCTACAATGTAGAAAATAGTAAAAAATAGAGAAAAACCCTGGATTGAGTAGTTGTGTCCAAACCTTTGACTGGTATTGTATTTCCAACAGATCACACACAACCACAAATACTTTTTTTTAACAAATCAAACATTGATAAACGTTCATATCTGTTCATATCAGTGTGCAGTCACAGCAGAAAGATGTGTGGCCCGTTGCCATGAGAAAAGAGCAACCAGTGGAGCACAAACAACATTGTAAATACAACCTATATTTACCTGTTTTATTTATTTTCCTTTTCATACTTCAACTATTTGCACATTGTTATAACACTGTACATAGCAAATCATTTAACATTTCAAATGTCTATATTCTTTTAAAACTTTTGTGAATTTAATGTTTACTGTTTATTTTCCTGTTATTTATTTTCCTTTTGTTAATTGTCTATTCCATTTGCTTTGGCAATATAAACATACTGTATGTTTCCCATGCCAATAAAGCCCTTTGAGTTTAATTGAATTGAGAGAGAGCGTGAAAGAGAGAGAGAATATATGACTAAACATTAGACATTAGATGAGTTCTGGTCTGGAAGGGGTAGGTGATAGACAGGTCCATGTGTGAGAGAGAATATATGACTAAACATTAGACATCAGATGAGTTCTGGTCTGGAAGGGGTAGGTGATAGACAGGTCCATGTGTGAGAGAGAATATATGACTAAACATTAGACATCAGATGAGTTCTGGTCTGGAAGGGGTAGGTGATAGTCAGGTCCATGTGTGTGAGAGAATATATGACTAAACATTAGACATCAGATGAGTTCTGGTCTGGAAGGGGTAGGTGATAGACAGGTCCATGTGTGAGAGAGAATATATGACTAAACATTAGACATCAGATGAGTTCTGGTCTGGAAGGGGTAGGTGATAGTCAGGTCCATGTGAAAGAGAGAGAGAATATATGACTAAACATTAGACATTAGATGAGTTCTGGTCTGGAAGGGGTAGGTGATAGTCAGGTCCATGTGACAGAGAGAGAGAATATATGACTAAACATTAGACATTAGATGAGTTCTGGTCTGGAAGGGGTAGGTGATAGGCAGGTCCATGTGACAGAGAGAGGAATCAAATAAAGACTAAAGAGAGAGTTTGTTTGGGGTGATTCAGGTGTTATTTAAATGTGTCAACTCTGTGAGGTGTCAGTCACAGATGTCAGTCTCTCTCGTCTTAACTTCCTGGTTGTAAACATCAGCCGCCGGCAGTCAGCTAGAGCAGGTCCACAGTGTAGAGAGACAGAGTAGATGCACATTGCGGTGGGTCTGGAGCTGGAGTCAGAGGAAGAGAAGGTATATTGTGGTGGATGGGAGAAAGGATGAATAGAGAGATTCTACTCCTACCTGTTCCCCAGACAATGGTTCCAGATGTGCTTTTGGCTTGGTTATTATAATAAAGAATATAAATAGTCTAACTTCCAGAGGAAAATTCTGAATAATTCTGTCTAAACCATGGCATAACCAGATAAAAGGGTTTGGCATAGGGTTAGGGTTAAACGTAACTCTAACCCTGGCTTCATGTCCACACCCCAGTTCAACTCCAACATTAGACGTAACCCTAACCCTAACCCTGAACCTAACCACAACCCCTAACTTCATGTCCATACCCCAGTTCAACTCCAACATTAGACGTAACCCTAACCCTAACCCTGAACCTAACCACAACCCCTAACTTCATGTCCATACCCCAGTTCAACTCCAACACTAGACGTAACCCTAACCCTAAACCTGAACCTAACCACAACCCCTAACTTCATGTCCACACCCCAGTTAATCTCCAACACTAGACATAACCCTAAACCTAATCCTAACCACAACCCTAAACCTAGCTTCATGTCCACACCCCAGTTCAACTCCAACACTAGACATAACCCTAAACCTAGCTTCATGTCCACACCCAAGTTCAACTCCAACACTAGACATAACCCTAAACCTAAACCTAACCCTAACTCTTAACTTCCGCGCCGACAGAGATGGCCGCCTCGCTTCGCGTTCCTAGGAAACTGCAGTATTTTGTTTTTTTTACGTGTTATTTCTTACATTGGTACCCCAGGTAATCTTAGGTTTTATTACATACAGTCAGGAGGAACTACTGGATATAAGAGTAACGTCAACTCACCATCATTACGACCAGGAATACGACTTTCCCGAAGCGGATCCTCTGTTTTGCCCACCACCCAGGACAATGGATCGGATCCCAGCCGGCGAACCAAAACAACGACGCCGTAAAAGGGGCAGACGAAGCGGTCTTCTGGTCAGGCTCCTGAGACGGGCACATCGTGCACCACTCCTGAGCATACTACTCACCAATGTCCAGTCTCTTGACAACAAGGTTGATGAAATCCGAGCAAGGGTAGCATTCCAGAGAGACATCAGAGACTGTAAAGTTCTTTGTTTCACGGAAACATGGCTCACTCGAGACATGCCATCGGAGTCGGTACACCCAGCTGGTTTCTTCACGCATCGCTCTGACAGAAACAAGCATCTTTCTGGTAGAAGAGGGGCGGGGGAGTTTGCCTTATGATTAACGAGACGTGGTGTGATCATAACAACATACAGGAACTCAAGTCCTTCTGTTCACCTGACTTAGAATTCCTCACAATCATATGTCGACCGCATTATCTACCAAGAGAATTATCTTAGATTATAATGACAGCCACATAAATTCCCCCCCAAGCAGACACATCGATGGCCCTGAACAAACTTTATTTGACTCTATGTAAACTGGAAAGCACATATCCTGAGGCTGCATTCATTGTAGCTGGGGATTTTAACAAGGCTAATCTGAAAACAAGACTCCCTAAATTCTATCAGCATATCGATTGTGCTACCAGGCCTGGTAAAACCCTGGATCATTGTTATTCTAACTTCCGCGACGCATATACAGTGAGGGAAAAAAGTATTTGATCCCCTGCTGATTTTGTATGTTTGCCCGCTGACGAAGAAATGATCAGTCTATAATTTTAATGGTAGGTTTATTTGAACAGTGAGAGACAGAATAACAACAAAAAATCCAGAAAAACGCATGTCAAAAATGTTATAAAATGATTTGCATTTTACTGAGGGAAATAAGTATTTGACCCCCTCTCAGTCAGAAAGATTTCTGGCTGCCAGGTGTCTTTTATACAGGTAACGAGCTGAGATTAGGAGCAGTTTGTTACCTGTATAAAAGACACCTGTCTACAGAAGCAATCAATCAAACAGATTCCAAATTCTCCACCATGGCCAAGACCAAAGAGCTCTCCAAGGATGTCAGGGACAAGATTATAGACCTACACAAGGCTGCAATGGGCTACAAGACCATCGCTAAGCAGCTTGGTGAGAAGGTGACAACAGTTGGTGCGATTATTCGCAAATGGAAGAAACACAAAATAACTGTCAATCTTCCTCTGCCTGGGGCTCCATGCAAGATCTCACCTCATGGAGTTGCAATGATCATGAGAACGGTGAGGAATCAGCCCGGAACTACACGGGAGGATCTTGTCAACGATCTCAAGGCAGCTGGGACCATAGTCACCAAGAAAACAATTGGTAACACACTACGCTGTGAAGGACTGAAGGATCCTGCAGCGCCCGCAAGGTCCCCCTGCTCAAGAAAGCACTTATACATGCCCATCTGAAGTTTGCCAATGAACATCTGAATGATTCAGAGGACAACTGGGTGAAAGTGTTGTGGTCAAATGAGACTAAAATGGAGCTATTTGGCATCAACTCAACTCGCAGTGTTTGGAGGAGGAGGAATGCTGCCTATGACCCCAAGAACACCATCCCCACCGTCAAACATGGAGGTGGAAACATTATGCTTTGGGGGTGTTTTTCTGCTAAGGGGACAGGACAACTTCACCGCATCAAAGGGACGATGAACGGGGCCATGTACCATCAAATCTTGGGTGAGAACCTCCTTCTCTCAGCCAGGGCATTGAAAATGGGTCGTTGATGGGTATTCCAGCATGACAATGCCCCAAAACACACGGCCAAGGCAACAAAGGAGTGGCTCAAGAAGAAGCACATTTAAGGTCCTGGAGTGGCCTAGCCAGTATCCAGACCTTAATCCCATAGAAAATCTGTGGAGGGAGCTGAAGGTTCGAGTTGCCACACGTCAGCCTCGAAACCTTAATGACTTGGAGAAGATCTGCAAAGAGGAGTGGGACAAAATCCCTCCTGAGATGTTTGCAAACCTGGTGGCCAATTACAAGAAACGTCTGACCTCTGTGAAAGCCAACAAGGGTTTTGCCACCAAGTACTAAGTTGTGTTTTGCAGAAGGGTCAAATACTTATTTCCCTCATTAAAATGCAAATAAATTTATAACATTTTTGACATGCGTATTTCTGGATTTTGTTGTTGCTATTCTGTCTCTCACTGTTCAAATAAACCTACCATTAAAATTATAGACTGATAATTTCTTCATCAGTGGGCAAAAGCACAAAATCAGCAGGGGATCAAATACTTTTTTCCCTCACTGTAAAGCCCTCCCCCGCCCTCCTTTCGGAAAAGCTGACCACGACTCCATTTTGTTGCTCCCTGCCTATAGACAGAGGCTAAAACAGGAAGCTCCCGCGCTCAGGTCTGTTCAACGCTGGTCCGACCAATCTGAATCCACGCTTCAAGATTGCTTCGATCACGTGGAATGGGATATGCTCCGCATTGCGTCAAACAACAACATTGACGAATACGCTGATTCGGTGAGCGAATTTATTAGCAAGGGCGTCGGTGATGTCGTACCCACAGCAAATATTAAAACATTCCCAAACCAGAAACCGTTGATTGATGGCAGCATTCGCGCGAAACTGAACGCACGAACCACTGCTTTTAATCAGGACAAGGTGACCGGAAACATGACCGAATACAAACAGTGTAGCTATTCCCTCCGCAAGGCAATCAAACAAACTAAGCGTCAGTATAGAGACAAAGTAGAGTCGCAATTCAATGGCTCAGACACAAGAGGTGTGTGGCAGGGTCTACAGTCAATCAAGGATTACAAAAAGAAAACCATCCCCGTCGCGGACCAGGATGTCTTTCTCCCAGACAGACTAAACAACTTCTTTGCTCGCTTTGAGGACCAGTGCGACATGGCCCGCTACCAAAACCTGCGGACTCTCCTTCATTGCAGCCGACGTGAGTAAAACATTTAAACATGTTAACCCTCGCAAGGCTGCAGGCCCAGATGGCACCCCCAGCCGCGTCCCCAGAGCATGCGCAGACCAGCTGGCTGGTGTGTTTACGGACATATTCAATCAATCCTTATCCCAGTCTGCTGTTCCCACATGCTTCAAGAGGGCCACCATTGTTCCTGTTCCCAAGAAAGCTAAGGTAACTGATCTAAATGACTACCGCCCCGTAGCACTCACTTCCGTCATCATGAAGTGCTTTGAGAGACTAGTCAAGGACCATATCACCTCCACCCTACCTGACACCCTAGACCCACTCCAATTTGCTTACCGCCCCAACAGGTCCACAGATGACGCAATCGCAACCACACTGCACACTGCCCTAACCCATCTAGACAAGAGGAATACCTATGTGAGAATGCTGTTCATCGACTACAGCTCAGCATTTAACACCATAGTACCCTCCAAACTCGTCATCAAGCTCGAGACCCTGGGTCTCAACCCCGCCCTGTGCTACTAGGTACTGGACTTCTTGACGGGCCGCCCCCAGTGGTGAGGGTAGGTAAAAACATCTCCACCCCACTGATCCTCAACACTGGGGCCCCACAAGGGTGCGTTCTGAGCCCTCTCCTGTACTCCCTGTTCACCCACGACTGCATGGCCATGCACACCTCCACCTCAATCATCAAGTTTGCAGACAACACTACAGTAGTAGGCTTGATTACCAACAACGAAATTAGTGTGGTGTCAGGAAAATAACCTCACACTCAACGTCAACAAAACAAAGGAGATGATCGTGAACTTCAGGAAACAGCAGAGGGAGCACCCCACTATCCACATCGACGGGACAGTAGTGGAGAGGGTAGAAAGTTTTAAGTTCCTCGGCGTACACATCACGGACAAACTGAATTGGTCCACCCACACAGACAGCGTGATGAAGAAGGCGCAGCAGCACCTCTTCAACCTCAGGAGGCGGAAGAAATTTGGCTTGTCACCAAAAGCACTCACAAACTTTTACAGATGCACAATCGAGAGCATCCTGTCGGGCTGTATCATCGCCTGGTACGGCAACTATTCTGCCCAGAACTGTCAGGCTCTCCAGAGGGTAGTGAGGTCTGCACAACGCATCTACCTGCATCTAGGCAAACTACCTGCCCTCCAGGACTCCTACACCACCCAATGTCACATAAAGAACCTAAAGATCGTCATGGACAACAACCACCCGAGCCACTGCCTGTTCACCCCACTATCATCCAGAAGGCGAGGTCAGTACAGGTGCATCAAAGCTGGGACCGAGAGACTGAAAAACAACTTTTATCTCAAGGCCATCAGACTATTAAACAGCCACCACTAACATTGAGTGGCTGCTGCCAGCATACTGACTCAACTCCAGCCACTTTAATAATGAAAAAATTGATGTGAAAAATGTATCACTAGCCACTTTAAACAATGCCACTTAATATAATGTTTACATACCCTACATTACTCATCTCATATGTACAGTGGGGCAAAAAAGTATTTAGTCAGCCACCAATTGTGCAAGTTCTCCCACTTAAAAAGATGAGAGAGGCCTGTAATTTTCATCATAGGTACACTTCAACTATGACAGACAAAATGAGAAACAAAAATCCAGAAAATCACATTGTAGGATTTTTAATGAATATATTTGCAAATTATGGTGTAAAATAAGTAAGATTTCTGGCTCTCACAGACCTGTAACTTCTTCTTTAAGAGGCTCCTCTGTCCTTCACTCGTTACCTGTATTAATGGCACCTGTTTGAACTTGTTATCAGTATAAAAGACACCTGTCCACAACCTCAAACAGTCACACTCCAAACTCCACTATGGCCAAGACCAAAGAGCTGTCAAAGGACACCAGAAACAAAATTGTTGACCTGCACCAGGCTGGGAAGACTGAATCTGCAATAGGTAAGCAGCTTGGTTTGAAGAAATCAACTGTGGGAGCAATTATTAGGAAATGGAAGACATACAAGACCACTGATAATCTCCCTCGATCTGGGGCGCCACGCAAGATCTCACCCCGTGGGGTCAAAATGATCACAAGAACAGTGAGCAAAAATCCCAGAACCACACGGGGGGACCTAGTGAATGACCTGCAGAGAGCTGGGACCAAAGTAACAAAGCCTACCATCAGTAACACATTACGCCGCCAGGGACTCAAATCCTGCAGTGCCAGACGTGTACCCCTGCTTAAGCCAGTACATGTCCAGGCCCGTCTGAAGTTTGCTAGAGAGCATTTGGATGATCCAGAAGAAGATTGGGAGAATGTCATATGGTTAGATGAAATCAAAATATAACTTTTTGGTAAAAAGTCAATGCGTCGTGTTTGGAGGACAAAGAATGCTGAGTTGCATCCAAACCATACCTACTGTGAAGCATGGGGGTGGAAACATCATGTTTTAGGACTGTTTTTCTGCAAAAGGACCAGGATGACTGATCCGTGTAAAGGAAAGAATGAATGGGGCCATGTATCGTGAGATTTTTCCTGATGTCTCCTGGTCTGACTAACACCGATGCAGCTGTCATGACGTTGCCCTCTTTGAGTTCAGCGAGCACCATCCCCCGCTCTCTGCTTCTACAACCAGACTGCTGTGGTCAGAGGTTGTAAATTCCTGAGAAGACCTCATAGACACACAGTATTAGAGAGAGGGTCAACTTTCACAGAGGACAAAGGAAATCCTTCCACCTCACAGAACTTGAGATACGAACAAATTTCATGTTCCAGAGAAAGTGTAAAAGATCGGTGAAGAATGCAGCTACGAACTGGTGCGTTTGTCACAACTTGGGAAGCTCAATGGAGACGGTGTGGCCACATTACCATAACGCTGTTTATATAATAGCCTCAGATATGAGGTTTACATCTAATTGTTGTATAAGATGAATGAGTGAGTATGATACTGTTTGTATACAAACAAGCCGCGATGCCGGTTTAGCCCACTAGGGCACATTCTATAATTTCATGTAACCATATTTACTGTTTGTTTATGCATTTCTGTGAATTACTTAGTTAGTAATAAATAAATGATTTAAGACAATTAATGTATGGATGACTCATAGTGAAAACTGGGTTTGTGCAGATAACCAACAATTTACGACGTTTGGAATGAGACTAACGTGAGGTAAAATAAATACATCATTAATCAGAAGACTATTGATCAGATATGAAAATATCTGAAAGGTTATATTGGGAAATTATAACTTTGTAATCTTTCCTTGGTGCCCCAACTTCCTAGTTAATTACAGTTACATGATTATTCAGTTTAATTGAGTAACTAATTACAGAGAATCTTTGATAAAAACGAAGTCTTCAGTTTAATGATAGTAAAGACACAACACAGCTCTGCCACTTTCCACCCCAGATGTAGCTCTGCCACCTTCCACCCCAGATGTAGCTCTGCCACCTCCCACCCAGATGTAGCTCTGCCACCTTCCACCCCAGATATAGCTCTGCCACCTTCCACCCCAGATGCAGCTCTGCCACTTTCCACCCCAGATGCAGCTCTGCCACCTTCCACCCCAGATGTAGCTCTGCCACCTTCCACCCCAGATGTAGCTCTGCCACCTCCCACCCAGATGTAGCTCTGCCACCTTCCACCCCAGATGTAGCTCTGCCACCTTCCACCCCAGATGCAGCTCTGCCACCTTCCACCCCAGATGCAGCTCTGCCACCTTCCACCCCAGATGTAGCTCTGCCTCCTTCCACCCCAGATGCAGCTCTGCCACCTTCCACCCAACATGCAGCTCTGCCACCTTCCACCCCAGATGTAGCTCTGCCACCTTCCACCCCAGATGCAGCTCTGCCACTTTCCACGCCAGATGTAGCTCTGCCACCTTCCACCCCAGATGCAGCTCTGCCACCTTCCACCCCAGATGTAGCTCTACCACCTTCCACCCCAGATGTAGCTCTGCCACCTTCCACCCCAGATGTAGCTCTGCCACCTTCCACCCCAGATGCAGCTCTGCCACTTTCCACCCCAGATGCAGCTCTGCCACCTTCCACCCCAGATGTAGCTCTGCCACTTTCAACCCCAGATGTAGCTCTGCCACTTTCCACCCCAGATGTAGCTCTGCCACCATCCACCCCAGATGCAGCTCTGCCACCTTACACCCCAGATGTAACGCTGCCACCTTCCACCCCAGATGTAGCTCTGCTACTTTCCACCCCAGATGCAGCTCTGCGACTTTCCACCCCAGATGTTGCTCTGCTACTTTCCACCCCAGATGCAGCTCTGCCACCTTCCACCCCAGATGCTGCTCTGCTACTTTCCACGCCAGATGCAGCTCTGCCACCTTCCACCCCAGATGCGGAAGGCTGACATCGACGGATATGGGAGATTTCTAGCTTAAACAGACAGATTTTGATAGGGATTTTTTTTAAAATGCTTATTCGATTTATTCGATTTCCGGCGGGGCCACAGACATCGACTATAACTATAGAAATTAAAGGAGGCTCTTTCTTTCAGGTGTTAGATAAGTTCTATGAATGAATTTGTACTTACAGAGCTTGTATCTTGTATTAATGTAAACTCTCTTGGAATGCTCATTCATTTCAGACCTTTGATCTTCTGTGATCTGTTGGGGAATAATCAGAATTGGTTGGTAACATAGGTAAGATGTTTTATATTCATCATATGTTTGTAAGTTACTTCTCATCAGAATGTTATTTTTGTATAATACTGTGGCGGGGTTGCAGTATCTGTTCTATGTCAAGACTAAGTTGCTTGGGCCGGAGAGAGGGGAGAGGTCAAGCGTGTATCTCTTGGCTCCACAATGTCTGTGTGCCAGTCAGTGTGTCTCTGTGATCTTGTCAAGATAGGATGGATTTGATATATGCCTGTTGATATGGAGGATTGGTTTATGGTTCTGAGTTTGAGAAAAGAACATAGTTTAGGAGACAAAGCTGAACAATGAATTATG
>NC_092177.1:15294005-15489005 GCF_045791955.1 Oncorhynchus clarkii lewisi
CCAATGGCACTTTGTGTTAGCTAATCCAAGTTTATCATTTTAAAAGGCTAATTGATAATTAGAAAACCCTTTTGCAATTATGCTAGCACAGCTGAAAACTGTTGTCCTGATTAAAGAAGCAATAAAACAGGCTTTAATACTAGTTGAGTATCTGGAGCATCAGCATTTGTGGGTTTGATTACAGGCTCAAAATGTCCAGAAACAAAACACTTTCTTCTGAAACTCGTCAGTCTATTCTTGTTCTGAGAAATGAAGGCTATTCCATGTGAGAAATTACCAAGAAACTGAAGATCTGGTACAACGCTATGTACTACTCCCTTCACAGAACAGCGCAAACTGGCTCTAACCAGAATAGAAAAAGGAGAGGGAGGCCCCGGTGCACAACTGAGCAAGAGGACAAGTACATTAGAGTGTCTCGTATGAGAAACAGACACCTCACATGTCCTCAACTGGCAGCTTCATTAAATAGTACACGCAAAACACCAGTCTCAACGTCAACAGTGTTAGAGGCGACTCCGGGTGCTGGCCTTCTAGGCAGAGTTCCTCTGTCCAGTGTCTGTGTTCTTTTGCCCATCTTAATCTTTTCTTTTTATTAGCCAGTCTGAAATATGTATTTTTCTTTCAACTCAGCCTAGAAGGCCAGCATCCCGGAGTCGCTTCGTCACTGTTAACGTGGCAGGCATGATCAACGACAAGACAGGCTATAGGAGGTCAGAGACCTGACCGTGTGGTGCAAGGACAGCAACCTCTCCCTCAACTTGATAAAGACAAAGGAGATGATTGTGGACTACAGGAAATGGAGGACCAAGCAAGCCCCCATTCTCATCCATGGGGCTGTAGTGAAGTAGGTTGAGCGCTTCAAGTTCCTTGTAATTTCTCTCCCTCTCTCTCTCTCTTCACATTCTTCTCTCTCCCTCTCTATCTCCCTCTCTCACGTTCCCCTCCCTCTCATTCTCCACCCCTTCCTCTCTCCCTCTCTTTGAAAGAGTAGCTTTAAGGTTTACTAGAGTTGGTGGCCTGTGATTGCCTTTTAATGAGTGACAGAGTGTGTTGGAGGAGCGATAAGGGTCTGAGGGGCTGAGAGGTCCTGAGTGGGGTGGATTAGTATAATCATCTAAAAAATGGCATGTCTTTAAAACAACACCACACGATGGAACACGTCGGCACAGCCACCCCACCCCTTCCCCCTATCTGCCACTCCGCGCGGAGACAACTAATCCATTTACATTCCACCGGTGTGGTGGTCCAGAGGCTGCCTTCTGAATATTAATATGTTGTTTGTTTAGTTCCTTTAAAAACATGCTATTTCTTTTCCCAGTCCTAACCTCAACCATTAGGGGTAAGCAGAAAACTGATCAGGGCCTAAACCAGATAGTTTGCTCTGTGTCATTTTGGCAGCTGTAACAGGTCTATGTAAAAGATAGGGTGTCATTACTGTAACAGGTCTATGTAAAAGATAGGGTGTCATTACTGTAACAGGTCTATGTAACAGATAGGGTGTCATTACTGTAACAGGCCTATGTAATAGATAGGGTGTCATTACTGTAACAGGCCTATGTAACAGATAGGGTGTCATTACTGTAACAGGCCTATGTAACAGATAGGGTGTCATTACTGTAACAGGCCTATGTAACAGTTAAGGTGTCATGACTGTAACAGGTCTATGTAACAGATAGGGTGTCATTACTGTAACAGGCCTATGTAACAGATAGGGTGTCATTACTGTAACAGGCCTATGTAACAGATAGGGTGTCATTACTGTAACAGGCCTATGTAATAGATAGGGTGTCATTACTGTAACAGGCCTATGTAACAGATAGGGTGTCATTACTGTAACAGGCCTATGTAACAGATAGGGTGTCATTGCTGTAACAGGTCTATGTAAAAGATAGGGTGTCATTACTGTAACAGGTCTATGTAACATATAGGGTGTCATTACTGTAACAGGTCTATGTAACAGATAGGGTGTCATTACTGTAACAGGTCTATGTAATATATAGGGTGTCATTACTGTAACAGGTCTATGTAATATATAGGGTGTCATTGCTGTAACAGGTCTATGTAACAGATAGGGTGTCATTGTTGTAACAGGCCTATGTAATAGATAGGGTGTCATTACTGTAACAGGCCTATGTAACAGATAGGGTGTCATTGCTGTAACAGGCCTATGTAACAGATAGGGTGTCATTGCTGTAACAGGCCTATGTAACAGATAGGGTGTCATTGCTGTAAAAGGCCTATGTAACAGATAGGGTGTCATTACTGTAACAGGTCTATGTAACAGATAGGGTGTCATTGTTGTAACAGGCCTATGTAATAGATAGGGTGTCATTACTGTAACAGGCCTATGTAACAGATAGGGTGTCATTGCTGTAACAGGCCTATGTAACAGATAGCGTGTCATTGCTGTAACAGGCCTATGTAACAGATAGGGTGTCATTGCTGTAACAGGCCTATGTAATAGATAGGGTGTCATTGCTGTAACAGGCCTATGTAACAGTTACCTGTGACCAGAGCCTCAGCTCAATACCTGTGACCAGAGCCTCAGCTCAATACCTGTAACCAGAGCCTCAGCTCAATACCTGTAACCAGAGCCTCAGCTCAATACCTGTAACCAGAGCCTCAGCTCAATACCTGTAACCAGAGCCTCAGCTCAATACCTGTAACCAGAGCCTCAGCTCAATACCTGTAACCAGAGCCTCAGCTCAATACCTGTAACCAGAGCCTCGTCCCATTTGAGAGACGGTCAGAGTTGCGGTCAAATCAATTTCAACGGACACAATTCAGAAAATGATCTGAAATTCCATTTCAAGAAGAAAGAAAGCCTTGACGAATGTCATTGTTAAATTCTTGCACTGAAACCTAATTTAATCTCCTGAATGAATTTAATTCAAATGGCATCGAGACTAGCTTTGGATGGAGTCACAGATATTAAACTGTTGGTTTATTACGGGTCAAGGCTTGACTGTACTGTAAAGTAGATGTCAGGCAGCTGGGGCCTGACAGCACAGTGGTGCAGTGGTACGACAGGACTCCTCTCTTCTCTGTCAGGCAGCTGGGGCCTGACAGCACAGTGGTGCAGTGGTACGACAGGACTCCTCTCTTCTCTGTCAGGCAGCTGGGGCCTGACAGCACAGTGGTGCAGTGGTACGACAGGACTCCTCTCTTCTCTGTCAGGCATTGAGCAGCTAAAAAGGAATATTTGAAACGAATGCTTGTTTCCAACCACTTTTCCTTCTGAGGTGCTAAATTATTGATGCTAATCGCCTGTAGAGGAGCTGGAGAGGACATGGACTCTCACTAACACACAGTCAAGGGAGATTATTCTGCCCTGAAGGCCAGTAGAGGTGTGTGTGTGTGTTTGATAGTTAACATCTTACCAGCTGACTCATTGTGTTGTTATTGTACAGAGAGGTGTGTATTGTTGTTGGCATTCAGCAAAGCTAATACACACACACACACAAACACACACACACACACACACACACACACACACACACACACACACACACACACACACACACACACACACACACACACACACACACACACATTTACACTGAGAGAGAGAGAGAGGTCTGCCACTCTCTTAGCAGGCAGCAGGGATTATATTTCTGGGATGTTGTGCGTTGTGCCATTCAGAATGTTATTAAACTGAGACTGAGTTTAAGGTTGACTGGTCTCTCTCACATACTGGGAATCCATTGTTCTGCTGGTTTTACTTCACATTGCCTGTTTACTACAATCACAACCACGCACCCGCATACATTACACACACTGGCACACACACACCCCGGCATGCACCAATGTACACACGTACGCACACCAACGTAGTAGGCAGACAGAAACGTACACAGGCAGGAAGGCAGGCAGGTACACACACACAGAAACATGCACGCCCACAGATACACACACACAGAAACATGCACGCCCACAGATACACACACACACACACACACACAGAAACATGCACGCCCACAGATACACACACACAGAAACATGCACGCCCACAGATACACACACACACACAGAAACATGCACGCCCACAGATACACACACACAGAAAAATGCACGCCCACAGATACACACACACACACACACAGAAACATGCACGCCCACAGATACACACACACAGAAACATGCACGCCCACAGATACACACACACTCACACAGAAACATGCACGCACACAGATACACACACGCGTGCAGGCAAGAGCATATGCACACTCAATCTCCTAAACACCTTAGACTTGCAACAATACTGTATTTTAGTTAATTAAACCTCCATGGTAAAGGCAATTGGCTTCCATACTAAATCTGCATTAGTTATACACTAAGAACAGAAGCTGGAGTAAGGGCTATAGACACTATCAGATCCGTTCTAGTCGACATCCGCATAGTGGTTGTTTTGGCAGTGTCAAGGTGGAACTGCGATAGAGCTGTCAGATCCACAAGAGGCTCCTCGTGTTGGTTTATCACGGACACTGGATGCAAGGAAACTACACCTGTCTTTATATCCAGCCGCTTTACAAATTCAAACACTGGAATGTGTGATTAGACTGATAGACGTATTGTCCGCTCATCCAAATCAACATGAAAACATGCAGTAGAAATAATGACAGCCGATGATCGATAGAGTCTACACGTTTTCAACTTGTAAGGCAGTAGGGATAAGGAAGGGAGTGGTTGGTGACACACAGGAGCAGCCGCTCACTGGCATGTCAGCTCATAACTCTGTCACACCTCCAAACCCGCCAAAACATCTGCTATGCGGATGTCTGCCAATGTGGGTTAACACTCAGTCTGTCTGAATTGAGACCTACATTCAAGCTAAGAATTTTTCGGTGTAGGATATAAACTCAGCAAAAAAATAAACGTCCTCTCACTGTCAACTGCGTTTACTTTCAGCAAATGTAACATGTGTAAATATTTGTATGAACATGATAAGATTCAACAACTGAGACATAAACTGAACAAGTTTCACAGACATGTGACATACAGAAATGGAATAATGTGTTCCTGAACAAAGGCTGGGGGTCAAAATCAAAAGTAACAGTCAGTTTCTGGCGTGGCCACCAGCTGCATTAAGTACTGCAGTGCATCTCCTCCTCATGGACTGCACCAGATTTGCCAGTTTTTGCTGTGAGATGTTACACCACTCTTCCATCAAGGCACATGCATGTTCCCGGACATTTCTGTGGGGAATGGCCCTAGCCCTCACCCTCCGATCCAACAGATCCCAGACGTGCTCAATGGGATTGAGATCCATGCTCTTCGCTGGCCATGGCAGAACACTGACATTCCTGTCTTGCAGGAAATCACGCACAGAAAGAGCAGTATGGCTGGTGGCATTGTCATGCTGGAGGGTCATGTCAGGATGAACCTGCAGGAAGGGTACCATGTGAGGGAGGAGGATGTCTCCCCTGTAACGCACAGCGTAGAGATTGCCTGCAATGACAACAAGCTCAATCCGATGATGCTGTGACACACCGCCCCAGACCATGACGGACCCTCCACCTCCAAATCGATCCCTCTCCAGAGTACAGGCCTCGGTGTAACGCTCATTCCTTCGACCATAAACACGAATCTGACCATCACCCCTGGTGAGACAAAACTGCAACTCGTCAGTGAAGAGCACTTTTTGCCAGTACTGTCTGGTCCAACGACGGTGGGTTTGTGACCATAGGTGACGCTGTTGCCGGTGATGTCTAGTGAGGACCTGCCTCACAACAGGCCTACAAGCCCTCAGTCCAGCCTCTCTCAGCCTATTGCGGACAGTCTGAGCACTGATGGAGGGATTGTGCGTTCCTGGTGTAACTCGGGCAGTTGCTGTTGCCATCCTGTACCTATCCCGCAGGTGTGATGTTCGGATGTACCGATCCTGTGCAGGTGTTGTTACACGTGGTCTGTCACTGCGAGGATGATCAGCTGTCCGTCCTGTCTCACTGTAGCGCTGTCTTAGGCGTCTCACAGTGCGGACATTGCAATTTATTGCCCTGGCCACATCTGCAGTCCTCATGCCTCCTTGCAGCATGCCTAAGGCACTTTCACGCAGATGAGCAGGGACAATGGGCATGTTTCTTTTGGTGTTTTTCAGAGTCAGTAGAAAGGCCTCTTTAGTGTTCTAAGTTTTCATAACTGTGACCTTAATTGCCTACCGTCTGTAAGCTGTTAAGTGTCTTAAC
Source organism: Oncorhynchus clarkii lewisi (assembly GCF_045791955.1). Classification (NCBI taxonomy): domain Eukaryota; kingdom Metazoa; phylum Chordata; class Actinopteri; order Salmoniformes; family Salmonidae; genus Oncorhynchus; species Oncorhynchus clarkii. The sequence goes on from NC_092177.1 coordinate 15,300,191, forward strand.
GACCGTTCCACAGGTGTATGTTCATTAATTGTTTATGGCTTATTGAACAAGAATGGGAAACAGTGTTTAAACCCTTTACAATGAAGATCTGTGAAGTGATTTGGATTTTTATGAATTATCTTTGAAAGACAGGGTCCTTTCTTTTTTGCTCAGTTTATATATATATTTTAAATGTAACCTTTATTTATCTTGGCAAGTCAGTTAAGAAAAAATGTGTATTTACATTGACGGCCAAACCCGGCCATGTGATACAGCCTGGAATCGAACCAGGTTGTCTGTTTCAAAGCCTCTATGCAGTGGCTTAGACCGCTGCGCCACTCCAGAGCCCAGTGACAGAGAGGACATTTGACATTGAACAAAACACATAGCTTTACTGCAACTGAACCTAACTGAACTACTTTACCCTCAAACTAAACCAACATTCACAATCTACCAAAAACCATTCTGCTTTGGCCAAAAGACAATTACAAGTGATGTTATGGACAATATAACCATGGCTTTGAACAGAGGTCATCAAAACAGAAGGTTTTCTAGCTCCTTTGGATGAGATATTGCATTTAAATGGGAGCTATTTCCTGTTTCTTTGCACTGACCCCATCTGCTTTTGTGATTGGCTGGGGGTCGCCCGGGCCGTCCAATCAGCTGCCTGCAGTTTGATCGCCGCTCCAACTAGGCCTGCTCTGTAATTTCATCATCTGTCATCATGTCTGGAACAATGTAAACCACCATACATCTCTATTTCTATCCCTCTCTCTTTCCTCCCACTCTCTCCCTCGCTTTCTTGATCTCCCTTTCTCACCCTACTTCACTCTCCCCCTCTCGCTGTCTCTACTTCGCTCTCTCGCTCACACTCTCCAGTACCCACTTACTTCCTCCATCCATCTTCTTCACCTGGCCCCCATCCACACATGGATGGACAGATGTAGGAATAGAGTGATAAAGGTTTCTGTACAGCCTCTCTCAGTCTCCTGGCTTTCTGTACAGCCTCTCTCAGTCTCCTGGCTTTCTGTACAGCCTCTCTCAGTCTCCTGGCTTTCTGTGCAGCCTCTCTCAGTCTCCTGGCTTTCTGTACAGCCTCTCTCAGTCTCCTGGCTTTCTGTACAGCCTCTCTCAGTCTCCTGGCTGTTTCTACTCTCCAGGCAAGTCTAATTGGGATGGTTGGAACACCATCCTGTGACGCTTTGGATGTATGAACAAACGTATCATAATAGAATGACCTTTCCTCCAGTGAATAATGTAACAAATCAATGGGTAATGTATTAAGATGAGTATTAGAGGGAAGAAAGAGAGGAAAGAGGAAGTTGCTAGTCTGTTAGACAGAGATATGAGACACAGGTTCAGGCTTTACGTCTCTACGATGTACAGGACCTGACATCTGTCTGGATTACTAAACTGCTGTGAAGCAAGCTCACCATCATGCTTCAGGCGTGTGCGTGTATGTCTGTGTGTGTACGGTGTGTGTGTGTGTGCATTTCCCCTGAATAAACCATTTAGACTGCCCTGAGGAAAAGACAGCTTTGGATAAAATATTTACCTTGCTATTGACTGCTGCGAAGCGAGCTCACCATCATTCAGGCGTGTGTGTGTGTTTGTGTGTGTGTGTGTCTGTGTGTGTGTTTGTGTGTGTCTGTGTGTATGTTTGTGCGTGTCTGTGTGTGTGTGTGTGTGTGTCTGTGTGTGTGTTTGTATGTGTCTGTGTGTGTGTGTGTTTGTGTGTGTGTGTGTGTTTGTCTGTTTGTGTTTGTCTGTGTGTGTGTTTGTGTGTGTCTGTGCGTGTGCGCGCATGTGCATGCATGTGTCTGTCTATGCGCATGATAGTCACTGTACTCTAATCTGAAAATTCTATAAATCAATCAAGTTAAAACGACAATGCTTTCTTCATGGCCACATTGTCTGAGTTTAACATGGCAACAGCGTCTTCACAGACATGAATTTCCTTTCCTCTCCCATTTGTAACAACACGGATTAAATCAGAGGAGTACTCACTCAAACATTACCTCTCTTCACAGACAGAATAATGAAAACATGAGGGCGAGAGCGAGATATTTGAGAAAACAGAAGAGAGAAAGAGAGGGAGAGACAGAAAGCGTGTGGTAGTGATAAGATGTAGACAAACCAGAGTGCTTCCAGCGTAAGTCAATAGTTAAGTCCTCCATAGTGATTGTGTTGTCTATCTGTACAGTAGTGAATAGTTAAGTCCTCCATAGTGATTGTGTTGTCTATCTGTACAGTAGTGAATAGTTCAGTCCTCCATAGTGATTGTGTTGTCTATCTGTACAGTAGTGAATAGTTAAGTCCTCCATAGTGATTGTGTTGTCTATCTGTACAGTAGTGAATAGTTGTCCTCCATAGTGATTGTGTTGTCTATCTGTACAGTAGTGAATAGTTCAGTCCTCCATAGTGATTGTGTTGTCTATCTGTACAGTAGTGAATAGTTAAGTCCTCCATAGTGATTGTGTTGTCTATCTGTACAGTAGTGAATAGTTAAGTCCTCCATAGTGATTGTGTTGTCTATCTGTACAGTAGTGAATAGTTAAGTCCTCCATAGTGATTGTGTTGTCTATCTGTACAGTAGTGAATAGTTAAGTCCTCCATAGTGATTGTGTTGTCTATCAGTACAGTAGTGAATAGTTAAGTCCTCCACAGTGATTGTGTTGTCTATCTGTACAGTAGTGAATAGTTAAGTCCTCCATAGTGATTGTGTTGTCTATCTGTACAGTAGTGAATAGTGAAGTCCTCCATAGTGATTGTGTTGTCTATCAGTACAGTAGTGAATAGTTAAGTCCTCCATAGTGATTGTGTTGTCTATCTATACAGTAGTGAATAGTTGTCCTCCATAGTGATTGTGTTGTCTATCTGTACAGTAGTGAATAGTTAAGTCCTCCATAGTGATTGTGTTGTCTATCAGTACAGTAGTGAATAGTTAAGTCCTCCATAGTGATTGTGTTGTCTATCAGTACAGTAGTGAATAGTTAAGTCCTCCATAGTGATTGTGTTGTCTATCTGTACAGTAGTGACTAGTGAAGTCCTCCATAGTGATTGTGTTGTCTATCTGTACAGTAGTGAATAGTGAAGTCCTCCATAGTGATTGTGTTGTCTATCAGTACAGTAGTGAATAGTGAAGTCCTTCATAGTGATTGTGTTGTCTATCTGTACAGTAGTGAATAGTTAAGTCCTCCATAGTGATTGTGTTGTCTATCAGTACAGTAGTGAATAGTGAAGTCCTCCATAGTGATTGTGTTGTCTATCTGTACAGTAGTGAATAGTGAAGTCCTCCATAGTGATTGTGTTGTCTATCTGTACAGTAGTGAATAGTTAAGTCCTCCATAGTGATTGTGTTGTCTATCTGTACAGTAGTGAATAGTTAAGTCCTCCATAGTGATTGTGTTGTCTATCTGTACAGTAGTGAATAGTTAAGTCCTCCATAGTGATTGTGTTGTCTATCTGTACAGTAGTGAACAGTTAAGTCCTCCATAGTGATTGTGTTGTCTATCAGTACAGTAGTGAATAGTTAAGTCATCCATAGTGATTGTGTTGTCTATCAGTACAGTAGTGCTCTGCCCTGAATACATATGACTAGAACTCACTGTACCAAACAGAAAAAACATATTTCTGTTAGTGAGATTGACAGGATGAAGTCTGTGACTGCTACAGACAGCCTCATCTCCTGAAACATACATTTTGTCACTGTCACCCTGGATGATGAGAGGAGGAGAGGAAGAAGAGGATAGGAAAAGAGGAAGGTGGTAGGATAAAAGAGAAGGAGGAGAAGAGATGAGAGGAGGATGAGGAGAATATGGGATGATAATAGGAGGAGGAAGACCAGGACGAGGAGGATGTGACAGCTGACAGGTCGATAAAGAGGGATGTCAGTTCTCCGCCATTAACTGTTCTCCTCGGGAGGAAAGATGTGTGTGTGTGTGCGCACTCTGGTCTAATGTGACGATGAGTGTGTGTGTGTGATCTGCACCTGGACTCAATTAACCAACCCTCACTTCCAATCACGTTCCCGTCTATACTAAGATGGTCTCTCTCTCTCCCTGTTTTTTTTGCTCCATTTCCCCCCTATCTTCTTCTCTCCCCTTTCTCATTTTCTCATCTCTTTCTCACTTCCTACTTCCCTCCCTCCATCTCTCCCTCCCCCTCTCTCCCTCCCTCCATGTATCTCTATGTGGTTTCAGTCTCTTGAGAATGAGACGCAGCAGGAGTTTACTGTAATTCTCCCCTGGCTGCTTACTGAGATACAACAACACCCCAATGACCATTCACTGGCTGCTTACTGAGATACAACAACACCCCAATGACCATTCACTGGCTGCTTACTGAGATACAACAACACCTCACTGACCATTCACTGGCTGCTTACTGAGATACAACAACACCCCAATGACCATTCACTGGCTACTTACTGAGATACAACAACACCTCACTGACCATTCACTGGCTACTTACTGAGATACAACAACACCTCACTGACCATTCACTGGCTGCTTACTGAGATACAACAACACCTCAATGACCATTCACTGGCTGCTTACTGAGATACAACAACACCTCAATGACCATTCACTACTTACTGAGATACAACAACACCTCACTGACCATTCACTGGCTGCTTACGAGATACAACAACACCTCAATGACCAATCACTGGCTACTTACTGAGATACAACAACACCTCACTGACCATTCACTGGCTGCTTACTGAGATACAACAACACCCCAATGACCAATCACTGGCTACTTACTGAGATACAACAACACCTCACTGACCATTCACTGGCTACTTACTGAGATACAACAACACCTCACTGACCATTCACTGGCTGCTTACTGAGATACAACAACACCTCACTGACCATTCACTGGCTGCTTACTGAGATACAACAACACCTCACTGACCATTCACTGGCTACTATTTGTGTGCAGGAAGTGGTTCATAGTTATAGAGCCTCACCACAGACAGACAGACAGACAGACAGACAGACAGACAGACAGACAGACAGACAGACAGACAGACAGACACATAGACAGACAGACAGCAGGAGAGAGTTTACAGGGGATGATGGTACTATAATCACAGGGAGCAAAATAGAAACGGTGGTCACATGTTCACACATACAAACACCCACACAGCTACCAAACATAATTTCATCATCACAGTTCCCTTCCACATGTTCACACATACAAACACCCACACAGCTACCAAACATAATTTCATCATCACAATTCCCTTCCACATGTTCACACAAACAAACACCCACACAGCTACCGAACATCATTTCATCATCACAATTCCCTTCCACATGTCAAAGAATGAAAGTGTTGGTGATGCGTTTAGGTTTGTACAGTACTGTAAGTTACAATAATGGTATACCTTGTATCTCTTCCCTAAAACAGCCCCACAGTATACAGAGAGATCTCAGTGTGACTCCCCTGGTTAGATAAAGGATATATGAATTCATTAAAAAGGTGAAAAAGGGGCCAGTTGTCATTTGAAATAGTCACAGTTGACATTTAGATGTATATAATGTTCTGAAAGCGAGTGCAGCAGGCCTCTTTTCTTCACATTGATGGGCTTCCATATGCAGTATTAATATATCTGTATTAATGACACACACACTGTGACACAGTGCAGCAGGCCTCTTTTCTTCACATTGATGGGCTTCCATATGCAGTATTAATATATCTGTATTAATGACACACACACTGTGACACAGTGCAGCAGGCCTCTTTTCTTCACATTGATGGGCTTCCATATGCAGTATTAATATATCTGTGATAATGACACACACACTGTGACACAGTGCAGCAGGCCTCTTTTCTTCACATTGATGGGCTTCCATATGCAGTATTAATATATCTGTGATAATGACACACACACTGTGACACAGTGCAGCAGGCCTCTTTTCTTCACATTGATGGGCTTCCATATGCAGTATTAATATATCTGTGATAATGACACACACACTGTGACACAGCGCCAAAGGGACTGAGCAGCTCTCTCCCCAGAAATGAGGTTAAAAGCACACGTATGTCAATTATTTAAAGAAATGAGCATCATGCTAGGAACAAGAGTTATAAACCATGAGGGTGTTTTTCCATATAAATGTCCTGAAGCAGGTTAGATACAGTAGAGGGAACATGAGGAAAATTATCCAGTCTGTGTATTCATAAGGTATTGCATGTAAGGAATCCTCAATTGTGAAAATATACCTATTCCTTATTCCATTGTTATACTGTATATATAAAAGACACTGGAGTGTACAAAACATTAGGAACACCTTCCTTCCATTAGGAACACCTTCCTTCCATTAGAAACACCTTCCTTCCATTAGGAACACCTTCCTTCCATTAGAAACACCTTCCTTCCATTAGAAACACCTTCCTTCCATTAGAAACACCTTCCTAATATTTCGTTTCAGCCCCTTTAGTCCTCAGAACAGCCTCAATTCGTGGGCGAATGGACTTGTACAAGGTGTCGAACACGTTCCACAGGGATTCTGGCCCAGGTTGACTCCAATGCTTCCCACAGTTGTGTCAAGTTGGCTGGATGTCCTTGGGTGGTGAACCGTTCTTGATATACACGGAAACTGTTGAGTGTGAAAACCCAGCAGCGTTGCAGTTCTTGACACGAACACCACACCCTGTTCAAAAGCACTTAAATATATTGTCTTGCCCATTCACCTTCTGAATGGCACGCATATACAATCCATGTCTCAATTGTCTCAAGGCTTAAAAATCCTTCTTTAACCTGCCTCCTCCCCTTCAGCTACACTGATTGAAGTGGATTTAACAAGTGACATCGATAAGGGATCATAGTTTTAACCTGGATTCATCTGGTAACTCTGTCATCGAAAGAGCAGGTGTTCCTAATGTTTTGTGCTCTCAGTGACCAGAACAGAATTGAGGCTGTTCTGAGGGTAATGGGGGGTGCAACTCCATATTAGGAAGGTGTTCCTAACGTTTTGTACACTGAAAAAACAAAACAAACATATTGACATAGTTTATTCCTTTATTCTGTTACAAAAAGCATGATGACTTTCTTCAGAGACACTTTGTTTAGAAAACATTCATTTCTCAAAAGTTCATATTTTCTCTTATTCATGAATGATCTCCATGTATTTTATAAATGTTTTATTAAGCAACATCTTTCAGTAGTGATGTATAAAAAAAAAACGATACTGTGAGGTTTTCAGGTGAACAAATAATCACTTTATATCATAACCCTTCATATCCTAACCCTTCATATCATAACCCTTCATATCCTAACCCTTCATATCATAACCATTCATATCATAACCCTTCATATCCTAACCCTTCATATCATAACCCTTCATATCATAACCCTTCATATCCTAACCCTTCATATCCTAACCCGTCATATCCTAACCCTTCATATCATAACCCTTCATATCATAACCCTTCATATCCTAACCCTTCATATCATAACCATTCATATCATAACCCTTCATATTATAACCCTTCATATCCTAACCCTTCATATCCTAACCCTTCATATCATAACCCTTCATATCATAACCCTTCATATCCTAACCCTTCATATCATAACGCTTCATATCCTAACCCTTTATATCATAACCCTTCATATCATAACCATTCATATCATAACCATTCATATCCTAACCCTTCATATCATAACCCTTCATATCCTAACCCTTCATATCATAACCCTTCATATCCTAACCCTTCATATCCTAACCCTTCATATCCTAACCCTTCATATCATAACCATTCATATCATAACCCTTCATATCCTAACCCTTCATATCATAACGCTTCATATCCTAACCCTTTATATCATAACCCTTCATATTATAACCCTTCATATCATAACCCTTCATATCATAACCCTTCATATCATAACCCTTCATATCACAACCCTTCATATCATAACCCTTTATATCCTAACCCTTCATAGCCTAACCCTTTATATCATAACCCTTCATATCATAACCCTTCATATCATAACCCTTCATATCATAACTCTTTATATCCTAACCCTTCATATCCTAACCCTTCATATCCTAACCCTTCATATCATAACCCTTCATATCATAACCCTTCATATCCTAACCCTTCATATCATAACCCTTCATATCATAACCATTCATATCATAACCCTTCATATCATAACCCTTCATATCCTAACCCTTCATATCATAACCCTTCATATCCTAACCCTTCATATCATAACCCTTCATATCATAACCATTCATATCATAACCCTTCATATCCTAACCCTTCATATCATAACCCTTCATATCATAACCCTTCATATCATAACCCTTCATATCCTAACCCTTCATATCCTAACCCTTCATATCCTAACCCTTCGTATCATAACCCTTCGTATCATAACCCTTCGTATCATAACCCTTCGTATCCTAACCCTTCGTATCCTAACCCTTCGTATCCTAACCCTTCATATCATAACCCTTCATATCCTAACCCTTCATATCCTAACCCTTCATATCATAACCCTTCATATCATAACCCTTCATATCATAACGCTTCATATCCTAACCCTTTATATCCTAACCCTTCATATCATAACCCTTCATATCATAACCCTTCATATCCTAACCCTTCATATCATAACCCTTCATATCCTAACCCTTCATATCCTAACCCTTCGTATCATAACCCTTCGTATCATAACCCTTCGTATCCTAACCCTTCGTATCCTAACCCTTCGTATCCTAACCCTTCGTATCCTAACCCTTCGTATCCTAACCCTTCGTATCCTAACCCTTCATATCCTAACCCTTCATATCATAACCCTTCATATCCTAACCCTTCATATCATAACCCTTCATATCCTAACCCTTCATATCCTAACCCTTCATATCCTAACCCTTCATATCATAACCCTTCATATCATAACCCTTCATATCCTAACCCTTCATATCCTAACCCTTCATATCCTAACCCTTCATATCATAACCCTTCATATCCTAACCCTTCATATCCTAACCCTTCATATCCTAACCCTTCATATCCTAACCCTTCATATCCTAACCCTTCATATCCTAACCCTTCATATCATAACCCTTCATATCCTAACCCTTCATATCCTAACCCTTCATATCATAACCCTTCATATCATAACCCTTCATATCATTTTGCTTCATATCATAACCCTTTATATCATAACCCTTTATATCTTAACCCTTCATATCCTAACCCTTCATATCATAACCCTTTATATCATAACCCTTCATATCCTAACCCTTCATATCCTAACCCGTCATATCATAACCCTTCATATCCTAACCCTTCATATCCTAACCCTTCATATCCTAACCCTTCATATCACAACCCTTCATATCCTAACCCTTCATATCCTAACCCTTCATATCATAACCCTTCATATCCTAACCCTTCATACCATAACCCTTCATATCCTAACCCTTCATATCATAACCCTTCATATCCTAACCCTTCATATCCTAACCCTTCATATCCTAACCCTTCATATCCTAACCCTTCATATCCTAACCCTTCATATCATAACCCTTCATATCCTAACCCTTCATATCATAACCCTTCATATCCTAACCCTTCATATCCTAACCCTTCATATCATAACCCTTCATATCATAATGCTTCATTCCTATCTTCATATCATAACCCTTCAACCCTTCATATCATAATGCTTCATATCCTAACCCTTCATATCATAACCCTTCATATCATAACCCTTCATATCCTAACCCGTCATATCATAACCCTTCATATCCTAACCCGTCATATCATAACCCTTCATATCATAACCCTTCATATCATAACCCTTCATATCCTAACCCTTCATATCCTAACCCGTCATATCATAACCCTTCATATCATAACCCTTCATATCATAACCCTTCATATCATAAACCTTCATATCCTAACCCTTCATATCCTAACCCTTCATATCCTAACCCTTCATATCATAACCCTTCATATCATAACCCTTCATATCCTAACCCTTCATATCCTAACCCTTCATATCATAACCCTTCATATCATAACCCTTCATATCATAACCCTTCATATCATAATGCTTCATATCCTAACCCTTCATATCATAACCCTTCATATCATAACCCTTCATATCCTAACCCGTCATATCATAACCCTTCATATCCTAACCCGTCATATCATAACCCTTCATATCATAACCCTTCATATCATAACCCTTCATATCCTAACCCTTCATATCCTAACCCTTCATATCCTAAGCCTTCATATCCTAACCCTTCATATCCTAACCCTTCATATCATAACGCTTCATATCCTAACCCTTCATATCCTAACCCTTCATATCCTAACCCTTCATATCCTTGTATTAAAACTTTAAAAAAAGAAGAAGAAAAGTCAAGTGTTGTTCAGTCATAAACACCAAACGAAACACCAACTGAACATCCCTTTTATTCAAATAACAGAATGATATTGGCTCAAGTTCCACTTTTAAGTGGTTCAAACATTGTCTACGCATTATTCAACATCTGCTTTTTCTACACTTTCTCAAAGTGTGAAACATCATTTTTTGCAGCTCTCAAACTCTCTATACGAAACAAAACATTGAATGTATTTTTCTAAATCTGTTAGGGCATATAAAACATCTCATTCTCTTGAGATGAAAACGTCTGCCAAGGACTCACTTTGTGCTGTGCCTTCATCAATACAACACTAAAGAACTCAAGGAGAAGAGAGAATTAACTAAAGGAGAAGAGGGGAAGAACTAAAGGAGAAGAGGGGATGGACTAAAGGAGAAGAAGAACTAAATGAGAAGAGGGGATGAGCTAAAGGAGAAGAACTAAAGGAGAAGAGGGGATGAACTAAAGAAGAAGAGGGGAAGAACTAAAGGAGAAGAGGGGAAGAACTAAAGGAGAATAGGATATTAACTAAAGGAGAAGAGGGGATGAACTAAAGGAGAAGAAGAACTAAAGGAGTAGAGGGGAAGAAATAAAGCAGAAGAGGGGAAGAACTAAAGGAGAAGAGGGGAAGAACTAAAGAAGAAGAGGGGAAGAAATAAAGGAGCAAAGAGGAAGAACTAAAGAAGAAGAGGGGAAGAACTAAAGGAGAAGAGGGGAAGAAATAAAGGAGCAAAGAGGAAGAACTAAAGAAGAAGAGGGGAAGAACTAAAGGAGAAGAGGGGAAGAAATAAAGGAGCAGAGGGGAAGAACTAAAGCAGAAGAAGAATAACTAAAGGAGAAGAGAGGAAGAACAAAGGAGAAGAAGAAGAACTAAAGGAGAAGAGAGGAAGAACTACAGGAGAAGAATAACTAAAGCAGAAGAAGAAGAACTACAGGAGAAGAGAGAAAGAACTAAAGGAGAAGAAGAACGAAAGGAGAAGAGCTAATGGAGAAGAAGAAGAACTAAAGGAGAGGAGGGGATGAACTAAAAGAGAAGAGGGGAAGAACTAAAGGACAAGAAGAAGGACTAAAGGAGAAGAGAGGAAGAACTAAAGGAGAAGAGAGGAAGAACTAATGGAGAAGAAGAACTAGAGAAGAGAGGAAGAACTAAAGGAGAAGAGAGGAAGAACTAAAGAAGAAGAGAGGAAGAACTAAAGGAGAAGAGAGGAATAACTCAAGGAGAAGAAGAAGAACTAGAGAATAGAGGAAGAACTAAAGGAGAAGAAGAAGAACTAGAGAAGAGAGGAAGAACTAAAGGAGAAGAGAGGATGAACTAAAGGAGAAGACGAAGAACTAGAGAAGAGAGGAAGAACAAAATGAGAAGAGAGGAAGAACTAAAGGAGAAGAAGAAGAACTAGAGAAGAGAGGAAGAACTAAAGGAGAAGAAGAATAACTAAATGAGAAGAGAGGAAGAACTAAAGGAGAAGAGAGGAAGAACTAAATGAGAAGAGAGGAAGAACTAAATGAGAAGAGGATGAACTAAAGGAGAAGAAGAAGAACTAGAGAAGAGAGGAAGAACTAAAGGAGAAGAAGAAGGACTAAAGGAGGAGAGGAAGAACTAAAGGAGGAGAGGAAGAACTAAAGGAGAAGAACTAAAGGAGAAGAGAGGAAGAACTAAAGGAGAAGAGAGGAAGAACTAAAGGAGAAGAGGGGAAGAACTAAAGGAGAAGAGAGGAAGAACTAAAGGAGAAGAGGGGAAGAACTAAAGGAGAAGAGAGGAAGAACTAAAGGAGAAGAGAGGAATAACTAAAGGAGAAGAAGAAGAACTAGAGAAGAGAGGAAGAACTAGAGAAGATGAAGAACAGAAGCATCACAGAGTCAGGCAGAGAGGCAGATTGGGTCAGAGTAGAAGAACAAGTTTCACTGCAGTAGAGAAGAATCAACCCTTTTATATACATAGTGAATGGAGAGATGAGATATATTTGATGTAAGCAGTCTATCTCTGTCCAGTATCTGTCTTCACTGTCAAACATGTTCAAGAGTGAAAGGTTGTTCCATGTTTAGCACTATGGCTATGGCAGAAACAGTCTGACAGCTGCGTCCGTGTTGAACGCTCTCTTTATGGCAGAGACCCATACAAACAGAGCCAGAGCAGAGCTGGAGAGTGTAGCTAGCAAATGTTCCTTTTGTAGCTGTAGGCAGGCTGTCTCTTATTCCGATTCCAGTTTCCTAACGAGGCGTCTCTCTGCTGCCAGCCCTATAGGCTACAGCAACACGTACAATGACCTAAACATCAAACAATACTGAATAACCTCTGTCATAAAATAACAAACTACTGAGAGAGAAACAAGATTGGTTGCCATGGTGGTAGCCACCGTTTCCATGGTTTCCATTAACGATCGCCAAAGGCTGATTGACTGTGAACGTGTAAATCAAGCAGGGGTTTCTGTGCGTAAGTCATGCCTCCTTCCACTGTCAGTTAGGCTGTGTTCCAAAATGACTACTCTCTCTACAAAATAATACAGTGGAGCCACTGAGGAAATCAATGGTGTTAATCTGTGGTACTTTGTCAAGTTATGACCATGTCAGTCAATACTTCCTCATTTCCAAATCTAGCCATACCAAGCATTCTAGGTAGTTTAATAACGTGACAGTGTGTGTGTCTGTCGACAACAGACACACGCAGTACAGCATGTATGTTGAGGAGAACACAACACAGCTGGTTAAGCATCAATTTAAACGTCTTTCACCTGTGAGATCAGGACAAATGAAATCCATACCTATACAGGGATCAGTCTCTGTGGGAAGGACTGTCAGCAGATGGTTCAGAGAGGCCAGGGATGACTGAGCTCTGTGCATGATTATTCATGTCTGTATTTTAAGATTGCATTGGTGCTTGATATGCTTGTGTTCCAGTTCATGATGCCTTTCCAATATAACGTGTGTAACTGTGTCCAAAACACACGAGAGAAACCATAGCCACAAATATCAAATGACCATAATAAACAATCAGCATTATTATCATTGTTGTCTTTTAGCTGTGCAAAGACACAAAGAAACACCCATTTTGTGATCCGTCATCACTAAGTAAATGGTCAGAGAGAGTAGGTAGTGAACTGAGATTTTACACAGACAGACAGACAGACAGACAGACAGACAGACAGACAGACAGACAGACAGATAAGAGAACGGCCACAGCTCAGGTCAGGGACTGAGAGGTCAGCGCAGGGCAGAAGAGGTCAGCGCAGGGTAGGAGAGGTCAGTTCAGGGCAGAAGAGGTCAGGGCAGGGCAGGAGAGGTCAGGGCAGGGCAGAAGAGGTCAGGTCAGGGCAGAAGAGGTCAGGGCAGGGCAGAAGAGGTCAGCGCAGGGTAGGAGAGGTCAGGGCTGGGCAGAAGAGGTCAGGTCAGGGCAGAAGAGGTCAGGTCAGGGCAGAAGAGGTCAGGGCAGGGCAGGAGAGGTCAGGGCAGGGCAGAAGAGGTCAGGTCAGGGCAGAAGAGGTCAGGGCAGGGCAGAAGAGGTCAGGGCAGGGCAGGAGAGGTCAGGTCAGGGCAGGGCAGAAGAGGTCAGGTCAGGGCAGAAGAGGTCAGGGCAGGGCAGGAGAGGTCAGGGCAGGGCAGAAGAGGTCAGGGCAGGGCAGGCGGTATTTACGGGATTGTTCTCTTTTGAACACAGAAAGGAACACCTTTAAAAAAAAATCATGATAAAATAATCAAAAAACATCACATCCCTCCACATGGCTCCTTTTTCAAAACATTTTCCTTATCTTCTTTTCTGTTCATTTCTATACTCCATCTACATGTTTCCCCTGTTTGTAGTGAGTGATTTCAGAGCGCATCCATCTCCGGCACACAGCACGCAGCCGCCACACAAACAAACGGGTCAGAAAGAGGGCCATGTTCATAAGGTCAATGTCACCATTAATGTGGCCATCTTTGTAAATCTCCTGCTCAGCCCCTTGTGCCAAGTCATGTGATCACAGGCCGGAGGCGCTGAGCCCCATGCTGGCGGTGTGGCTCATGCAGGAGAGAGTCTGGACTGTTTCAGGGAAGTTGTGAGTTAAGATGCGTCCGTTCTCTCCTCCACCTCCACCTTCACCTCCTCCTCCCCCGTTCCCGTTCCCGCTCATTCTGGTCATGGAGGAGCAGTGCATGGCGTCGTTGACGTTCTGCTGCAGATAACAGAGAGAAAAGAGGGCAACAGAGTTGGACACCAAGACAAGAGTCACAGCCATGCATACATCTATGGGCTCTCAGTAATACTGGTCACCTAAACAGAGGTTAGTCCTACCAGGTAAATAGTGTCTATGGGCTCTCAGTAATACTGGTCACCTAAACAGAGGTTAGCCCTACCAGGTAAATAGTGTCTATGGGCTCTCAGTAATACTGGTCACCTAAACAGAGGTTAGCCCTACCAGGTAAATAGTGTCTATGGGCTCTCAGTAATACTGGTCACCTAAACAGAGGTTAGCCCTACCAGGTAAATAGTGTCTATGGGCTCTCAGTAATACTGGTCACCTAAACAGAGGTTAGCCCTACCAGGTAAATAGTGTCTATGGGCTCTCAGTAATACTGGTCACCTAAACAGAGGTTAGCCCTACCAGGTAAATAGTGTACGTATCTCCTGGGGATTTAGACTCTAACAAAGACAAGAGGATAGGCTGGTGTAATATAATGATAAAATATAACTATCATAGTATTGTAATACAGTAGAATAATATTGTATTATATTATGTGTCTTGTAATCGCTGACGTTTCAACCACAAGGTCTTTGTTGAATCAATAGCCCTCCATTTGATCACCTCCTATCTGATTTCTCTACAGGAATACTGGAATATATTAACAATAATAGTTGTGTGAATGAATGTG
Organism: Oncorhynchus clarkii lewisi; assembly: GCF_045791955.1. Taxonomy (NCBI): domain Eukaryota; kingdom Metazoa; phylum Chordata; class Actinopteri; order Salmoniformes; family Salmonidae; genus Oncorhynchus; species Oncorhynchus clarkii. Next base: position 15,315,421 of record NC_092177.1, read on the forward strand.
TAACTAACTACAGGCATCTATGAACAGGCTAGAAGAAACCAGCATGTCTCTATTATGATGGTAAGTGTTTGGCAGACAATGTCCCAAGTGGCACCCTATATAGTGCACCCTATTCCCTATATAGTGCACCCTATTCTCCATAAAGTGCACACTATTCCCTATATAGTGCACCCTATTCTCCATATAGTGCACACGATTCCCTATATAGTGCACCCTATTCCCTATATAGTGCACACTATTCTCTATATAGTGCACCCTATTCTCCTTATAATGCACACTATTCCCTATATAGTGCACCCTATTCTCCATATAGAGCACCCTATTCCCTATATAGTGCACCCTATTCTCTACATAGTGCACACTATTCCCTATATAGTGCACCCTATTCCCTATATAGTGCACCCTATTCCCTATATAGTGCACCCTATTCCCTATATAGTACACCCTATTCCCTATATAGTACACCCTATTCCCTATATAATACACCCTATTCCCTATATAGTGCACCCTATTCCCTATATAGTGCACCCTATTCCCTATATAGTACACCCTATTCCCTATATTGTGCACCCTATTCCCTATCTGGTGCACCCTATTCCCTATATAGTACACCCTATTCCCCATATAGTGCACCCTATTCCCTATATAGTGCACCCTATTCCCTATATAGTGCACCCTATGGGATCCGGTCAAGAGTAGCACACTGTATAGGGTATAGAGTGCCATTTGGGACACAGGCAATGAGCGGATAGCAGTCACAGTGTGTTATCCTTCATTGTCTTTATCTAGCTACTGACTGTTACTGGTGCGGAGCGGTAAACGCTTCTGATAGCCCACACACATCACACTCCCAATTTGCAGGCAGAGAGGAGAGGGCAGCGATGGTCTCTCTTTGGCCTTATTGCTCTGAGCTACAGCATAATGCAATAAAAGCCAGTGGGGCTGAAAGTGGAGCTAATGACGTGTGTGAGTGTGTGTGTGTGTGTGTGTGTGTGTGTGTGTGTGACTGTGTGGTGTGAGTGTGTGGTGTGAGTGTGTGGTGTGTGTGTGTGGTGTGTGCGTGGTGTGTGAGTGTGTGTGTGTCTGTGTGGTGTGAGTGGGTGTGTGTGTGTGTGAGTGTGTGTGTGGTGTGAGTGAGTGAGTGAGTGAGTGAGTGTGGTGTGTGTGTGGTGTGTGTGTGTGTGTGTGGTGTGTGTGTGTGTGTGGTGTGAGTGTGAGTGGTGTGAGTGAGTGAGTGAGTCTGTGTGAGTGTGTGGTGTGAGTGTGTGGTGTGAGTGAGTGAGTGAGTGAGTGAGTGAGTGAGTGAGTGAGTGAGTGTGTGTGGTGTGTGTGTGTGGTGTGAGTGGGTGTGTGAGGGTATGTGTGTGAGTGTGGTGTGAGTGTGAGTGAGTGTGTGGTGTGAGTGAGTATGTGTGAGTGAGTGTGGTGTGAGTGAGTGTGTGTGGTGTGAGTGAGTGCGTGTGTGTGTGAGGTGTGAGTGAGTGGTGTGAGTGTGTGTGTGGTGTGTGAGTGTGTGTGTGGTGTGAGTGTGTGGTGTGAGTAGGTGAGTGTGTGGTGTGAGTGAATGTGTGAGAGTGAGTGAGTGTGTGGTGTAAGTGTGTGTGTGTGTGTGTGTGTGCGTGTGTGTGTGTGAGTGTGTGTGAGTGAGTGAGTGTGTGTGTGAGTGTGGTGTGAGTGAGTGTGTGTGCGTGTGTGTGTGAGGTGTGAGTGGTGTGAGTGTGTGGGTGGTGTGAGTGTGTGTGTGGTGTGAGTGTGTGGTGTGTGAGAGTGAGTGTGTGGTGTAAGTGTGTGTATGTGTGTGTGTGTGTGTGTGTGTGTGTGTGTGTGTGTGTGTGTGTGTGAGTGAGTAAGTGTGTGGTGTGTGTGTGTGAGTGTGTGGTGTGTGTGTGTGTGTGTGTGGTATGTGTGAGTGTGTGTGATGTTCTAGAGCTGCTCTCAGGTTGTAATAATATAACTAGTGTCTGTCAACTTATTCTTCATTACCACATATCAGCCTTTACTTGTAAGCCTGTCCAAACAGCTGATTTGAACGAGAGGTATACCGTAGAATACCGTTATAATCCTAAATCTATCATCTCTGTTTTTAAAATCTCTGTTACAGCAGTGGCAACATAGATAGGATGCTACTACAATGACCTGCACTACAACACATAGAGTCAGCATAGGAGGGAGGAGGAGGGAGGGAGGAGGGGAGAGGAGTGAGGCAGAGGAGAGGAGGGAGAGAGGAGAGGCGAGGAGAGGAGGGAGGGAGGGAGGAGAGGAGGGAAGGAGTAGGAGAGGAGAGAAGCAGAGGGAGGAGGGAGGGAGGGAGGAGAGAGGAGGGAGGGAGAGTAGGGAGGAGAGGAGAGGAGGGAGGGGGGGAGAGGAGGGAGGGGAGAGTATAGAGGAGAGGAGGGAAGGGAAGGAGGGAGGGAGAGTAGGGAGGAGAGGAGAGGAGGGATGGAGGAGGGGAGATGAGGGAGGGAGAGAGGGAGGGGAGGGGCATAGATATGATTCTACTACAATGGACCTGCACTACAACACATAGAGTCAGCAGAGGAGGGAGGAGGGGAGAAGAGAGGAGGGAGAGTAGGGAGGAGAGGAGGGAAAGAGGAAGGAGGGGAGGGAGGGAAGAGGATGGAGGGGGGAGGGAAGGAAGAGGAGCGAGAGGGAAAGACGGAGAGAGGGAGAGGAGAGTAGGGAGAGAAGGGAGGGGTGGGACATAGATATGATTCTACTACAACAGAGCTGCGCAAAACAAATAAAGTGTCAGCAGAGGAGGGATGAGGGGGGAGGAGAGGAGGAAATGAGAGGAGGGATGAGGGGGGAGGAGGGAGGGAGGAGAGGAGGAAGGAGAGGAGGGAGGAGAGAGGAGGAAGGAGAGGAGGGAGGAGAGAGGAGGGAGGGAGGAGAGGAGGAAGGAGAGAGGAGGGAGGGAGGAGAGAGGAGAGAGGAAGGAGAGGAGGGAGGGAGGAGAGAGGAGGGAGGGAGGAGAGGAGGAAGGAGACGAGGGAGGGAGAGTAGGGAGAGAGGAGGGAGAGTAGGGAGGAGAGGAGGGAGGGAGGGAGAGTAGGGAGGAGAGGAGGGAGGGAGGGAGGGGGGGAGAGGGAGGGAGAGTAGGGAGGAGAGGAGGGAGGGAGGGAGGGATAGAGTAGGGAAAGTAGGGAGGAGAGGAGGGAATGAGTGGAGGTATGAGAGAGGAGGGAGGGAGGAGAGGAGGAAGGAGAGGAGGGAGGGAGGAGAGAGGAGGGAGGGAGTGTAGGGAGAGAGGAGGGAGAGTAGGGAGGAGAGGAGGAAGGGAGGGAGAGAGGAAGGGAGAGAGGGAGGAGAGGGGGGAGGGAGGGAGAGTAGGGAGAGAGGAGGGATGAGGGGGGAGGAGAAGAGGGAATGAGAGGAGGGAGGAGAGAGGAGGGAGGGAGGAGATGAGAAAGGAGAGGAGGGAGGGAGGGAGGAGAGGGGAGGGAGAGAGAGTAGGGAGAGGAGGGAGAGTAGGAAGGAGAGGAGGGAGGGAGGTAGGGGGGAGAGGGAGGGAGGGAGAGTAGGGAGGAGAGGAGGGAGGGAGGGAGGGGGGAGAGGGAGGGAGGGAGAGTAGGGAGGAGAGGAGGGAGGGAGGGAGGGGGGGAGAGGGAGGGAGAGTAGGGAGGAGAGGAGGGAGGGAGGGAGGGATAGAGTAGGGAAAGTAGGGAGGAGAGGAGGGAATGAGTGGAGGTATGAGAGAGGAGGGAGGGAGGAGAGGAGGAAGGAGAGGAGGGAGGGAGGAGAGAGGAGGGAGGGAGTGTAGGGAGAGAGGAGGGAGAGTAGGGAGGAGAGGAGGAAGGGAGGGAGAGAGGAAGGGAGAGAGGGAGGAGAGGGGGGAGGGAGGGAGAGTAGGGAGAGAGGAGGGATGAGGGGGGAGGAGAAGAGGGAATGAGAGGAGGGAGGAGAGAGGAGGGAGGGAGGAGATGAGAAAGGAGAGGAGGGAGGGAGGGAGGAGAGGGGAGGGAGAGAGAGTAGGGAGAGGAGGGAGAGTAGGAAGGAGAGGAGGGAGGGAGGTAGGGGGGAGAGGGAGGGAGGGAGAGTAGGGAGGAGAGGAGGGAGGGAGGGAGGGGGGAGAGGGAGGGAGGGAGAGTAGGGAGGAGAGGAGGGAGGGAGGAGAGAGGAGGGAGGGAGAGTAGGGAGAGAGGAGGGAGAGTAGGGAGGAGAGGAGGGAGGGAGGGAGGGAGTGGGGGAGAGGGAGGGAGGGAGAGGAGGGAGGGAGGAGAGAGGAGGGATGGAGAGTAGGGAGAGTAGGGAGGAGAGGAGGGAGGGAGGGAGGGGAGAGTAGGAAGGAGAGGAGTGAGGGAGGAGAGATGATAGGGAAGAGGGGGAGACAGATGGAGAGAGAGGAGAGGAGTGAGGGACATAGATAAGATGAAGCTACAATGGACCTGCATTACAAAACATAGAGTCAGCAAGGAGAGGAGGGAGGGAGAGGAGAGGGGGAGACGGAGGGAGGGAGGGGAGAGGAGGGAGGAAGAAGGGGAGAGGGTGGGAGGAGGGGGAGGGAGGAAGGAGGGGGGGATGGGGAGGAGGTTGGGTAGGGAGGAGAGGAGGGAAGGAGTGGAGGGAGGGAGAGAGGAGAGGAGGGAAGGAGGGGAGAGGAAGAGAGGGATGGGGGAGAGGAGAGTAGAGTAGGGAGGAGAGGAGGGAGGGAGGGAGGGATAGAGTAGGGAAAGTAGGGAGGAGAGGAGGGAATGAGTGGAGGTATGAGAGAGGAGGGAGGGAGGAGAGGAGGAAGGAGAGGAGGGAGGGAGGAGAGAGGAGGGAGGGAGTGTAGGGAGAGAGGAGGGAGAGTAGGGAGGAGAGGAGGAAGGGAGGGAGAGAGGAAGGGAGAGAGGGAGGAGAGGGGGGAGGGAGGGAGAGTAGGGAGAGAGGAGGGATGAGGGGGGAGGAGAAGAGGGAATGAGAGGAGGGAGGAGAGAGGAGGGAGGGAGGAGATGAGAAAGGAGAGGAGGGAGGGAGGGAGGAGAGGGGAGGGAGAGAGAGTAGGGAGAGGAGGGAGAGTAGGAAGGAGAGGAGGGAGGGAGGTAGGGGGGAGAGGGAGGGAGGGAGAGTAGGGAGGAGAGGAGGGAGGGAGGGAGGGGGGAGAGGGAGGGAGGGAGAGTAGGGAGGAGAGGAGGGAGGGAGGAGAGAGGAGGGAGGGAGAGTAGGGAGAGAGGAGGGAGAGTAGGGAGGAGAGGAGGGAGGGAGGGAGGGAGTGGGGGAGAGGGAGGGAGGGAGAGGAGGGAGGGAGGAGAGAGGAGGGATGGAGAGTAGGGAGAGTAGGGAGGAGAGGAGGGAGGGAGGGAGGGGAGAGTAGGAAGGAGAGGAGTGAGGGAGGAGAGATGATAGGGAAGAGGGGGAGACAGATGGAGAGAGAGGAGAGGAGTGAGGGACATAGATAAGATGAAGCTACAATGGACCTGCATTACAAAACATAGAGTCAGCAAGGAGAGGAGGGAGGGAGAGGAGAGGGGGAGACGGAGGGAGGGAGGGGAGAGGAGGGAGGAAGAAGGGGAGAGGGTGGGAGGAGGGGGAGGGAGGAAGGAGGGGGGGATGGGGAGGAGGTTGGGTAGGGAGGAGAGGAGGGAAGGAGTGGAGGGAGGGAGAGAGGAGAGGAGGGAAGGAGGGGAGAGGAAGAGAGGGATGGGGGAGAGGAGAGTAGAGTAGGGAGGAGAGGAGGAAAGGAAGATGGAGGGAGGGAGGGGGAGAAGAGAGAGGGAAGAGGGGGAGGGGAGAGATGGAGAGTAGGGGGGAGAGGAGAGGAGGGCGGAGGGGAAATGAGCGAGGGAGGGGAGAGGAGTGAGGAACATAGATAGGATGCTACTACAATGGACCTGCACTACAACACATAGTCAGCAGACGAGGGAGGAGGGGAGAGGAGGGAAGGAGAGGGAGTGGAAAGGAGAGGGACGGAGGTGGTGAAGTAAAGAGAGACAGATTAAGGGAAAGAGACAGGTAGAGAGAAAGAGATAGACAGAGATAAAAGGGTAAAGAGGGAGGTATAGAGGTAGAGCGTTTGCGTTGCGGTTGAGAAGTAGTGAGGAGCTACAGGTGGGTCTACTGTGATCACACGGTTAGATGGCTGGAGGGAGGGAGGGAGGGGTGAGGAAGAGGCAGATGATATCAACATCATCAATCATCATCATCATGGTATCACAGTTTCCTACCCCGTGTCCTCTGTTCTCTCTCTTATATCTTAACAGTGTTGTTGGAGTACAGGCCGTAGCTCTGCAGCTCTGTGTAAGGAGCGGTAGCGCCCCCTGTGTCTAAGGCTGAGCACTGAAAGGTCTGAGCGGCGGATGCGGCGGCGGCTCGCGCGGTGGACACCTTCATTCTCTGAGACTCGGTTCGCGACTTGTAGCAGAACTCCACCAACGCCACCAGCATGGCCAGGCCCAGCCCTCCAATCAGAATGTAGAACACTCCGGCCACGTTGCTCAGGCTCAACGCACTTGTCTTATCCTGGGGGGGAGAGACGGGGTAAGAAGGAGAGAGGGGAGGACACACACACACACACACACACACACGCACATGCACACACACCTTACACACACACACACATTGTACACTGTACACACATTACACACACATTACACACACACAATGACACCATACATAGAAAACATGTAAAAACACACAGAAACAGCATGCACAGAGCCAAACAAATGTGGTACACACGCGCACACACACAGACACACACACACACACACACACACTTAGACAGACACAATTGTGTCAGGACTCCCAGAAAACACATAACAGTTCTGCCTGCTTAGTTAACTAACCCAAACCCTGCTTAGTTAACTAACCCAAACCCTGCTTAGTTAACTAACCCAAACCCTGCTTAGTTAACTAACCCAAAACCTGCTTAGTTAACTAACCCAAAACCTGCTTAGTTAACTAACCCCAAACCTGCTTAGTTAACTAACCCAAACAAAATACAGGTAGACAAGATAATATTCACTAAACAACACGTGCAACTTCACACTACTAATATAACACACTGGCTTTATTAAGACACTAAGTTGACATAGTAAATAACCCACTCACTCCGTACTCAGACACAGATAATACTTGAAGAGCTAGTCTAACGTTATATTCATTGCCTTTCTTTATTTCTGAGGGGGTTTAGATAAAGTGCATTTTTCATGACAATAAAACTTGAGTCAAATCCTCAAAAGATCCATGCATCCATGCAGCATTAATTTAACAGGCAGAGTCTAAATTCACTTTAACCCACATATTGTGGGGTGGCCCGTTATCATGTTGTTCTACAGTATATATCCATCTAGATATATACTATAGTATAGTATATATCTAGATATATTATAGTATATGTATATGTATGTATTCTCTACTTCCAACAGATAAACTGGTTATCATGCTGGGGTTGTGGGTTAAGGAGGGTTGAGGCCGCTGCTTCATTCTCAGTGGTGAGAAACCATGCTGGTCAAGACAATCAGATCATTATCAAACTCCCTGATTCTGCTTTAGGGTTATGCAGGGTGTAGGGGGTTGCTAGCCTCGCGATACAGCTTGATATTGCAAGCTTAATCATTTAACTGATTGTATGCTCGGAAGCTCAGTCTGGCTGGCAAGACTAACGAGTTGCTAGGCTGAACAGGATCAGGCTGGCATGCGAGGCTAAGGGGTTGCTAGGCTGAACAAGATCAGGCTGGCACGTGAGGCTAAGGGGTTGCTAGAGGCCGAACAGGATCAGTCTGGCACGCGAGGCTAAGGGGTTGCTAGGCTGAACAGGATCAGGCTGGCACGCGAGGCTAAGGGGTTGCTAGGCTAAATAGTATCTGTAGGTTTTATAGGATTTGGGTGGGGTGCACCTCTCCCACTGGAGAGGGTAGAGCCAGACCAGGCAGGCTGGTGTGGAGAAGTGTTTCAGGGCCAGGCAACAAGAGGTGCATTGGATCCATGGGGGTCACATCCACAGACAGAGAAGGAGCCAAGGTCATGTTAGGAGCCAAGGGTCAGGGGTTAGGAGTGGTCTGAGCCCTTCACAGGGTCCATCATTTAAATCAAAATCACACTCTCTCTCTCTCTCTCTCTCTCTCGCCACACTGACATCCAGGCTGCATCCTAAATGGCATCCTAAGTGAACTGTATAGAGAATTAGGTTGCCATTTCAGACACAACTCAGTCCCATGGGTGGAGCCTTAGGGTGCTGTTCTTTGTTTTGTTCTCTGTCTGCTTTAAGAGACCACTTTGCTGACAACAGCTACAGTGCATTGGGAAAGTATTCAGACCTCTCGACTTTTTCCACACTTTGTTAGGTTACAGCCTTATTCTAAAACTGATTAAATCATTTTTTCCCTCATCAATCGACACATAATGACAAAGCAAAAACTGAAATATCGCATTTACATAAGTATTCAGATCCTTTACTCAGTATTTTCTTGAAGCACCTTTGACAGCGATTACAGCCTCGAGTCTTCTTGGGTATGACGCTACAAGCCTGGCACACCTGCATTTGGGGAGTTTTGTCCATTCTTCTCTGCAGATCTTCTCAAGTTCTGTCAGGTTGGATGGGGAGCGTTGCTGCACAGCTATTTTCAGGTCTCTCCAGAGATGTTCGATCGGGTTCAAGTCCGGGCTCTGGCAGGGCCACTCAAGGACATTCAGAGACCTACCCTGAAGCCACATCTGCGCTGTCTTGGCTGTGTGCTTAGGGTCATTGTCCTGTTGGAAGGTTAACGTTCGCCCCAGTCTGAGGTCCTGAGCGCTCTGGAGCAGGTTTTCATCAAGGATCTCTCTGCACTTTGCTCCGTTCATCTTTCCCTCGATCCTGACTAGTCTCCCAGTCCCTGCCGCTGAAAAACATCCCACAGTATGATGCTGCCACCACCATGCTTCACCGTGGGGGTGGTGCCAGGTTTCCTCCAGACGTGACGCTTGGCAATCAGTCCAAAGGGTTCTTGGTTTCATCAGGCCAGAGAATCTTGTTTCTCATGTTCTGAGTCCTTTAGGTGCCTTCTGGAAAACATGTTACATTTTGTTTTGCTTCTGTCTGGCCACTCACTCTACCATAAAGACATGATTGGTGGAGTGCTGTAGAGATGGTTGTCCTTCTGGAAGGTTCTCCCATCTCCACAGAGGAACTCTGGAGCTCTGTCAGAGTGACCATCAGGTTCTTGGTCACCTCCCTGACCAAGGCCCTTCTCCCCCGATTGCTCAGTTTGGCCGGGCAGCCAGCTCTAGGAAGAGTCTTGGTGGTTCCAAACTTCTTTCATTTAAGAATGATGGAGGCCAATCTGTTCTTGGTACCTTCCCCAGATCTGTGCATCGACACAATCCTGTCTCGGAACTCTACGGACAATTTCTTCGACCTCATGGCTTGGTTTTTGCTCTGACATGCACTGTCAACTGTGGGACCTTCCATAGACAGGTGTGTGCCTTTCCAAATAATGTGCAATCAATTGAATTTACCACAGGTGGACTCCAATCAAGTTGTAGAAACATCTCAAGGATGATCAATGGAAACAGGATGCACCTGAGCTTAATTTGGAGTCTCGTATCAAAGGGTCTGAATACTTATGTAAAGGTTTTTATCGTTAATACATTTGCACAACTTTCTAAAAACCTGTTTTCACTTTGTCATTATGGGGTATTGTGTGTAGATTGATGAGGGGAAATGAAATTTCATCAATTTTAGAATAAGGCTGTAACGTAACATAATGTGGAATAAAGTGAAGGGGTCTGAATACTTTCTGAATGTGCTGATCTCTTTATGTTTCTATTCCCTCTGGTTGATATTAGCTAGATCAGCAGAGTGCACTTTACAATAATGTACTTCAACATAATGTAGTAGTATACATAAGGACAATCTCATTCTGACATGAGGGATGCCTGCAACATGATCATCACTCCAGAGAGAGAGAGAGAGAGAGGGGGAGAGAGAGAGAGGGGGATAGAGAGAGAGAGGGGGGATAGAGAGACAGAGGGGGATAGAGAGAGAGCAGGATAAAGAGAGAGGGGGATAGAGAGAGGGTGGGGATAGAGAGAGAGAGAGGGATAGAGAGAGAGAGAGAGGGGGATAGAGAGAGAGGGGGAGGGAGAGAGAGAGAGAGAGAGAGAGGGAGGGAGGGAGAGAGAGGGGGATAGAGAGAGAGAGGGGGATAGAGAGAGAGAGGGGGAGAGAGAGAGAGAGAGAGAGAGAGAGAGAGAGAGAGAGAGCGAGAGAGAGAGAGACAATCTCAGTCATTATACTAATGAGTACCAGTGGCATGTTTAAGAGAGCTAGAGCAAAAGTTTGAGATATAAGGGCTGGTCTGGGAACAGACCTTACAGGGCTTTTGTAGTTTCAGACTGGTTTTGGATCAGAGGTTTTTGAGGAGGTTGTAAGGAGTGTTTGGGGGCTAGGACTGGTCTAGGATCAGGGGTTTAAGGACTGAGTTATAGTGTGTGACTGACCTTGCGTCCGGAGTCGTTGCTGCCACACTCTCCTTTATCGTACCACCATTTGTTCTTTAGTTTGTCTAAGACGGCCTGCTCATTGAGCTTCAACACGGCTAGGTTTACCGGGATCCTGCATGTACACCACACCACACCCAGGACAGGGCAGGGCCATAACATAAATAACATAGCATAACATATGTTATCTTATGTCAGTCATTCAGAACATGTCCAATCATATACCATATCTACGCATCAAGGTTTTCTGCACTTTAGCTGTGCCAGTGGTTAGTAGTCTGAACCCTCACACACACACACACACGTTCACTCACAGGCAAGTACATAAAGTATACATCAACATCATTGGCAACATACACATGTACATCAGAGTCAAAGTGATATGTGTTTATACTCCATCTCTCCCTACTGTACTGTACGGTAGTAGATGTGTATTACTGTATCACTTTGGGTAACCGGCACACCAGCTGTGAACCCTCTGTTACGGAACACAACACGTCAGAAAAGATTCTGATTCTGGAGTCTATTCCCCTTTAAAAGCTGTAGGAGCATCTAGGTAGTAGGAGATGCTTGGGGACAAAGACACAAACAAACCCAATTCTGCTGTTTGTGTGGAATCTTCAGTGTATCAGCTCTATAGGGATCCTACACATGAATAAAAGACAACCCTTACTTATTCATGAGAACAGGGTAAGGGGTGGGGGGAGGGCTACTAAAATACAAACTGTGCCTATTCCAGACACCCTCTTCCCAGCAGGACTACAGTAGTTTATGTTGGCTAGGGAGAAAGTATAATGTTTCTCTGTAGTTTTAAGTTGGCCTCTTTACATGGAGTTGAAGCACTTGTTAACCTGCGTGTTGAAGTCGGGGCCATAGAACTATCCATGGCTTGGGAGAGATACAATATCATGTCTCTCTTGTGTTTTACAGAGTTGTCAGGAAGTGTTTCCATCCAGAGTGTCTGAGCAGCTTTGTGATTGGCCAGTTACCCCCCTGGTGGTTCAGCGTGGTTGGTTGAAACAGGGTTCTGACCTTGGAGTCCCCGCCCCCGCTGCCACACTCGCCCTTGTCGTACCACCATTTGTTTTTCAGTTTGTCCAACAGGCCTTGCTCGTTCAGTTTTAACACGGCCAGGTTAACAGGGTTTCTTTAGAACGATAATAGATACAATCAGAACGGGGTCAGTTTTGCTGGGTTAGGAAATACGCCAAAAAAAATATTTTATGGACAGGTATATAAAGTTATATTTATAGACTGTACAGAGCGATTATGAAAATGTTAGAGCTATATTTTAATAATGATAGCTGTATAATGAAACAGTTTATGGACAGGTAGGTAAGTAGTTATGAATGTTGAACCACCTGCATGGCTAAGACTATGGTGATATATGGAGTGAATAGACCATGAGGTTGATCTTGAGTTTGGACACTCTAAATGCTTGATATACAGTATATTATTTGTATATCTCAATGGACTGAAATGCTTGCTGGCCATACTTGAGTCAGGTTTAACCACAGAGAGGACAGGACTTATTCGAGGAGGGAGACAGCAGATATCATGGAGATGCTTCAGATATGGAAGCCTGCCTGCCTGTCTGCCTGCCTGCCTGTCTCTAGATGATCATGTCCTTTGTGTTTCCACTATGTGGATATGTCTTGCTATGGAAACGGAGAACTATAGAAAGGAAATAGAAAGGAAACCACCAACTAGCTCAGCAAAATTAACTACCACATCCATATCTATAGCACCTCTCCGATAGGCTACCTGTCTCTCTCAATCCCAGAAACTGTCTCTCTCTCTCTCATCCCAGGAACTGTCTCTCATCCCAGGAACTGTCTCTCTCTCTCTCATCCCAGGAACTGTCTCTCTCTCTCTCATCCCAGGAACTGTCTCTCTCTCTCTCATCCCAGGTAGAGTCTGACATGGACTTTTATGTGTTCATGTACATTAAATAACAATATACCTGTTGGTGGGTTAGAGGTTAGAGGTCAAGTAGATGAAGCAGCAGAGTGCTTGGTGGATGGTTAGAGGTTAGAGGTCGAGTAGATGAAGCAGCAGAGTGCTTGGTGGATGGTTAGAGGTTAGAGGTCAAGTAGATGAAGCAGCAGAGTGCTTGGTGGATGGTTAGAGGTTAGAGGTCAAGTAGATGAAGCAGCAGAGTGCTTGGTGGATGGTTAGAGGTTAGAGGTCGAGTAAATGAAGCAGCAGAGTGCTTGGTGGATGGTTAGAGGTTAGAGGTCGAGTAGATGAAGCAGCAGAGTGCTTGGTGGATGGTTAGAGGTTAGAGGTCGAGTAGATGAAGCAGCAGAGTGCTTGGTGGATGGTTAGAGGTTAGAGGTCGAGTAGATGAGGCAGCAGAGTGCTTGGTGGATGGTTAGAGGTTAGAGGTCGAGTAGATGAGGCAGCAGAGTGCTTGGTGGATGGTTAGAGGTTAGAGGTTGAGTAGATGAAGCAGCAGAGTGCTTGGTGGATGGTTAGAGGTTAGAGGTCGAGTAGATGAAGCAGCAGAGTGCTTGGTGGATGGTTAGAGGTTAGAGGTCGAGTAGATGAAGCAGCAGAGTGCTTGGTGGATGGTTAGAGGTTAGAGGTCGAGTAGATGAGGCAGCAGAGTGCTTGGTGGATGGTTAGAGGTTAGAGGTCAAGTAGATGAAGCTGCAGAGTGCTTGGTGGATGGTTAGAGGTTAGAGGTCGAGTAGATGAGGCAGCAGAGTGCTTGGTGGATGGTTAGAGGTTAGAGGTCGAGTAGATGAAGCAGCAGAGTGCTTGGTGGATGGTTAGAGGTTAGAGGTCGAGTAGATGAAGCAGCAGAGTGCTTGGTGGATGGTTAGAGGTTAGAGGTCGAGTAGATGAGGCAGCAGAGTGCTTGGTGGATGGTTAGAGGTTAGAGGTCAAGTAGATGAAGCTGCAGAGTGCTTGGTGGATGGTTAGAGGTTAGAGGTCAAGTAGATGAAGCAGCAGAGTGCTTGGTGGATGGTTAGAGGTTACAGGTCAAGTAGATGAAGCAGCAGAGTGCTTGGTGGATGGTTAGAGGTTAGAGGTCAAGTAGATGAAGCAGCAGAGTGCTTGGTGGATGGTTAGAGGTTAGAGGTCGAGTAGATGAGGCAGCAGAGTGCTTGGTGGATGGTTAGAGGTTAGAGGTCAAGTAGATGAAGCAGCAGAGTGCTTGGTGGATGGTTAGAGGTTAGAGGTCAAGTAGATGAAGCTGCAGAGTGCTTGGTGGATGGTTAGAGGTTAGAGGTCGAGTAGATGAGGCAGCAGAGTGCTTGGTGGATGGTTAGAGGTTAGAGGTCAAGTAGATGAAGCTGCAGAGTGCTTGGTGGATGGTTAGAGGTTAGAGGTCGAGTAGATGAGGCAGCAGAGTGCTTGGTGGTGGGTTAGAGGTTAGAGGTCGAGTAGATGAAGCAGCAGAGCGCTTGGTGGATGGTTAGAGGTTAGAGGTCAAGTAGATGAAGCTGCAGAGTGCTTGGTGGATGGTTAGAGGTTAGAGGTCAAGTAGATGAAGCAGCAGAGCGCTTGGTGGATGGTTAGAGGTTAGAGGTCAAGTAGATGAAGCTGCAGAGTGCTTGGTGGATGGTTAGAGGTTAGAGGTCAAGTAGATGAGGCGACAGAGTGCTTGGTGGATGGTTAGAGGTTAGAGGTCGAGTAGATGAAGCAGCAGAGTGCTTGGTGGATGGTTAGAGGTTAGAGGTTAAGTAGATGAAGCAGCAGAGTGCTTGGTGGATGGTTAGAGGTTAGAGGTCAAGTAGATGAAGCTGCAGAGTGCTTGGTGGATGGTTAGAGGTTAGAGGTTGAGTAGATGAAGCAGCAGAGTGCTTGGTGGATGGTTAGAGGTTAGAGGTCGAGTAGATGAAGGAGCAGAGTGCTTGGTGGATTGTTAGAGGTTAGAGGTCGAGTAGATGAAGGAGCAGAGTGCTTGGTGGTGGGTTAAAAGAGGAGTGGGTTTTCCCAACAAACCACAACAGTACACATCAGGGATGAAGTTAGGACAAGGTCAAAACACAACAACAGTCGAGGCGACAGAGTGCTTGGTGGATGGTTAGAGGTTAGAGGTCGAGTAGATGAAGCAGCAGAGTGCTTGGTGGATGGTTAGAGGTTAGAGGTCGAGTAGATGAGGCAGCAGAGTGCTTGGTGGATGGTTAGAGGTTAGAGGTCGAGTAGATGAAGCAGCAGAGTGCTTGGAGGATGGTTAGAGGTTAGAGGTCGAGTAGATGAAGCTGCAGAGTGCTTGGTGGATGGTTAGAGGTTAGAGGTCGAGTAGATGAGGCAGCAGAGTGCTTGGTGGATGGTTAGAGGTCAAGTAGATGAAGCAGCAGAGTGCTTGGTGGATGGTTAGAGGTTAGAGGTCGAGTAGATGAGGCAGCAGAGTGCTTGGTGGATGGTTAGAGGTTAGAGGTCAAGTAGATGAAGCTGCAGAGTGCTTGGTGGATGGTTAGAGGTTAGAGGTCAAGTAGATGAGGCGACAGAGTGCTTGGTGGATGGTTAGAGGTTAGAGGTCGAGTAGATGAAGCAGCAGAGTGCTTGGTGGATGGTTAGAGGTTAGAGGTCAAGTAGATGAAGCTGCAGAGTGCTTGGTGGATGGTTAGAGGTTAGAGGTCAAGTAGATGAAGCTGCAGAGTGCTTGGTGGATGGTTAGAGGTTAGAGGTCGAGTAGATGAAGCAGCAGAGTGCTTGGTGGTGGGTTAGAGGTTAGAGGTCGAGTAGATGAAGCAGCAGAGTGCTTGGTGGATGGTTAGAGGTTAGAGGTCGAGTAGATGAAGCAGCAGAGTGCTTGGTGGATGGTTAGAGGTTAGAGGTCAAGTAGATGAAGCTGCAGAGTGCTTGGTGGATGGTTAGAGGTTAGAGGTCAAGTAGATGAGGCGACAGAGTGCTTGGTGGATGGTTAGAGGTTAGAGGTCGAGTAGATGAAGCAGCAGAGTGCTTGGTGGATGGTTAGAGGTTAGAGGTCAAGTAGATGAAGCTGCAGAGTGCTTGGTGGATGGTTAGAGGTTAGAGGTCAAGTAGATGAAGCTGCAGAGTGCTTGGTGGATGGTTAGAGGTTAGAGGTCAAGTAGATGAAGCTGCAGAGTGCTTGGTGGATGGTTAGAGGTTAGAGGTCGAGTAGATGAAGCAGCAGAGTGCTTGGTGGTGGGTTAAAAGAGGAGTGGGTTTTCCCAACAAACCACAACAGTACACATCAGGGATGAAGCTAGGACAAGGTCAAAACACAACAACAGTCTTCAGGGTAACAACAGTTGAGATCCTGTGAAATGAAGAGCTGTTAATGTAGCAATTCTGAAAGATGAATTCAATCAAACTGGCATCATATTTCATATTGACTCTACTAAAATGATACTGCAGAATGGTTTCAGACACTGTGAGAATATTCAGTAGACTCCCCTCACAGGTAGACGCTTCTAGACTCACTCGTGTCCTGTGTGAGAACAACAGTGTCACCAGGCAACACCTCTAAGGCACATTTGATTGAACAGAGCCCTTAGTAAACCAAAAAGGGGGTGTTCACTAATTTCTGATTCGGACAGAGAATAATTAAACAAATGAAAAATGGTAAGGCTTGATTTACCCACATCTTAAGTGTCTAGCCAGAACAATGGGATCTCGATGAATGAAAGAGACCATTCAGTCCGAAATTGTCTCAGACTCTCTTACAAAACATTATCTGAGTAATGAACCCCATCTTCTCTGTCTGTATCAGACATCTGTGAATACCACCGACCACGCTCAGTGTGTGTGTGTGATCTTAGGCTGCTGGGGGGAGAAAGGAGGGGTTAGGAGTGTATGTGTGTTCCGTGTCTGTGAGTGTGTGTGTGTGTGTGTGTGTGTGTGTGTGTGTGTGTGTGTGTGTGTGTGTGTGTGTGTGTGTGTGTGTGTGTATGTGTGTGTGTGTCTGTGTGTCTGTGTGTCTGTGTGAGAGAGAATGAGTGAGAGAAATAAATGGATTGTGAGAAAGGACATTTGCTGTGTGCATGCAGCCTACAGAGACAGTCCACTAAATTATTATTCAAAGACACTAAATGAAATCTCCCCATAGGAGACTTCTCATTAAAATACATGGAGATTAGGACCCCTCCAAGCCCTTTCTGGAACAGAGTACATGGAGATTAGGACCCCTCCAAGCCCTTTCTGGAACAGAGTACATGGAGATTAGAACCCCTCCAAGCCCTTTCTGGAACAGAATACGAGAATGGAGATGATTAGGACCCTCCAAGCCCTTTCTGGAACAGAGTACATGGAGATTAGGACCCCTCCAAGCCCTTTCTGGAACATAATACATAGAGATGAGGACCCCTCCAAGCCCTTTCTGGAACAGAGTACATAGAGATTAGGACCCCTCCAAGCCCTTTCTGGAACATAATACATGGAGATGAGGACCCCTCCAAGCCCTTTCTGGAACAGAATACATGGAGATGAGGACCCCTCCAAGCCCTTTCTGGAACAGAATACATGAAGCTGATTAGAACAGAGTACATGGAGATTAGGACCCCTCCAAGCCCTTTCTGGAACAGAATACATGGAGATGATTAGGACCCTCCAAGCCCTTTCTGGAACAGAGTACATGAAGCTGATTAGGACCCTCCAAGCCCTTTCTGGAACAGAATACATGGAGATGATTAGGACCCCTCCAAGCCCTTTCTGGAACAGAATACATGGAGATTAGGACCCCTCCAAGCCCTTTCTGGAACAGAATACATGGAGATGATTAGGACCCCTCCAAGCCCTTTCTGGAACAGAATACATGGAGATGATTAGGACCCCTCCAAGCCCTTTCTGGAACAGAATACATGGAGATGATTAGGACCCCTCCAAGCCCTTTCTGGAACAGAATACATGGAGATGATTAGGACCCCTCCAAGCCCTTTCTGGAACAGAATACATGGAGATGATTAGGACCCCTCCAAGCCCTTTCTGGAACAGAATACATGGAGATTAGGACCCCTCCAAGCCCTTTCTGGAACAGAATACATGGAGATGATTAGGACCCCTCCAAACCCTTTCTGGAACAGAAAAAAAAAGTATTTAGTCAGCCACCAATTGTGCAAGTTCTCCGACTTAAAAAGATGAGAGAGGCCTGTAATTTTCATCATAGGTACACTTCAACTATGACAGACAAAATTAGAAAAAAAATCCAGAAAATCACATTGTAGGATTTTTTATGAATTTATTTGCAAATTATGATGGAAAATAAGTGTTTGGTCACCTACAAACAAGCAAGATTTCTGGCTCTCACAGACCTGTAACTTCTTCTTTAAGAGGCTTCTTTGTCCTCCACTCGTTACCTGTATTAATGGCACCTGTTTTAACTTGTTATCAGTATAAAAGACACCTGTCCACAACCTCAAACAGTCACACTCCAAATTCCACTATGGCCAAGACCAAAGAGCTGTCAAAGGACACCAGAAACAAAATTGTAGAGCTGCACCAGGCTGGGAAGACTGAATCTGCAATAGGTAAGCAGCTTGGTTTGAAGAAATCAACTGTGGGAGCAATTATTAGGAAATGGAAGACATTCAAGACCACTGATAATCTCCCTCGATCTGGGGCTCCACGCAAGATCTCACCCCGTGGGGTCAAAATGATCACAAGAACGGTGAGCAAAAATCCCAGAACCACACGGGGGGACCAAGTGAATGACCTGCAGAGAGCTGGGACACAAGTAACAAAGCCTACCATCAGTAACACACTACGCCGCCAGGGACTCAAATCCTGCAGTGCCAGACGTGTCCCCCTGCTTAAGCCAGTACATGTCCAGGCCCGTCTGAAGTTTGCTAGAGAGCATTTGGATGATCCAGAAGAAGATTGGGAGAATGTCATATGGTCAGATGAAACCAAAATATAACTTTTTGGTAAAAACTCAACTCGTCGTGTTTGGAGGACAAAGAATGCTGAGTTGCATCCAAAGAACACCATACCTACTGTGAAGCATGGGGGTGGAAAAATCATGCTTTGGGGCTGTTTTTCTGCAAAGGGACCAGGACGACTGATCCGTGTAAAGGAAAGAATGAATGGGGCCATGTATCGTGAGATTTTGAGTGAAAACCTCCTTCCATCAGCAAGGGCATTGAAGATGAAACGTGGCTGGCTCTTTCCGCATGACAATGATCCCAAACACACCGCCCGGGCAACGAAGGAGTGGCTTTGTAAGAAGCATTTCAAGGTCCTGGAGTGGCCTAGCCATTCTCCAGATCTCAACCCCATAGAAAATCTTTGGAGGGAGTTGAAAGTCTGTGTTGCCCAGCAACAGCCCCAAAACATCACTGCTCTAGAGGAGATCTGCATGGAGGAATGGGCCAAAATACCAGCAACAGTGTGTGAAAACCTTGTGAAGACTTACAGAAAACGTTTGACCTCTGTCATTGCCAACAAAGGGTATATAACAAAGTATTGAGATAAACTTTTGTTATTAACCAAATACTTATTTTCCACCATAATTTGCAAATAAATTCATTAAAAATCCTACAATGTGATTTACTGTATCTTTTTTCCTCATTTTGTCTGTCATAGTTGAAGTGTACCTATGACGAAAATTACAGGCCTCTCTCATCTTTTTAAGTGGGAGAACTTGCACAATTGGTGGCTGACTAAATACTTTTTTGTCCCACTGTATAAAACATGGACTGTAGTCATGAGAGGTGAGGTTAGGCGGGTGTTGAGTTGTCTGCTGTAGCTGTTACCAAATAATACAAATAATGACAAACACAAAATCAGTTTTTGTAATCATTTCTCATTAAAGCCTCATAACATCAGTCTGCATTGATGATCTGAGTGCTTACAGGAGTAGCAGTGAAAACACTAGACAGATGTGTGTTTAAATGTAGTCCCACATAGAGCTTCTGCCCAGATACATTGTTTATGAGAGCTGTGTGTGTGTGTTTGTGTGAAGTCAGAAAGAGAGAGGGTGAGATAGAGAGCGAAAGAGAGGGAAAGTGACAGAGAGAGAAAGAGAGAGAGAGACAGAGAGAGAGAAAGAGAGAGAAAGAGAGACAGAGAGAGAAAGAGAGACAGAGAGAGAAAGAGAGACAGAGAGAGAAAGAGAGAGAGAGAGAGAGAGAGACCATAGTTGAGGCTTCAAATGAAGCAGGCCAAATAAAACTGCACTAGAACACAAGCCTCAGACTGAGAGAGGAGAACAGAGAAAGAGGAGAACAGAGGAGAGAGAACAGAGGAGAACAGAGAAAGAGGAGAACAGAGGATAGAGAACAGAGGAGAACAGAGAAAGAGGATAGAGGAGAGAGAACAGAGGAGAGAGAACAGAGGAGAACAGAGAAAGAGGAGAACAGAGGAGAGAGAACAGAGGAGAGAGAACAGAGGAGAACAGAGGAGAACAGAGGAGAACAGAGAACAGAGGAGAACAGAGGAGAACAGAGAAAGAGGAGAACAGAGAAAGAGGAGAACAGAGGAGAACAGAGAAAGAGGAGAACAGATGAGAACAGAGGAGAGAGGAGAAAGAGGAAAACAGAAGAGAGAGAACAGAGGAGAGAGGGGAACAGAGGAGAACAGAGAAAGCGGAGAACAGAGGAGAACAGAGAAAGAGGAGAACAGAGGAGAGGAGAAAGAGGAATACAGAGAAAGAGGAGAACAGAGGAGAACAGAGAAAGAGGAGAACAGAGGAGAGGAGAAAGATAACAGAGAAAGAGGAGAACTGAAGAGAAAAGACGAGAGTCAGGGAGAGAGGAGTAAAGGAGAGGAGAACAAGTGTTTCTGAAGGAGGGAGGAAAGAAAATGGGGGTCAGATTTCCACAGACCACTTCTGTAAGCACTCAGAGTCCTGTCAGCCTGACCAAGGCCCAAGAGGTGGATGTAAATGGCTTAGCAAGGCTTTAGCTCTCACAGACACAGAGATACACTGCTCTGTAGGAGTCATAGAGGTTACACAGACACAGAGATATACTGCTCTGCAGGAGTCATAGAGGTTACACAGAGATATACTGCTCTGCAGGAGTCATAGAGGTTACACAGACACAGAGATATACTGCTCTGCAGGAGTCATAGAGGTTACACAGACACAGAGATATACGGCTCTGTAGGAGTCATAGAGTTTACACAGACACAGAGATATACTGCTCTGCAGGAGTCATAGAGGTTACACAGAGATATACGGCTCTGCAGGAGTCATAGAGGTTACACAGACACAGAGATATACTGCTCTGCAGGAGTCATAGAGGTTACACAGAGATATACGGCTCTGCAGGAGTCATAGAGGTTACACAGACACAGAGATATACTGCTCTGCAGGAGTCATAGAAGTTACACAGAGATATACGGCTCTGCAGGAGTCATAGAGGTTACACAGACACAGAGATATACGGCTCTGCAGGAGTCATAGAGGTTACACAGACACAGAGATATACTGCTCTGCAGGAGTCATAGAAGTTACACAGACACAGAGATATACGGCTCTGCAGGAGTCATAGAGGTTACACAGACACAGAGATATACTGCTCTGCAGGAGTCATAGAGGTTACACAGAGATATACGGCTCTGCAGGAGTCATAGAGGTTACACAGACACAGAGATATACGGCTCTGCAGGAGTCATAGAAGTTACACAGACACAGAGATATACGGCTCTGCAGGAGTCATAGAGGTTACACAGACACAGAGATATACGGCTCTGCAGGAGTCATAGAGGTTACACAGACACAGAGATATACGGCTCTGCAGGAGTCATAGAGGTTACATAGACACAGAGATATACGGCTCTGCAGGAGTCATAGAGGTTACACAGACACAGAGATATACGGCTCTGCAGGAGTCATAGAGGTTACACAGACACAGAGATATACGGCTCTGCAGGAGTCATAGAGGTTACACAGACACAGAGATATACTGCTCTGCAGGAGTCATAGAAGTTACACAGACACAGAGATATACGGCTCTGCAGGAGTCATAGAGGTTACACAGACACA
Organism: Oncorhynchus clarkii lewisi; assembly: GCF_045791955.1. NCBI lineage: Eukaryota > Metazoa > Chordata > Actinopteri > Salmoniformes > Salmonidae > Oncorhynchus > Oncorhynchus clarkii. Next base: position 15,336,725 of record NC_092177.1, read on the forward strand.
GAGATATACGGCTCTGCAGGAGTCATAGAAGTTACACAGACACAGAGATATACGGCTCTGCAGGAGTCATAGAGGTTACACAGACACAGAGATATACGGCTCTGCAGGAGTCATAGAGGTTACACAAATTGCCATTGTGAAAATATAAAGACACCTGTTAACATTAGGTCATACATGCTGCTTATGACACAAAACAGTGTGTCAGGTGTTTGATGTTTATAGTGTCTGCATCTCAAACGGCACCCTATTCCCTACATAGTTCACTACTTTTGACCAGCACCTTGTGGAACTTGGTCAAAAGTAATGCACAATATAGGGAAAAGGGATGTATCTCCATACAAAACAATCTGCATGCATAAAAATCTGTTTAAGCCATTCCAGGCCCTGAGGCAGAGGTGCAGCTCCACGTTATTACCTGAGGGGTGAGCCCTTGGGCGTGGCGATACCGTATCCTTTAGAGTCCAGGTTCCCCCCCACCTTCATGGTGTCACAGGGTTTCCTCTGCTCGATGTACTCGTTCATGGTGGACTCTAACAGGTAGGCATACCTCCCTTTGGACTTCCTGACCCTCATCACTCCCTCGTCTGTGGTCTTCACAAACACTGAGGGGTCGGCCGACTTCATGTACGACCACATCTTCTCAAACACCGCGATCTTAGACCGCTGGGGAGAGAGGAGGGGTTAGGATTGTGTGTGTGTGGGGGGGTAGTAAACTGCGTGTGTGAGTAAACTGCATGTACATGCCAGTCAAACAGGTGTGTGTCTATAAGTAAACCACAGGTCTCACCCTGAAGAACTCCTTGGTGGAACCAGCATCCAGAGTTCCGTAGGCGATCTCAGTCTGTTTAGCCAGGTCCTCAGCACTCTCTATGGGGGACACCATCCTCTCCACGGTGAGGAAAGCAGCCAGGTTGGCCGTGTAGGACGAGATGATGATGAGAGTGAAGAACCACCACACGCCCCCCACTATCCGCCCTGACAGAGACCTAGAGGGAGAAACAACCAGGTTGGCCGTGTAGGACGAGATGATGATGAGAGTGAAGAACCACCACACGCCTCCCACTAACCGCCCTGACAGAGACCTAGAGGGAGAAACAACCAGGTTGGCCGTGTAGGACGAGATGATGATGAGAGTGAAGAACCACCACACGCCCCCCACTATCCGCCCTGACAGAGACCTAGAGGGAGAAACAGCCAGAGACAGGAGTTTGAGACATGCCTACAGACACCTACGTACATACCTACACACACAACCCCTAGGATATGTCCAGCTACACCTAAAGGGAGAAATATATAACGGCGACTAACCCCATTCCATACAAATCTGAGCAACCGCGGCACTCAAACGAGGCTGCAATAAAAACGAATGGGACTGTAGCGACTGTGTTGGTATCAATATATGGGGTGTGAACTAGGTTTCTATTCAAGTGTTGATTGACATGTTAATGGCCCAATAGTATTGGAGAAAAGTTGAAAAAACTGACCCCACCGACGCTGTACATTAAATTGTGACATGTCGTGATGTAACGTACACCACATATTATGCACCTCCTTCTGTGTGGTACAGCCTCTCTGCTACAGGTGTAGCGCTTCTCTCACAGTTTAAAAACAAGAAAGGGACAGGGACAGGGAAATGGGTATGGGGTAAGGGTAAGAAGAAAGGTTAAGGGGGAAGGGTAAGGGGAAGGGTAAGGGGGAAGGAGAAAGGTTAAGAGGGAAGGGTAAGGGGAAGGAGAAGGGTAAGGGGGAAGGGTAAGGAGAAAGGTAAGGGGGAAGGGTAAGGAGAAAGGTAAGGGGGAAGGGTAAGGGGGTAAGGGGAAGGGGAAGGAGAAAGGTAAGGGGGAAGGGTAAGGGGGTAAGGGTAAGGGTAAGGAGAAAGGTAAGGGGGAAGGGTAAGGGGGTAAGGGTAAGGGTAAGGAGAAAGGTAAGGGGGAAGGGTAAGGGGGTAAGGGGAAGGGGAAGGAGAAAGGTAAGGGGGAAGGGTAAGGGGGTAAGGGGAAGGGGAAGGAGAAAGGTAATGGGGAAGGGTAAGGGTAAGGGGGAAGGGTAAGGGTAAGGAGAAAGGTAAGGGGGAAGGGTAGGGGTAAGGGTGAGGGTAAGGGGGAAGGGGAAGGGTAAGGGGGTAAGGGGAAGGGTGGGAGAAAGGTAAGGGGGAAGGGTAAGGGGTAAGGGTAAGGGTAAGGAGAAAGGGAAGGGGGAAGGGTAGGGGTAAGGGGTAAGGGTAAGGGGGAAGGGGAAGGGTAAGGGGGTAAGGGGAAGGGTGGGAGAAAGGTAAGGGGGAAAGGTAAGGGGTAAGGGTAAGGGTAAGGGGGAAGGGTAAGGGTAAGGAGAAAGGTAAGGGGGAAGGGTAGGGGTAAGGGTGAGGGTAAGGGGGAAGGGGAAGGGTAAGGGGGTAAGGGGAAGGGTGGGAGAAAGGTAAGGGGGAAGGGTAAGGGGGTAAGGGTAAGGAGAAAGGTTAAGGTAAACCCATCTGTATAACTCTCCGTTAAGATCTCATTCACTTGCATCTATCTACATTATAACAAACCAAAGCCTCTGCCTTTCACATGACTCTGACCTATCTAGCTAGCATCACATGACAGTACAGCAGTCTCTGTCTGTGTCTCATCATCAGACACCATGCTATGTCCCAAATAGCACCATATTCCCTTCACAGTGCACTACTTTTGACCAGGGCCCCTATATAGGGAATAAGGTGCTGTTTGGGATACACCCCTGCCTCTACTGTAATGTCATCAAGGCTCTGGGAGAGCTGTGTTAAATGTGCTGAGACAAGATAACTGAGCATCACAAAGGAGCTACACCAGATTCACCTCACCTTAAGGAAGCTGCCAGCATGTTTCACGGAGCCACACACATTCATTGGTGGTGATTAATAACAGGAGGAGGAAGAGGAGGCCACTTAGTCACAGCTTTTCAAAAACAAACTACTGATTTGTCGGAAGCCAAATTCCCCTAGGACCTTTCTCTGTGTCTCGGGAAGTGTCCCAAATGGAACCCTATTGCCTTTATGGTGCACTGCGTCTGACCAGGGCCATGTGATAGGCCATATAGGGAACAGGGTACCACACAGGCTGTAGCTCTGTCTCTCTGCCTCAGGAGAACACAACTGAGCACTAACGATTAACTGTATCTCTGTTACATACCATTCTCTTCTCTGGCACGTCAGACTCAGAGAGAGTACAGGACAGAGAGAGATAGAGAGCTTTTACGTGATCAACAATAAGCTGAAGAGAAAACAAAAAAGGGTTCCAGGGTTTAGTCTTTGTGTACTTAGTGAAGTAGAACATTAAAAGGAAGATTGGACAAGAAAATAAGAGGGAAATTATTTAGGATGAGAGAAGATAGGAGGATGATGAAAAAGTTACAAGGCCTGAGAAGAGATGGAAAGAGGGTATGGGTGAAAGAGAAGAGAGGGAACGAGAAGAGAGGGAAAGAGAAGAGAGGGAAAGAGAAGAGAGGGAAAGAGAAGATAGTGAAAGAGAAGAGAGGGAAAGAGAAGAGGGAAAGAGAAGAGAGGGAAAGAGAAGAGAGGGAAAGAGAAGATAGTGAAAGAGAAGAGAGGGAAAGAGAAGAGAGGGAAAGAGAAGAGAGGGAAAGAGAAGAGAGGGAAAGAGAAGAGAGGGAAAGAGAGGAGAGGGAAAGAGAAGAGAGGGAAAGAGAAGAGAGGGAAAGAGAAGAGAGGGAAAGAGAAGAGAGGGAAAGAGAGGAGAGGGAAAGAGAAGAGAGGGAAAGAGAAGAGAGGGAAAGAGAAGAGAGTGAAAGAGAAGAGAGTGAAAGAGAAGAGAGGGAAAGAGGGTATGGGTGAAAGAGAAGAGAGGGAAAGAGGGTATGGGTGAAAGAGACGAGAGGGAAAGAGAAGAGAGTGAAAGAGAAGAGAGGGAAAGAGAAGAGAGTGAAAGAGAAGAGAGGGAAAGAGAAGAGAGTGAAAGAGAAGAGAGGGACAGAGAAGATAGTGAAAGAGAAGAGAGGGAAAGAGAAGATAGTGAAAGAGAAGAGAGGGAAAGAGAAGAGTGAAAGAGAAGAGAGAGAAAGAGAAGACAGTGAAAGAAAATATAGGGAAAGAGAAGATAGTGAAAGAGAAGATAGGGAAAGAGAAGATAGTGAAAGAGAAGAAAGGGAAAGAGAGGGGTTAGAGTGACAGAGAAGAGAGGGAAAGAGAGGGGTTAGAGTGACAGAGAAGAGAGGGAAAGAGAGGGGTTAGAGTGACAGAGAAGAGAGGGAAAGAGAAGAGTGGGAAAGAGAGGGGTAAGAGTGACAGAGAAGAGAGGGAAATAGGAGAGAGGGAAGGAGAAGAGAAGGAAAGAGATGGGGAAGAGTGACAGAGAAGAGAGGGAAAGAGAGAAAGAGAAGAGAGGGAAAGAGAGGGGTGAGAGTGAAAGAGAAGAGAGGGAAATAGAAGGGTAAGAGTGAAAGAGAAGAGAGGGAAAGAGAGGGGTAAGAGTGACATAGAAGAGAGGGAAAGAGAGGGGTAAGAGTGACAGAGAAGAGAGGGAAAGAGAGGGGTAAGAGTGACAGAGAAGAGAGGGGTAAGAGTGACAGAGAAGAGAGTGACAGAGAAGAGAGGGAAAGAGAGGGGTAAGAGTGACCGAGAAGGGAGAGAAAGAGAGGGGTAAGAGTGACAAAGAAGAGAGTGACAGAGAAGAGAGGGAAATAGAGGGGTAAGAGTGACAGGGAAGAGAGGGGTAAGAGTGACAGAGAAGAGAGGGAAAGAGAGGGGTAAGAGTGACAGAGAAGAGAGGGAAAGAGAGGGGTAAGAGTGACAGAGAAGAGAGGGAAAGAGAGGGGTAAGAGTGACAGAGAAGAGAGGGAAAGAGAGGGGTAAGAGTGACAGAGAAGAGAGGGAAAGAGAGGGGTTAGAGTGACAGAGAAGAGAGGGAAAGAGAGGGGTAAGAGTGACAGAGAAGAGAGTGACAGAGAAGAGAGGGAAAGAGAGGGGTAAGAGTGACAGAGAAGAGAGGGAAATAGAGGGGTAAGAGTGACAGAGAAGAGAGTGACAGAGAAGAGAGAAAAAGAGTGACAGAGAAGAGAGTGACAGAGAATGGGGAGACCTACCACCGTGTTAAACCTGAGCAGGCTTTAGGTGGAGGAGGATATGTCTGCATGTCTGTCCATCTGGGTATACTATATCCCTTCCTCTTTATCCCTCCTTCCATACATGCTCCCATCCCCTGCTTCTCTTCTCTCACTCTCTTTTTATTTTATATTTAACCTTTATTTAATTAGGCAAGTTAGTTAAGAACAAATTCTTATTTACAATGACGGCCTATCCCCGCCAAACCCTCCCTTAACACGGACAACGCCGGGCCAGTTGTGCGACGCCCTATGGGACTCTCAATCACAGCCAGCTGTGATACAGCCCAGGATCGAACCAGGGTCTGTAGTGACGCGTCTAGCACTGAGATGCAGTGGCTTAGACCACTGCGCCACTCGGGAGCCCTCTGTCTCTCTCTCTCCCTAACCCTCACACCCTCCCATCTCTCCCTCTCTTTCTCCCTCACTCTCGCTCTCGCTCTCGCTCTCCCTAACCCATCTCATCATCTCTTTCTCACTCTTATCTGCAAACAGTCTAATTAGTACTAATCAATCGTCACCAACATATAAACCCCATACTGTACAGCAGGGGTTCTCAAAGTGGGTCCAAGGTCCTGAATGGGGTCTGCTGCAAGATCTCAAATCAGAAAATACACCGAACAAAAATAGAAATGCAACATACAATTTTACTGGGTTACAGTTCATATAAGGAAATCAGGGAATGGGAATAGAGACATGCATTTGTTGATCACAGATTTTTTTAAAAGCAGGGGTGTGGATCAGAAAACCAGTCAGTATCTAGTGTGACCACCGTTTGCCTCATGCAATACTACCCCCCCCCCCCCCCCCCATTTTTTTCACTGTCATTTAAGGCAAAATGTGTAGAATTGCATGATATCAACTTTAAAGCTGCAACAACAAACATGTCTTTGCCCCATGACAAAATGTGTAGAATTGCAGGAAATGTGTTTCTCTCCGATGCCAAGAGGCGAGCCTTTTAAACGTTCATTCCCTGGGCCCAAGACTTGGTTCGTCCAGCCACGCACTGCAGAAATCATACTAAAACTCCTTGTAGGCTATTTTTAAATGGCACTGGAGTTGTGTTCTGATTAGAAATGGGTCACTGATAAAATGTTCTATCACAAAAGTGGTCCCCAGTCCCAAAACGTTTGAGAACCTCATACAGTACAGTGCTGCAGTGAACACCAGTGAAACACTATGGAGGCTGCTTACAGTGCCAGGGGTTTAGAGCAGTGCTGTCATTTCACTACCCCATTAAGACAATGATTCATGACGTATTCACAACTATTGATTACTGCTGAACATTATATTAAATGGTTATGTCTCTCTTTCTTTCTCTCTCTCGGAGGACCTGAGCCCTAGGACCATGCCCCAGGAATACCTGACATGATGACTCTTTGCTGTCCCCAGTCCACCTGACTGTGCTGCTGCTCCAGTTTCAACTATTCTGCCTTATTATTATTCGACCATGCTGGTCATTTATGAACATTTGAACATCTTGACCATGTTTTGTTATAATCTCCACCCGGCACAGCCAGAAGAGGACTGGCCACCCCACATAGCCTGGTTCCTCTCTAGGTTTCTTCCTAGGTTTTGGCCTTTCTAGGGAGTTTTTCCTAGCCACCGTGCTTCTTCACCTGCATTGCTTGCTGTTTGGGGTTTTAGGCTGGGTTTCTGTACAGCACTTTGAGATATCAGCTGATGTACGAAGGGCTATATAAAATATTTTTTTTTGATTGATTATGTTAACATGGAACAGGTATGGGATGCTTGTGTGCATTAGAGTGAATGTCTATGTGGCAGAAAAGGAGCAGGTCCAGGCGTGCTCACAGCAGCCAAACAAAACCAAAGCCCTCTCTAACCATGCTCTAACCATCCTCTAACCATGCTCTAACCATCTTCTAATCATCCTCTAACTATGTTCTAACCATGCTCTAACCATCCTCTAATCATCCTCTAATCATCCTCTAACCATGCTCTAACCATCCTCTAACCATGCTCTAACCATGCTCTAACCATCCTCTAACCATGCTATAACCATCTTCTAATCATCCTCTAACCATGCTCTAACCATCCTCTAACTATGTTCTAACCATCTTCTAATCATCCTCTAACTATGTTCTAACCATGCTCTAACCATGCTCTAACCATCCTCTAATCATCCTCTAACCATCCTCTAATCATCCTCTAATCATCCTCTAATCATCCTCTAATCATCCTCTAATCATCCTCTAACCATCCTCTAACCATGCTCTAACCATCCTCTAACCATCCTCTAACCATGCTCTAACCATCCTCTAACCATGCTCTAACCATCCTCTAACCATGCTCTAACCATCCTCTAACCATCCTCTAATCATCTTCTAATCATCCTCTAATCATCCTCTAATCATCCTCTAATCATCCTCTAACCATCCTCTAATCATCCTCTAATCATCCTCTAATCATCCTCTAACCATCCTCTAATCATCCTCTAATCATCCTCTAATCATCCTCTAACCATTCTCTAATCATCCTCTAACCATCCTCTAATCATCCTCTAATCATCCTCTAATCATCCTCTAATCATCCTCTAATCATCCTCTAATCATCCTCTAACCATCCTCTAATCATCCTCTAATCATCCTCTAATCATCCTCTAACCATTCTCTAATCATCCTCTAACCATCCTCTAATCATCCTCTAATCATCTTCTAATCATCCTCTAATCATCCTCTAACCATCTTCTAATCTCCCCAGCTCTGAGTTGATCTAGTGTAGCAAACTGAACTGCTAAACTCCCCGTAAAATTCCCCTTCTATTCCATATGCTAATTAGCATGACTAATGGCATCAGTGAGTGTAAAGAATGAGTCTGTAATGACCACATTACAATGGATTAGGATTTACACTGCTGGAAATGAGGGACAAAAGCAGGCTGAATAATGTTCTGATTCCAGACCAGTCAGAAATTAAAAGAACAAGACGTACCGGCTTTTCTGTTTTCTGAATAAATTAGATAGGTGTGTGTGTTCTCGAAATGCCACGTCGCCTCTAATAATGCAGTCGGACCTCTCTCTCTCTCTGTCTCTGTCTCTGTCTCTATCTCTCTCTGTGTCTCTCTCTCTCTGTCTCTCTCTCTGTCTCTGTCTCTCTCTCTCTCTCTCTCTCTCTCTCTCTCTTATAAAAGGTCAGTATTTTCATGCAGTAGAGAATGATTGAATTATGTTAATAATGTTTACAGCCTAGGGCAGTGTTTCCAACCCTGGTCTTCCAGTGTCCCAACAGTACAGCTGTATCGTAACCCTGGACAAACACACCTGGTTCAACTTGTCAACTAATCATCAAGTCCTCAATGAGTTGAATCAGGTGTTTGTCCAGGGATACAATAAAACTGTACTGTTGGAGTACAGGAGGACCAGGGTTGGGAAACATCAGTCTGGGGCACTCAAAACAGTAAATACTTCTGTTAAAGGTCTCTACCATAGAGTGTTATGGCATACGATGCTTTGTACTAGTGTGATACAAGGAGGGAATCAATTCAACGGCTGATGTGGACTTAGTGGTTTACTGTGGTTCACTGCAGACACGTGCGGGCATACACACATACACACAGGGGTGCTGTGACACACACTCACGCACGCATACGGGTACATGCTGTGAGCTGCGACACGTGTCTCTCTGGGTTGCCATGGTAGCACACCCTGCTCTCCAAACAGTTCTGACCATCTGAGCTGAAAGAAGGATTTAAGTCTTCTCACTCCTCCTTCCCTCCCTCTCTGCCCCTCTATTCTCTCTGTCTAGCTCTCTCTCTGCCCCTCTCTTCTCTCTGTCTAGCTCTCTCTCTGCCCCTCTCTTCTCTCTGTCTAGCTCTCTCTCTCCCCCTCTCTTCTCTGTCTAGCTCTCTCTCTGCCCCTCTCTTCTCTCTGTCTAGCTCTCTCTCTGCACCTCTCTTCACTCTGTCTAGCTCTCTCTCTGCCCCTCTTCTCGCTGTCTAGCTCTCTCTCTGCCCCTCTCTTCTCTCTGTCTAGCTCTCTCTCCCCCTCTCTTCTCTCTGTCTAGCTCTCTCTCTCCCCCTCTCTTCTCTCTGTCTAGCTCTCTCTCTGCCCCTCTCTTCTCTCTGTCTAGCTCTCTCTCTGCCCCTCTCTTCTCTCTGTCTAGCTCTCTCTCTGCCCCTCTCTTCTCGCTGTCTAGCTCTCTCTCTGCCCCTATTTTCTCTCTGTCTAGCTCTCTCTCTCCCACTCTCTTCTCTCTGTCTAGCTCTCTCTCTGCCCCTCTCTTCTCTCTGTCTAGCTCTCTCTCTCCCACTCTCTTCTCTCTGTCTAGCTCTCTCTCTGCCCCCCCTCTATCTGTACTCTATCAGTCTCTCTCTCTTCTATCAGTCTCTCGCTTTCTCTCTCTGTCCTCCATCAGGTTCTCTCTCTTTCTCTCTCTGTCCTATCTCTCCTTCTCTCTCTTTCTCTCTCGGTTCTCTATCAGTCTCTCTCTCTTTCTCACTCTGTCCTCTATCAGTCTCTCTCTCTTTTTCACTCTGTCCTCTATCAGTCTCTCTCTCTTTCTCACTCTGTCCTCTATCAGTCTCTCTCTCTTTCTCACTCTGTCCTCTAGCAGGCTCTCTCTGTGGGAGGCAGCGGAACAAACCCTGAAGTGTAGCTCTCTTCTCTCTTAACCGGTAAAATCCATTGACACAGCCCTTCAGATCATCCAGCTACTATAGTAGCATATCATATCCTTATCTTCTCTGATTTAGCCAGTTACTAGCCTATCTACTCTGATTTAGCCAGTTACTAGCCTATTTACTCTGATTTAGCCAGTTACTAGCCTATTTACTCTGAATTAGCCAGTTACTAATGTCTTGACGTTGGCCTGGGGGTAGGTTTATGACAGTCATAAATACCTCCTCCCCCCTTTTTCCTCTCTCTACCCTACTGATGTTACATTTGAAAATCCATTGATTAACATAGAGATTCTGGGAACATCAGAAGGTGGTACTTAATGAATATGATGTCAGTTCGGTTGTCATCTGAGACATTCTCATCAAAGATAAGATGACATAAACTCTACAGTGGATAGTCTTCACATCAGAGTTATCAGATTCACATGGAATTGTTGTTCAATTTAAATGTTTGAATATGAAATTATTCGTGATGGGATGAAATGTGATTTTAGCTTCTAAAATGTAAGATTTCGGTTTTCATAAGGTGCTCTCTCTGCTCAATCATTGGCCCGCCCCTATGAAGGGACATGGGCTATAAAACTTTTTATACACGCCCTCCTCTCCCTTCCTATATCAACCTTGACGACAATATAACCATGTGTTTCTAGGATGTGTGGATGACGGTCAGAATGGTTCAGATAATAACTACAGAACAAAGCCAACATCAGCGTGAGCTTTGGTTGCGAATGGTATGAACGTTGAACTCTTATTCACTACAGAAGTGATACCTCCTAGCCGTTGAGTTAGCAACAGCAGCTGCAAACGCAGGTTAGGAAGGAACAGAGTATCCCGTCTACCACACAACGACGTTACTACAACTTATCCAATTGACCAGCATTCTTCAAAGGACTAGGTTGGGCAACACGGTTTTCCATCTACCACCAACCTACCGAAGCGCTGCTCAGAATAAATATTTATTGCATTTTCCTTTTCCAAATGGGCGGTAATTTAGAATGCATAAGATACTGTATTTGCGAAAGCATAGCTTCTTCCCTTTGTTCCTCAGTCTACACGCTCTTTCACTCAAATCCAGCCCCTTTTCTTTTGTGTAACAAGCTGTCATACCTGTTCTGTCCGCTAGGGGTGTTTTCCTTTATGACGTCATTTGTATTCAAGTTATGATTAATTATGTGTATGTGTAATTCTGTGTGATTAGTTAGGTATTTAGTAAATAAATAATTAAACCCAATTTTGTATTGCTGATTCAACTTGTTAGCCAGGATTTGTGAAGATAACCAAGAATTTACAACTTTCAGATGAGACTGAATTAAGGTGACGATTAATATTGACTGCTATTGATGTAAAGTATTACTTGGTCTTTAAGAGTTTATTCGGAAGATAACAGCTCTATAAATATTATTTCGTAGAGTCCCGACTCTCTAGTTAATTACATTTACATGATTAGATCAATCAGGAAATATTAATTACGGATAAATAATAATAGCATGTCATATCACTTAATCCGGCATAGCCAAAGACACAACACTAGCCTATTTACTCTGATTTAGCCAGTTACTAGCCTATTTACTCTGATTTAGCCAGTTACTAGCCTATTTACTCTGATTTAGCCAGTTACTAGCCTATCTACTTTGATTTAGCCAGTTACTAGCCTATCTACTCTGATTTAGCCCGTTACTAGCCTATTTACTTTGATTTAGCCAGTTACTAGCCTATCTACTTTGATTTAGCCAGTTACTAGCCTATCTACTTTGATTTAGCCAGTTACTAGCCTATCTTCTCTGATTTAGCCAGTTACTAGCCTATCTACTCTGATTTAGCCCGTTACTAGCCTATTTACTCTGATTTAAACATCCAGCTACTAATGATTTCAACAACTAGAACATGGGCTTCTAACTGACCAGTCCCTGTGACATACAAACCTCTTTACTATACAGCCCTTAATGCATGACCTAACAGCTAACAAATCCATTCATGTGGTACATGGTGTTAACTCTACCTTAGATTTCCCAGAGAGCCTGAACCCTTATCTGGTACATGGTGTTAACTCTACCTTAGATTTCCCAGAGAGCCTGAACCCCTGTCTGGTACATGGTGTTAACTCTACCTTAGATTTCACAGAGAGCCTGAACCCCTACGGGAAATCTAATCAGAGACACATTCAGATTCTGTCACGATTATATTTTACGGAACATAACTAGCCTCCACAAGGACCATTTAAGTGTGTGTGTGTGCATACATGCCTTTATGCCTGCATACATATCTGTGTGTCTGCCTCCGTGTGTGAGTGTGTGTGTTCCTGTGTGTGAATAAGATGTAGTGTGTGTGCCTGAGTGTGTGTGTGTGCGTGTGCTTGTGTACGTGCCCGTGTGTCTGCCTCAGTGTGTGAATGTGTGTATGCTTTTATGTGTGTTAGAGTGATCAAGGGTTGCTTTGATGTGAGACAATGTCCTGAAGTAAACTGAACCAGGTTATAAATCAACCACGCTCTATAATACTGTCTCTTATCTAAAGCACTGCTGAAATACTGACTGTCTCTTCTATAAAGCACTGCTATAATACTGAATGTCTCTTATCTAAAGCACTGCTATAATACTGACTGTCTCTTATCTAAAGCACTGCTATAATACTGACTGTCTCTTATCTAAAGCACTGCTATAATACTGACTGTCTCTTCTCTAAAGCACTGCTATAATACTGACTGTCTCTTATCTAAAGCACTGCTATAATACTGACTGTCTCCTCGCTAAAGCAGTGCTATAATACTGACTGTCTCTTCTCTAAAGCACTGCTATAATACTGACTGTCTCTTCTCTAAAGCACTGCTATAATACTGGCTGTCTCTTCTCTAAATCACTGCTATAATACTGTCTCTTCTCTAAAGCACTGCTATAATACTGACTGTCTCTTCTCTAAAGCACTGCTATAATACTGGATGTCTCTTCTCCAAAGCACTGCTATAATACTGACTGTCTCTTCTCTAAAGCACTGCTATAATACTGTCTCTTATCTAAAGCACTGCTATAATACTGTCTCTTATCTAAAGCACTTCTATAATACTGACTGTCTCTTCTCTAAAGCACTGCTATAATACTGACTGTCTCTTCTCTAAAGCACTGCTATAATACTGACTGTCTCTTCTCTAAAGCACGGTAGATCGAAATTCCGTATATTTCTTCCGCCTGTGTGATGTAGGATGTGAAATCTGACAGCACTTGAAGCTGGGATGTCCTTCCTACCATTTAATTCGCTCTTCCGACTGTCCATCAAAATCTGGCTGAAACCTACGTCACACTCCTTACAGTGTAGAGCAGCAGGAGAGAGTGGTTTTGTCGCTCTAGCACATTCAGAGATCGATTTATAGACAGTAATCTAAAATAATTCACAGATTTTAAACAAAACACACTATCTGTTTGCCATAGAAGTACAGGATTAATCTGGGATGAAATGCGAGTTCCTGCCGTGTTTAGGGCTAGAGCTCTGTGAGTTCCTGCCGTGTTTAGGGCTAGAGCTCTGTGAGTTCCTGCCGTGTTTAGGGCTAGAGCTCTATGAGTTCCTGCCGTGTTTAGGGCTAGAGCTCTGCGAGACATTCACAGCGGTCGGGGCATATGTTTTAGAAAAATCTGCACATTTTCTCGAACACTAAACATACAAACATGTATTTTACATTCATAAGAAAGGTGAACTCATAGTTAGCCATTTTATAATTTGATTATACTATATTTAGAAAGCATATAAATCACTTGAAGTCTTATTCATAGTTTCGCTGAATAGGAAATGCATCATAAAAAATATTTAATTTTATCATATTTGTACTGTGTATTTGAGCTTGTGTCCTCCAAAGTGACAATACCTCAGCAATGTATTTTTTTTAAATGACCAGAAAGGTGAGATTTTAACCTTTCTTGGAATATGCAGCATTATTAGTTTTTGTTTATGTCCCTCTCATGATAAATAATTACTTTTGGGATTACGTAGATTACATTTTAGATTACATTTAAGAGGTTAAAGCTGGTCCAGCACCATCCTCAGACAATTGCCTTCATTGTCACGCCGTGATCTGTTTCACCTGTACTTGTGCTTGTCTCTACCCTCCTCCAGGTGTTGCTCATCTTCCACATTATCCCCTGGGTACTTATACCTGTGTTCTCTGTTTGTCTGTTGCCAGGTCGTCTTGTTTGTCAAGTCAACCAGTGTTTTTTCTCAGCTCCTGCTTTTCCCCAGTCTCTCTTTTCTCACTCTCCTGGTTTTGACCTTTGCCTGTCCTGACTCTGAGCCCGCCTGCCTGACCACACTGCCTGCCCCTGACTCTGAGCCTGCCTGCCATCCTGTGCCTTTGCCACTACTCTGGATTATCAACCCCTGCCTGCCTTGATTTGTGGTTTGCCTGCCCCTGTTGCTGTAATACACATTGTTACTTCAACAGTCTGCATTTGGGTCTTACCTGAAACGTGATAGTACAAACTGGCCGTGACTGACCCAGCAGACTTAGACCAGCTCCGCAACGCCATCTCCTCCCAGGAACGATCATTAGTAACACAAGGAGTTGCTTTCCAGTCTGATGGAAGGGTTCCAGGAAGTGGCCGAACGTCACGACCTAGCATTGGACGCATTGCGGGGGAAATTCCGTGGGCTGCCTACCAGGCAACCTACCATGACAGTAACCTCCCAGCCCCCAAGTAACCAGGCTGGTAGCAGCACCGTCACCCTGGTTTCCCGGGAACGCCTCTTACCGGAGTGCTACGATGGCGATTCCAAAACCTGCCGGGCCTTTCTCTCCCAGTGCTCCCTCATTTTCGAGCTGCAGTCTTCTTCGTTCCCCTCGGACAGCTCAAAGATAGTGTACAATATTACGCTGACGTCCGGGAGGGCACTCGCCTGGGCCACAGCGGTGAGGGAGCAACAATCCACCGTCTGCCTCAGTCTGGATGTATTCGTGATGGAGGTGAGAAAAGTTTGAGGCTACAATTTCCCGGGAGAGAGGCTGCCTGGAAGTTACTCCAGCTTCGGCAGGACTCCCTCAGTGTGGCAGACTATGCGGTGGATTTCCGCACGCTAGTAGCGGAGCGTGCCTGGAACCCGGAAGCAACTGTTCGACACGTTCCTGCACAGATTATCAGAGGAAGTATGAGCTTGCAGCCCGGGAACTACCGACGGATCTCGACTCACTCATCCCTTTAACCATCCGGATCGATGGACGGCAACAGGAACGTAGCCAATTGCGACCCCAATCACTCACTCAAGGATCCCACCTTGCATCTGATGAACTCCGGAAGTCCCCGAGAGCATCTGGGCTTACCTGAGTTCCTCCATGAGCCTCCAAAGACTGACGATATGCCTCTTCGCGAGCTGATGCAGCTCGGCAGGGCTAGGCTGTCTCCAGCCAAACGCGTATGCAGACTTAAATCCCAGAGTTGTCTGTATTGCGGTAATGCCGGTCATTATGTGTCTACCTGTCCCTTCAAGAGACTCCCCCTACTCACCCCCCTCTCCATGCCACCCTGCTGTGGGGCAACCAGTCCAAGTCTCTCCAAATACTCATCGACTTGAGGGCCGATATGAGTCTTGTGGATGTTACCCTGGTATCCAAGCTGGGCATCCCTACTCAACAGCTCTCCATTCCCATGAATGTTAGAACGCTGGACGGGCGCTCTATAGGCCGGGTCACCCACCATACCACCACCATCATAGTGAGATGATCCACAGTGAGATGATCCAATTCCTGCTAATTGAGTCTCAGCAGGTATCTTTGGTATTGGGATTATCTTGGCTACAGCGACACAGTCCCTTGATTGACTGGTCTACTGGTGCCATCATGGGCTGAAGCTCGTTTTGCCACACTAATTGCCTGAAATCAGTTCTGACTGCCCCGGGATGTCTTCCTGGGGGCTTGGAAATTGGCCCGAACCTCTCCGCCATTTCCGCGGAGTACCAGGACCTCCTGGAGGGGTTCAGTAAGGCCCAGGCCACTTCACTTTCGCAACACCGACCGGTGGTTCCCCCGCTCTCTGCTTCTACAACCAGACTGCTGTGGGCAGAGTGAGGTCGTAAATTCCTAAGGAAGACCCTGCCTCATGGACACACAGTTATAGAGAGTAGTTTTATGGAGACAAAGGAAATCCTTCCACCTCACAGAACGTGAGGTGCGAACAAATTTCATGTTCCAGGGAAAGTGTAAAAGATCGGTGAAGAATCCAGCTACGAACTGGTGCGTTTGTCACAACTTGGGAAGCTCAATGGAGACGGTGTGGCCACATTACCATAACGCTGTTTATATAATAGCCTCAGATATGAGGTTTACATCTAATTGTTGTATAAGATGAATGAGTGAGGATGATACTGTTTGTATAATGGTGTAATATGATTGTGGACTGTTTAATGAAGAAAAATACAATTCCCTTTTGATTTGAACTAAATCAGAGTACCGCCCCTGAGCCCAGTTAGGGCCAGACATCCTGAGACAGCCCTCTTCTGCCACTCTGAATAAAACCCCACTTTGAGAAATTATCAGCAGACCATGTTTTTCTCTAGTAGGAGGGGGACTAAAGGTTGCATACCATTGCTGAATCTTTTAACCATACCACTTAAAACTAAGACTATCGATATCGACAGAATAAGAACAAGTCTTTGATACTAATTACTAGTCTGCAGCTAGGAATTCGACATCATTGAACACGAAGAACAACAACCGCCAAAACATCCATTCTATAACGAATGTCACTCTGAACAACCGAGAGAGAGAGGGAGAGAGACGGACAATTCTGCAAAATAAATTAACTTTTCACCAGCGACCAAGACGACACACTGAGCGTAAATATATATATTGATTGCAATTGTTCCCGACTGAGTGAGCGTTCATGTGTAAGGATTAGCATTTCAATTGTTATAATTATCACTCTGTAGTGACTTCTCAGTCGACCCCCACTCTCCTTTTGTCAAACAAGCCGCGATGCCGGTTTAGCCCACTAGGGCACATTCTATCATTTCATGTAACCATATTTACTGTTTGTTTATGCATTTCTGTGAATTACTTAGTTAGTAATAAATAAATGATTTAAGACAATTGATGTATGGATGACTCATAGTGAAGACTGGGTTTGTGCAGATAACCAACAATTTACGATGTTTGGAATGAGACTAACGTGAGGTAAAATAAATAAATCATTAATCGGAAGACTATTGATCAGATATGAAAATATCTGAAAGGTTATATTGGGAAATTATAACTTTGTAATCTGAATACTTTCCTTGGTGCCCCTACTTCCTAGTTAATTACAGTTACACAATGAATTACTTTGATCGCGTTATACTAATTACAGGGAATCTTTGATAAAACTATGTCTTCAATTTAATGATAGTAAAGACATGACACCTGCTATGTCACATGATTGCCCTAGAAATATGAGTGTATAATGTGTTGATGTTTCCATTGTTCTGGTTGATAACTGTAGTGGAGATGACTTCAGTAGTATAATGTGATGATGTTTCCATTGTTCTGGTTGATAACTGTAGTGGAGATGACTTCAGTAGTATAATGTGATGATGTTTCCATTGTTCTGGTTGATAACTGTAGTGGAGGTTGACTTCAGTAGTATAATGTGTTGATGTTTCCATTGTTCTGGTTGATAACTGTAGTGGAGATGACTTCAGTAGTATAATGTGTTGATGTTTCAATTGTTCTGGTTGATAACTGTAGTAGAGATGACTTCAGTAGTATAATGTGATGATGTTTCCATTGTTCTGGTTGATAACTGTAGTGGAGATTACTTCAGTAGTATAATGTGTTGATGTCTCCATTGTTCTGGTTGATAACTGTAGTGGAGATGACTTCAGTAGTATAATGTGTTGATGTTTCCATTGTTCTGGTTGATAACTGTAGTGGAGATGACTTCAGTAGTATAATGTGTTGATGTTTCAATTGTTCTGGTTGATAACTGTAGTAGAGATGACTTCAGTAGTATAATGTGATGATGTTTCCATTGTTCTGGTTGATAACTGTAGTGGAGATTACTTCAGTAGTATAATGTGTTGATGTCTCCATTGTTCTGGTTGATAACTGTAGTGGAGATGACTTCAGTAGTATAATGTGATGATGTTTCCATTGTTCTGGTTGATAACTGTAGTGGAGATGACTTCAGTAGTATAATGTGATGATGTTTCCATTGTTCTGGTTGATAACTGTAGTGGAGATGACTTCAGTAGTATAATGTGTTGATGTTTCCATTGTTCTGGTTGATAACTGTAGTGGAGATGACTTCAGTAGTATAATGTGATGATGTTTCCATTGTTCTGGTTGATAACTGTAGTGGAGATGACTTCAGTAGTATAATGTGTTGATGTTTCCATTGTTCTGGTTGATAACTGTAGTGGAGATGACTTCAGTAGTATAATGTGTTGATGTTTCCATTGTTCTGGTTGATAACTGTAGTGGAGATGACTTCAGTAGTATAATGTGTTGATGTTTCCATTGTTCTGGTTGATAACTGTAGTGGAGATGACTTCAGTAGTATAATGTGATGATGTTTCCATTGTTCTGGTTGATAACTGTAGTGGAGATGACTTCAGTAGTATAATGTGATGATGTTTCCATTGTTCTGGTTGATAACTGTAGTGGAGGATGACTTCAGTAGTATAATGTGTTGATGTTTCCATTGTTCTGGTTGATAACTGTAGTGGAGATGACTTCAACAGTATAATGTGATGATGTTTCCATTGTTCTGGTTGATAACTGTAGTGGAGATGACTTCAGTAGTATAATGTGATGATGTTTCCATTGTTCTGGTTTATAACTGTAGTGGAGATGACTTCAGTAGTATAATGTGATGATGTTTCCATTGTTCTGGTTGATAACTGTAGTGGAGATGACTTCAGTAGTATAATGTGTTGATGTTTCCATTGTTCTGGTTGATAACTGTAGTGGAGATGACTTCAACAGTATAATGTGATGATGTTTCCATTGTTCTGGTTGATAACTGTAGTGGAGATGACTTCAGTAGTATAATGTGTTGATGTTTCCATTGTTCTGGTTGATAACTGTAGTGGAGATGACTTCAGTAGTATAATGTGATGATGTTTCCATTGTTCTGGTTGATAACTGTAGTGGAGATGACTTCAGTAGTATAATGTGATGATGTTTCCATTGTTCTGGTTGATAACTGTAGTGGAGGTTGACTTCAGTAGTATAATGTGTTGATGTTTCCATTGTTCTGGTTGATAACTGTAGTGGAGATGACTTCAGTAGTATAATGTGTTGATGTTTCCATTGTTCTGGTTGATAACTGTAGTGGAGATGACTTCAGTAGTATAATGTGATGATGTTTCCATTGTTCTGGTTGATAACTGTAGTGGAGATGACTTCAGTAGTATAATGTGATGATGTTTCCATTGTTCTGGTTGATAACTGTAGTGGAGATGACTTCAGTAGTATAATGTGATGATGTTTCCATTGTTCTGGTTGATAACTGTAGTGGAGATGACTTCAGTAGTATAATGTGTTGATGTTTCCATTGTTCTGGTTGATAACTGTAGTGGAGATGACTTCAGTAGTATAATGTGATGATGTTTCCATTGTTCTGGTTGATAACTGTAGTGGAGATTACTTCAGTAGTATAATGTGTTGATGTCTCCATTGTTCTGGTTGATAACTGTAGTGGAGATGACTTCAGTAGTATAATGTGATGATGTTTCCATTGTTCTGGTTGATAACTGTAGTGGAGGATGACTTCAGTAGTATAATGTGTTGATGTTTCCATTGTTCTGGTTGATAACTGTAGTGGAGATGACTTCAGTAGTATAATGTGATGATGTTTCCATTGTTCTGGTTGATAACTGTAGTGGAGATGACTTCAGTAGTATAATGTGATGATGTTTCCATTGTTCTGGTTGATAACTGTAGTGGAGATGACTTCAGTAGTATAATGTGATGATGTTTCCATTGTTCTGGTTGATAACTGTAGTGGAGATGACTTCAGTAGTATAATGTGATGATGTTTCCATTGTTCTGGTTGATAACTGTAGTGGAGATGACTTCAGTAGTATAATGTGATGATGTTTCCATTGTTCTGGTTGATAACTGTAGTGGAGATGACTTCAGTAGTATAATGTGATGATGTTTCCATTGTTCTGGTTGATAACTGTAGTGGAGATGACTTCAACAGTATAATGTGATGATGTTTCCATTGTTCTGGTTGATAACTGTAGTGGAGATGACTTCAGTAGTATAATGTGATGATGTTTCCATTGTTCTGGTTTATAACTGTAGTGGAGATGACTTCAGTAGTATAATGTGATGATGTTTCCATTGTTCTGGTTGATAACTGTAGTGGAGATGACTTCAGTAGTATAATGTGTTGATGTTTCCATTGTTCTGGTTGATAACTGTAGTGGAGATGACTTCAACAGTATAATGTGATGATGTTTCCATTGTTCTGGTTGATAACTGTAGTGGAGATGACTTCAGTAGTATAATGTGATGATGTTTCCATTGTTCTGGTTGATAACTGTAGTGGAGATGACTTCAGTAGTATAATGTGTTGATGTTTCCATTGTTCTGGTTGATAACTGTAGTGGAGATGACTTCAGTAGGATAATGTGTTGATGTTTCCATTGTTCTGGTTGATAACTGTAGTGGAGATGACTTCAGTAGTATAATGTGTTGATGTTTCCATTGTTCTGGTTGATAACTGTAGTGGAGGTTGACTTCAGTAGTATAATGTGTTGATGTTTCCATTGTTCTGGTTGATAACTGTAGTGGAGATGACTTCAGTAGTATAATGTGATGATGTTTCCATTGTTCTGGTTGATAACTGTAGTGGAGATGACTTCAGTAGTATAATGTGATGATGTTTCCATTGTTCTGGTTGATAACTGTAGTGGAGATGACTTCAGTAGTATAATGTGATGATGTTTCCATTGTTCTGGTTGATAACTGTAGTGGAGATGACTTCAGTAGTATAATGTGTTGATGTTTCAATTGTTCTGGTTGATAACTGTAGTAGAGATGACTTCAGTAGTATAATGTGATGATGTTTCCATTGTTCTGGTTGATAACTGTAGTGGAGATTACTTCAGTAGTATAATGTGTTGATGTCTCCATTGTTCTGGTTGATAACTGTAGTGGAGATGACTTCAGTAGTATAATGTGTTGATGTTTCCATTGTTCTGGTTGATAACTGTAGTGGAGATGACTTCAGTAGTATAATGTGTTGATGTTTCAATTGTTCTGGTTGATAACTGTAGTAGAGATGACTTCAGTAGTATAATGTGATGATGTTTCCATTGTTCTGGTTGATAACTGTAGTGGAGATTACTTCAGTAGTATAATGTGTTGATGTCTCCATTGTTCTGGTTGATAACTGTAGTGGAGATGACTTCAGTAGTATAATGTGATGATGTTTCCATTGTTCTGGTTGATAACTGTAGTGGAGATGACTTCAGTAGTATAATGTGATGATGTTTCCATTGTTCTGGTTGATAACTGTAGTGGAGATGACTTCAGTAGTATAATGTGTTGATGTTTCCATTGTTCTGGTTGATAACTGTAGTGGAGATGACTTCAGTAGTATAATGTGATGATGTTTCCATTGTTCTGGTTGATAACTGTAGTGGAGATGACTTCAGTAGTATAATGTGATGATGTTTCCATTGTTCTGGTTGATAACTGTAGTGGAGGTTGACTTCAGTAGTATAATGTGTTGATGTTTCCATTGTTCTGGTTGATAACTGTAGTGGAGATGACTTCAGTAGTATAATGTGATGATGTTTCCATTGTTCTGGTTGATAACTGTAGTGGAGATGACTTCAGTAGTATAATGTGTTGATGTTTCCATTGTTCTGGTTGATAACTGTAGTGGAGATGACTTCAGTAGTATAATGTGATGATGTTTCCATTGTTCTGGTTGATAACTGTAGTGGAGATGACTTCAGTAGTATAATGTGTTGATGTTTCCATTGTTCTGGTTGATAACTGTAGTGGAGATGACTTCAGTAGTATAATGTGTTGATGTTTCCATTGTTCTGGTTGATAACTGTAGTGGAGATGACTTCAGTAGTATAATGTGTTGATGTTTCCATTGTTCTGGTTGATAACTGTAGTGGAGATGACTTCAGTAGTATAATGTGATGATGTTTCCATTGTTCTGGTTGATAACTGTAGTGGAGATGACTTCAGTAGTATAATGTGATGATGTTTCCATTGTTCTGGTTGATAACTGTAGTGGAGATGACTTCAGTAGTATAATGTGTTGATGTTTCCATTGTTCTGGTTGATAACTGTAGTGGAGATGACTTCAGTAGTATAATGTGATGATGTTTCCATTGTTCTGGTTGATAACTGTAGTGGAGATGACTTCAGTAGTATAATGTGTTGATGTTTCAATTGTTCTGGTTGATAACTGTAGTAGAGATGACTTCAGTAGTATAATGTGATGATGTTTCCATTGTTCTGGTTGATAACTGTAGTGGAGATTACTTCAGTAGTATAATGTGTTGATGTCTCCATTGTTCTGGTTGATAACTGTAGTGGAGATGACTTCAGTAGTATAATGTGTTGATGTTTCCATTGTTCTGGTTGATAACTGTAGTGGAGATGACTTCAGTAGTATAATGTGTTGATGTTTCAATTGTTCTGGTTGATAACTGTAGTAGAGATGACTTCAGTAGTATAATGTGATGATGTTTCCATTGTTCTGGTTGATAACTGTAGTGGAGATGACTTCAGTAGTATAATGTGATGATGTTTCCATTGTTCTGGTTGATAACTGTAGTGGAGATGACTTCAGTAGTATAATGTGTTGATGTTTCCATTGTTCTGGTTGATAACTGTAGTGGAGATGACTTCAGTAGTATAATGTGATGATGTTTCCATTGTTCTGGTTGATAACTGTAGTGGAGATGACTTCAGTAGTATAATGTGTTGATGTTTCCATTGTTCTGGTTGATAACTGTAGTGGAGATGACTTCAGTAGTATAATGTGATGATGTTTCCATTGTTCTGGTTGATAACTGTAGTGGAGATGACTTCAGTAGTATAATGTGTTGATGTTTCCATTGTTCTGGTTGATAACTGTAGTGGAGATGACTTCAGTAGTATAATGTGTTGATGTTTCCATTGTTCTGGTTGATAACTGTAGTGGAGATGACTTCAGTAGTATAATGTGTTGATGTTTCCATTGTTCTGGTTGATAACTGTAGTGGAGATGACTTCAGTAGTATAATGTGATGATGTTTCCATTGTTCTGGTTGATAACTGTAGTGGAGATGACTTCAGTAGTATAATGTGATGATGTTTCCATTGTTCTGGTTGATAACTGTAGTGGAGATGACTTCAGTAGTATAATGTGTTGATGTTTCCATTGTTCTGGTTGATAACTGTAGTGGAGATGACTTCAGTAGTATAATGTGATGATGTTTCCATTGTTCTGGTTGATAACTGTAGTGGAGATTACTTCAGTAGTATAATGTGTTGATGTCTCCATTGTTCTGGTTGATAACTGTAGTGGAGATGACTTCAGTAGTATAATGTGATGATGTTTCCATTGTTCTGGTTGATAACTGTAGTGGAGGATGACTTCAGTAGTATAATGTGTTGATGTTTCCATTGTTCTGGTTGATAACTGTAGTGGAGATGACTTCAGTAGTATAATGTGATGATGTTTCCATTGTTCTGGTTGATAACTGTAGTGGAGATGACTTCAGTAGTATAATGTGATGATGTTTCCATTGTTCTGGTTGATAACTGTAGTGGAGATGACTTCAGTAGTATAATGTGATGATGTTTCCATTGTTCTGGTTGATAACTGTAGTGGAGATGACTTCAGTAGTATAATGTGATGATGTTTCCATTGTTCTGGTTGATAACTGTAGTGGAGATGACTTCAGTAGTATAATGTGATGATGTTTCCATTGTTCTGGTTGATAACTGTAGTGGAGATGACTTCAGTAGTATAATGTGATGATGTTTCCATTGTTCTGGTTGATAACTGTAGTGGAGATGACTTCAACAGTATAATGTGATGATGTTTCCATTGTTCTGGTTGATAACTGTAGTGGAGATGACTTCAGTAGTATAATGTGATGATGTTTCCATTGTTCTGGTTTATAACTGTAGTGGAGATGACTTCAGTAGTATAATGTGATGATGTTTCCATTGTTCTGGTTGATAACTGTAGTGGAGATGACTTCAGTAGTATAATGTGTTGATGTTTCCATTGTTCTGGTTGATAACTGTAGTGGAGATGACTTCAACAGTATAATGTGATGATGTTTCCATTGTTCTGGTTGATAACTGTAGTGGAGGATGACTTCAGTAGTATAATGTGTTGATGTTTCCATTGTTCTGGTTGATAACTGTAGTGGAGATGACTTCAGTAGTATAATGTGATGATGTTTCCATTGTTCTGGTTGATAACTGTAGTGGAGATGACTTCAGTAGTATAATGTGATGATGTTTCCATTGTTCTGGTTGATAACTGTAGTGGAGATGACTTCAGTAGTATAATGTGTTGATGTTTCCATTGTTCTGGTTGATAACTGTAGTGGAGATGACTTCAACAGTATAATGTGATGATGTTTCCATTGTTCTGGTTGATAACTGTAGTGGAGATGACTTCAGTAGTATAATGTGATGATGTTTCCATTGTTCTGGTTGATAACTGTAGTGGAGATGACTTCAGTAGTATAATGTGTTGATGTTTCCATTGTTCTGGTTGATAACTGTAGTGGAGATGACTTCAGTAGGATAATGTGTTGATGTTTCCATTGTTCTGGTTGATAACTGTAGTGGAGATGACTTCAGTAGTATAATGTGTTGATGTTTCCATTGTTCTGGTTGATAACTGTAGTGGAGGTTGACTTCAGTAGTATAATGTGTTGATGTTTCCATTGTTCTGGTTGATAACTGTAGTGGAGATGACTTCAGTAGTATAATGTGATGATGTTTCCATTGTTCTGGTTGATAACTGTAGTGGAGATGACTTCAGTAGTATAATGTGATGATGTTTCCATTGTTCTGGTTGATAACTGTAGTGGAGATGACTTCAGTAGTATAATGTGATGATGTTTCCATTGTTCTGGTTGATAACTGTAGTGGAGATGACTTCAACAGTAGAGAATGTTCATTTCAAATCAAAGTACTACAAAATGGGCTCAACTCAAATTTGTTTTAAACAACTGTCAGGAATACACATCAGAACCTATAGAGAGCGTTTAAACAAACAAACCTACACAAACCACCAATCAATGAGATCTAACAGATGAGAGGAACATGTATAGGAAGATACAGATCCCTATGAGAGACATTCAGATGGGAGGACCATGTATAGGAAGAGACAGATCCCTATGAGAGACATTCAGATGGGAGGAACATGTTTAGGAAGAGACAGATCCCTATGAGAGACATTCAGATGAGAGGAACATGTATAGGAAGAGACAGATCTGTATGAGAGACATTCAGATGGGAGGAACATGTATAGGAAGAGACAGATCCCTATGAGAGACATTCAGATGGGAGGAACATGTATAGGAAGAGACAGATCCCTATGAGAGACATTCAGATGAGAGGAACATGTATAGGAAGAGACAGATCTGTATGAGAGACATTCAGATGGGAGGAACATGTATAGGAAGAGACAGATCCCTATGAGAGACATTCAGATGGGAGGAACATCGATAGGAAGATGAGACATTCAGATGAGAGAGAGAAACAGATATCCTCTGTTCAGGAGGCATGGGATTAGAGGAAGATTGTGCTTGCTGTCATATACAGTATACACATTCTCTCTCACACACACGCACACACACACACACACACACACACACACACACACACACACACACACACACACCAGGATGCTTTATTAGACTGGATCCATTATTCATTATGGAATGATTTTGACCAGTGGACTGAGAAATTGCTATTGTGACGGGTAGCGAACGCTCTGTGTGTGTGGCAGGTAGCATTGTAAGTGACAGTGTTGATTTATTTCAGGCTAGCAGTGCAGCGGTAACACCGGCCGACCGAGCAGGAGAGAAGAGGAGACAAGTCCTCTCGGGAAACACACACACAGAGTTTCTGTTGATCTTACACTAAAAATGAGGAAACACACAGTTGGCTTTGGTTGACTTTGTTTGTTAGAGAATCACACCTTGGTCTTGTGTGGTTAGTGTGTGTGTGTGTGTGTTTTGTGCTGTCAGCATGAAAGGAATGAGGCTTGTGAAATAATGACTGAAGAAAGAGAAATGGATATCGTCTGCTCAGCAGGCATGAGATGACATGAATATATGCAGGCACACACACATGAACGCACGTACTCACACACACAAACACGCACACACTCACTCACACAAACTCACTCACACAAACTCACTCACACACACAAACTCACTCACACACACAATCACACACATAATCACTCACACATGCACTCACGTATGCACGCACGCACATACACGCCCGCCTGCATGCAGTGTCACTAAATACGCCCGCCTGCATGCATCACTAAATACAGAGCGACAGAGAAAGAGAGGGAGGGAGAGATCTAAAAAGGAGGGATGAGGAGAGGAGAATAGGACAGAGAATGAGAGATCTATGAAAGGGAGGGAGAATGGGGAAAGAGAGAAGAGGACATAGAAGGTGGGGAGAGAGGAACATGTGGAGGATATGAGGGAAGATGGAGGAGGTGGAGGATATGAGGGAAGATGGAGGAGAGGAACAGGTGGAGGATATGAGGGGAGATGGAGGAGAGAGGCTAGAGGGATTTAAGGGGGCAGATCCCTGCTCCTCTAGCCACCTGTCTACAGAGATGCACAGAGAGGGGAGGATAGAGGAGAGGAGAGAGGTAGGAGTGAGGAGAGCAGAGGAGAGCAGAGAGGGCAGAGCGGAGGAGAGCAGAGGAGAGAGGAGAGAAGAGAGAGGAGAGTCATGGATGGGAGATTTAGGAGCTCTGAGTGACAGGGGTGACATTTACAAAGAGCACAGTAAACAAAGGTTTTATAGAGAATAAATAGCAGAGAGAGATCACACACAGGTAGGCACACAAACAAACACACAGGTAGGCACACACAAGTAGCCACACAAACAAACACACAGATAGGCACACACAGGTAGGCACACAAACAAACACACAGGTAGGCACACACAGGTAGGCACACAAACAAACACACAGGTAGGCATACAAACAAACACACAGGTAGGCACACACAAGTAGGCACACAAACAAACACACAGATAGGCACACACAGGTAGGCACACAAACAAACACACAGGTAGGCACACACAGGTAGGCACACAAACAAACACACAGGTAGGCACACAGGATCACACACCCATGCACGCACATCCACGCACGCACACATACACATTCGTACACATTCGTACGCACGAACCCACACCCACAGCCCTGTCTCTACAGAGCTCTAGGCAGACATACCTTAAGAGCCAGCCAATCAGAATGCATTAAGGAACAGACAAAGGGAGGGGAATTTACGGCTGTCTCTGGTTTGCATTCCATATAGCACCCTATTCCCTATATAGTGCACTACTATAGGCCCTGTTCAAAAGCAGTGCACTATATAGGGAATAGGGTGCCATTTGGGATGCAGCCCATGTCTCTCTTCAGACGGCAACGTGTGGAAATGAAACGCCACAGCGCTGATTAATACCATCTGAACATCGTTAAGGTCTTTTGTAAACTCGTTGTCTGATTAGATGGAAGACAGTACAGGCAGCTTAAAGAATCACTGTCTCTCCTCACAGATGTAAAACAAACATTCTGTTCTCTTGAGTGACCACATAAAATAGACAAAACTGGTCAAAAACAAAGTTTAAGCATTTTAAAAACCAGCCCAGCAAAGACTGACTGTGGCTCTTCAGAAGACTGCCCTTGTATGGAGCTATGGACACATAACAGTTGGGTTTGGTGAAGGAAGCACTCTCTGGAGTCCAGATGTCCACACATGAAGTAATGGGGCCAGCTCATCTGGGAACGATGAGTACAGTAGATTGTATACTTTCATGTACTGTACCGCTGCTGTCGACCCCAGAGGGGAGGGAGAGGGAGAGGGAGAGAGAGAGTATGTTTACACTTGCTTTGGCAATGTAAACATATGTTTCCTATGCCAATAAAGCCCGTTAAATTGAAATTGAATTGAGAGAGAGAGAGAGATGACATTCTCCTTCATTGGACAGACTGGCAGATCCATATTTACTGGAGTGGTGTGTTCTGTTATGTTGTGAGAGCACATTCTGCACGTCTGTGTGTGTGTTTGCTATGCTAGCTTAGCAGCATGCTGTAAATGCCACCAGCTGAAGGGTAATAGCAGAAACAGCAGGGACAGAGGAAGGCCTTTGATTTATCGAATCTGGTCCCCATACTGCAAGGCTCTTGGAATCACAATCTCTCTCCATTGGTCCAGTGAGTCAGTCAGTGCCTTGGAAGACACTGGTGATGATGCTATTCCTCTCCCCTCTTCTCCCCTCACTCTCCCTTTTCTGTCCTCCTCTCCTTCTCTCCTCCTTTATCCTCCAGTCCCCTCATCTCCTCTCCCCTCCTCCTCTCAGTAGGTCTCTCTGGTGTCCCTGAGAGAGAGTCAACCTTTCTGTGTCTCTAATTTCAGACACTTTATTGAGATTCTTAATTGGTGACCTTTAGAGAGGGGGACCGACGGTGGCACTGTTGATCAATGCTCTCACTCCGGGGGGAGCCAGACAGAGCTAGTGACATTACTTAATACACACTATCGACCCAGCCACCCTTCAGCGCAGTTCACTTCGGAGTGGACAGAGTTTAGTTGGCGACAGTGTTTTCCTTGTGTTTTCTTTGTGATGGTTGGATTGGCACCATGTGGGGGCTCCTGAGTGGCGCGGTGGTCTAAGACACTGCATCTCAGTGCAAGAGGCGTCACTGCAGTACCTGGTTCGAATCCAGGATGCATCACATCCGGCTGTGATTGGTCCGTTAGGACGGCGCACTGCGTCGTCTGGGTTTGGCCGGGTAGGCCACCATTGTAAAAAATAATTTGTTCTTAACTGACTTGACTAGTTAATAAAGGTTAAATACAGATCTGGGACCTGGCTATATTAAAAAGAGAGATACTTTAAAATACCTTCAATGAGGTCATAGTTTTTGCTTCTCTAGTTTTGAAGCATTTTAAAATGGCACCTCTATCCCACTGTAGGCTTGTGACACACAACCAGTGTAACTGAAAGAGTAGGACAACGGAAGCGTCAGACAGACAGACAGACAGACAGACAGACAGACAGACAGACAGACAGACTGATAGACAGAGAGACATACATACAGATTGGGACAATAATTTAGCCCTGGCATCTTGGTGGGGGGCGGGCTGTTGCCCACTGATCAGCTTAGTATAACAGAACATTTAACAGGCCCATGGATCACCAACCATGCCACCTTTTTCATGTTTTATTCTGAAATTAAGTAAAACATTTTGTGGGTGTCATTTTCTACCAGCCACTCAACAACAAAAAATGTATCTAGCCCATCTGGCATTTGCCAGAATTACCAGGTAGCCAATCTGTGCCTGAGAGTCTGGTTACATCATGTGTAACTGCCACTAAGTCACAGCCTGGCCTGGCATGAACTAATTACCTTTTGTGTGGGTGGGGAGGGGGGCTTAATGATGGGGTGTTGTGTCAATTGAGTCTCTGTATTTGTGTGGAAGCAGCAGCACTCTGTCCAAGTCAAATTTCCCTTCGGGGACAATAAAGTATATCATACCATCATATAATATATCCAATCTACACCAGATTTAGCTCACTTCATTTGGATAGTCCATCTGTAGATGCTCTACAGCAGGGGTACTCAACTCCCACCCTACGAGGTCTGGAGCCGGCATGTTTTTTGTTCTACCTGAGAGTTAATTGAACACACCTGGTGTCCCAGGTCTAGATCAATCCCTGATTAGAGGGGAATCACCCACCTGGTGTCCCAGGTCTAGATCAGTCCCTGATTAGAGGGGAATCATCCACCTGGTGTCCCAGGTCTAGATCAGTCCCTGATTAGAGGGGAATCACCCACCTGGTGTCCCAGGTCTAAATCAGTCCCTAATTAGAGGGGAATCACCCACCTGGTGTCCCAGGTCTAAATCAGTCCCTAATTAGAGGGGAATCACCCACCTGGTGTCCCAGGTCTAAATCAGTCCCTAATTAGAGGGGAATCACCCACCTGGTGTCCCAGGTCTAAATCAGTCCCTGATTAGAGGGGAATCACCCACCTGGTGTCCCAGGTCTAGATCAGTCCCTGATTAGAGGGGAATCACCCACCTGGTGTCCCAGGTCTAAATCAGTCCCTGATTAGAGGGGAATCACCCACCTGGTGTCCCAGGTCTAGATCAGTCCCTGATTAGAGGGGAATCACCCACCTGGTGTCCCAGGTCTAGATCAGTCCCTGATTAGAGGGGAATCACCCACCTGGTGTCCCAGGTCTAGATCAGTCCCTGATTAGAGGGGAATCACCCACCTGGTGTCCCAGGTCTAAATCAGTCCCTAATTAGAGGGGAATCACCCACCTGGTGTCCCAGGTCTAAATCAGTCCCTAATTAGAGGGGAATCACCCACCTGGTGTCCCAGGTCTAGATCAGTCCCTGATTAGAGGGGAATCACCCACCTGGTGTCCCAGGTCTAGATCAGTCCCTGATTAGAGGGGAATCACCCACCTGGTGTCCCAGGTCTAGATCAGTCCCTGATTAGAGGGGAATCACCCACCTGGTGTCCCAGGTCTAAATCAGTCCCTAATTAGAGGGGAATCACCCACCTGGTGTCCCAGGTCTAGATCAGTCCCTGATTAGAGGGGAATCACCCACCTGGTGTCCCAGGTCTAAATCAGTCCCTAATTAGAGGGGAATCACCCACCTGGTGTCCCAGGTCTAGATCAGTCCCTGATTAGAGGGGAATCACCCACCTGGTGTCCCAGGTCTAGATCAGTCCCTGATTAGAGGGGAATCACCCACCTGGTGTCCCAGGTCTAGATCAGTCCCTGATTAGAGGGGAATCACCCACCTGGTGTCCCAGGTCTAAATCAGTCCCTAATTAGAGGGGAACAATGAAAACATGCAGTGGAACTGGCTTCCAGGTCCAGAGTTAGTTTGAGGGCTCTACAGACTATCAGGGACATTTCAACGAACTATCTACTAGTCTTAACCCTAACCTTAACCTTTATCCTAACCCTAAACTTAGCCCTTACCCTTATTCTATACCAAACATAACCCTTAGCCTTATTCTAAACCTATCCCTAAATGTAACCTTAACCTTAGCTAAGCCTTAGCAACAGATAGTTTGTTGATAGATTTACCCTTTATAGAGCATCTACAGATGGAAAATCCGGATGATCCAAATAAAGTGATGACCCAGATCTACCCGTTGTATTTCTACATCAGATCAACCCATTGTATTTCTACATCAGATCTACCCATTGTATTTCTACACATTGTATTTCTACATTAGATTTACCCATTGTATTTCTACTCCATTGTATTTCTACATCAGATTTACCCGTTGTATTTCTACCCCATTGTATTTCTACCTCAGATCTACCCATCATATTTCTAAGTGGGATTCTTACCTGGGTGAGATGTCACATCCCTGCTGCATGAAGGCTCCCAGGGAAAACCAGAGAGAGTTGAAGATGCCAAACTCGTTGGTCTGTTCCTGATTCTGCTGGTTCTGGCCTGGCTGACCAGGGCTCTGCCCCGACTGTAGCCCAGCACCGGGCCCCGTCGGCTGGGTTGGGGTCTGGGGGTCGGCCTCCTCCTCATATTCCTCTGCGTGCCACTCGTAGGGGCTGAAGCGGCTCACCAGGAACAGGACCACGCTCACACCGATGTAGGCGAACACGATACACATCCAGATCTCATAGGCCAGCGGGTCCAGAAAGGAGAAGACACCTGGTTTAGACTTGGTGGGCTTCTTGATCATGATGGAGATGCCCAGAGACATGAATGGCTTGGAGAAGTCGATCACTTCTTCTCGGACCAGGGTGATGGTCAGCGGGGCCACCGCCACATCTGCTTTCTGGAGGAGAGAAGGGGAGGAACAGAGGTAGATAGAGAGGAAGGGAAGGAGGGAGAGAGAGAGGTAGGGAGGGAAGGAGGTAGAGAGAGGTTGAGAGGGAGGGAGGGAGGTAGATAGAGAGGAAGGTAAGGAGGGAGAGAGAGGTTGAGAGGGAGGGAGGGAGGTAGAGAGAGAGAGAGATAGGGAGGGAAGGAGGTAGAGAGGGAGAGAGAGAGAAAGAGAGAGACATGTTAGCAAGAAATATAGAGTTGTGCTGTCACATTGACCATGAAATACACTCAAGCACAAAAAATGAAAAGCATGAAAAGATTGATCAAATTAAGATCCTACATCTGTAAATAAAAACCTGTTTTCTACATCTGTAAATAAATCCGTAGAGCTAGATACTGTCCAGTACAGTAGGTGTGCTGGACGAGGACAAAGAAGGAAAGAGAATACTGAAGGTAGTCATCATACATGCAGCATAAGACTGAACACACACAGAGATTTTGTTTAACAGGAAACACTCAAATCCTGACCTTGATTTCCTGTAGACCCGGTTCTCCCACCCTCATACACACACCAATCTCCCCATAGCATCACACAGACCCTTTCAACAGCAGAGATTGGCACCATGGTGTGCAACGTGTCCTCTTTGTTACAAATTAATTTCCTATGGATGTGTGTGGGCAGATTGCAGGAGATAGGACTGAACAGTTGTTCTTTAGTTACAGTACATACACTTAACCTCCCTGTCACCTGCTGAAGCATTGAGCTGCCCGACTCTGAGTCACAACCAGAGAGAGAGAGAGAGAGAGAGAGAGAGAGAGAGAGAGAGAGAGAGAGAGAGAGAGAGAGAGAGAGAGAGAGGAGAGAGGGAGAGAGAGAGAGAGAGAGAGAGAGAGAGAGGGAGAGAGAGAGAGAAGGGGAGAGAGAGAGAGAGAGGGAGAGAGAGGGAGAGAGAGAGAGGGAGAGAGAGAGAGAGAGGGAGAAGGAGAGAGAGAGAGTCCACTGTGTATTAAGCTATTTAAAGCTTTATTGTTGAGCATTGAATACAGATTTTCTGTGAAAAAATATATACTTCTTTGAAAGGACCAACATGTTTGGCAGACGATATCGATGCAAACATTATAGTGTCAGAAATATTTTTTTTTGCAGTGACATCAACATAACAATACAATGTTTCAACTATGAACGTTAACCACTTCCAGAAATGTTATGGACACTTATGACCTCCCATTATGAGCACTTACAAACCCTCTTTATAAGCTAGAATGACCATCTTATGAGCACTCACCCCGTACACCAGCTCTCCGACCATGCCGTTCCACATCTTGGTCTCGGGGTCTCTGGCTCCATACTTCCCATCTGAGACCACCTTCAGTTTGTAGTGGTATCCAACGTGCTTGGCGATCTCAGCCGCTAGCTCCACGATGTAGCCCTCGTACTTATCGTTCCCTGACAGCTGATCATGGTTCTTCTTCAGCATCACGTATGGGGATTCCTGTAGGAGAGGGGGTGTGTATACGTTCAGGGTTGGGCTCAATTCCATTTCAATTCCAATTCAGGAAGTACACTGAAATTCCAATTCCTTTTCTCTTCTATGCTTTTCAATAAGGAAAATGTACTTTCTGAATTGACCTGAAGTGAACCCAATCGTGGATACTGTTCCAATATGATCACATTAAAGATCATTATTGGATGTATTGATAAAGGCTAGCACCAGGGAGTGTAATGACATGAAACATTAGTATGACTGCTGGATGAACTGTGATGACAGAGAGTAGGGTCCTTGTAGCAGCCGTAAGGGAAGACATGTTGCAGGAGGCAGCAGGATCAGGTGCACAAGTTGTGCTAAGTAATTCAGACCCTTTGCTATGAGACACTTGAAATTGAGCTCAGGTGCATCCTGTTTCCATTTATCATCCTTGAGATGCTTCTACAACTTGGAATCCACCTGTTTTAAATTCAATTGATTGGACATGATTTGGAAAGGCACACACCTGTCTTTATAGGATACCAAGGTTGACAGTGCATGTCAGAGCAAAAACCAAGCCATGAGTTCAGAGGAATTGTCCGTAGAGTTCCGAGACAGGATGGTGTCGAGGCACACATCTTGGGAAGGGTACCAACCAATTTCTGCAGCATTGAAGGTCCCCTAGAACACAGTGGCCTCCATGATTACCAAATGGAAGAAGTTTGGAACCACCAAGACTCTTCCGAGAGCTGGCCGCCCGGCCAAACTGACCAATCGGGGAAGAAGGGCCTTGGTCAGGGAGGTGACTAAGAACCCGATCGTCACCCGATGGAGCTCCAGGGGTCCTCTGTGGAGATGGGAGAAACTTCCAGAAGGACAACCTTCTCTGCAGCACTCCACCTATCAGGCCTTTATGGTAGAGTGGCCAGACAGAAGCCACTCCTCAGTAAAAGGCACATGACAGCCCGCTTGGAGTTTGCCAAAAGACACCTAAAGGACTCAGACCATGAGTAACAAGATGCTCTGGTCTGATGAAACCAAGATTGAACTCTTTGTCCTGAATGCCAAGCATCACGTCTGGAAGAAACCTGGCACCATCCCTACGGTGAAACATGGTGGTGGCAGCATCATGCTGTGGGGATGTTTTTCAGCGGCAGGGACTGGAAGACTAGTCAGGATCGAGGGAAAGATCCTTGATGAAAACCTGCTCCAGAGTGCTGAGGACCTCAGACTGGGGTGAAGGTTGTGGTGGTTAATTTCTTTACTATCAAATGAGGAGAGACAAACTTATCACACAAGTCAGAGTTATACTTAAACTAAATCTTTAATCACTTATTAATAAGGAAGCAGGTCAATACAAAACACACATATAAAGTGAATCGATTGAGTGCTGTAAGATAATGATGGCTGGTCATGGCTGGTCGACGAGTCACGCTCAGATGATTCTTTGAGAGCCCCGAGACAAAAGTACAAAGGTCTTTTATAGCCAAAATACACCCCTTTCAACCTACATGACGAACAACAGATATATAGAATGGCTCACAAGGTTAAGATCTGTATGAAAGATACCTATAATACACAGCAGACAGTATCTGCTGGGTCAACAGTTTTCACTGTATAGAGACCAGTGTCTGTCCCTCCGACTCCAAACTGGAACCATCTCTCTCTGGTACCGTATAGACCAGTGTCTGTCCCTCCGACTCCAAACTGGAACCATCTCTCTCTGGTACCGTATAGACCAGTGTCTGTCCCTCCGACTCCAAACTGGAACCATCTCTCTCTGGTACAGTATAGACCAGTGTCAGTCCCTCCGACTCCAAACTGGAACCATCTCTCTCTGGTACGGTATAGACCAGTGTCTGGCCCTCCGACTCCATACTGGAACCATCTCTCTCTGGTACGGTATAGACCAGTGTCTGGCCCTCTTACTCCATACTGGAACCATCTCTCTCTGGTACGGTATAGACCAGTGTCTGGCCCTCCGACTCCAAACTGGAACCATCTCTCTCTGGTACCGTATAGACCAGTGTCTGTCCCTCCGACTCCAAACTGGAACCATCTCTCTCTGGTACGGTATAGACCAGTGTCTGTCTCTCCGACTCCAAACTGGAACCATCTCTCTCTGGTACGGTATAGACCAGTGTCTGGCCCTCCGACTCCATACTGGAACCATCTCTCTCTGGTACGGTATAGACCAGTGTCTGGCCCTCCTACTCCATACTGGAACCATCTCTCTCTGGTACGGTATAGACCAGTGTCTGGCCCTCCGACTCCAAACTGGAACCATCTCTCTCTGGTACGGTATAGACCAGTGTCTGTCCCTCCGACTCCAAACTGGAACCATCTCTCTCTGGTACGGTATAGACCAGTGTCTGTCCCTCCGACTCCAAACTGGAACCATCTCTCTCTGGTACCGTATAGACCAGTGTCTGTCCCTCCGACTCCAAAATGGAACCATCTCTCTCTGGTACGGTATAGACCAGTGTCTGGCCCTCCGACTCCATACTGGAACCATCTCTCTCTGGTACGGTATAGACCAGTGTCTGGCCCTCCGACTCCAAACTGGAACCATCTCTCTCTGGTACGGTATAGACCAGTGTCTGGCCCTCCGACTCCATACTGGAACCATCTCTCTCTGGTACGGTATAGACCAGTGTCTGGCCCTCCTACTCTATACTGGAACCATCTCTCTCTGGTACGGTATAGACCAGTGTCTGTCCCTCCTACTCCATACTGGAACAATCTCTCTCTGGTACGGTATAGACCAGTGTCTGGCCCTCCGACTCCAAACTGGAACCATCTTTCTCTGGTACCGTATAGACCAGTGTCTGGCCCTCCTACTCCATACTGGAACCATCTCTCTCTGGTACGGTATAGACCAGTGTCTGGCCCTCCGACTCCAAACTGGAACCATCTCTCTCTGGTACGGTATAGACCAGTGTCTGGCCCTCCGACTCCATACTGGAACCATCTCTCTCTGGTACGGTATAGACCAGTGTCTGGCCCTCCGACTCCAAACTGGAACCATCTCTCTCTGGTACGGTATAGACCAGTGTCTGGCCCTCCAACTCCATACTGGAACCATCTCTCTCTGGTACGGTATAGACCAGTGTCTGGCCCTCCTACTCCATACTGGAACCATCTCTCTCTGGTACGGTATAGACCAGTATCTGTCCCTCCTACTCCATACTGGAACCATCTCTCTCTGGTACGGTATAGACCAGTGTCTGGCCCTCCGACTCCATACTGGAACCATCTCTCTCTGGTACGGTATAGACCAGTGTCTGTCCCTCCTACTCCAAACTGGAACCATCTCTCTCTGGTACGGTATAGACCAGTGTCTGGCCCTCCTACTCCATACTGGAACCATCTCTCTCTGGTACGGTATAGACCAGTATCTGTCCCTCCTACTCCATACTGGAACCATCTCTCTCTGGTACGGTATAGACCAGTGTCTGGCCCTCCAACTCCAAAATGGAACCATCTCTCTCTGGTACGGTATAGACCAGTGTCTGGCCCTCCTACTCCATACTGGAACCATCTCTCTCTGGTACGGTATAGACCCATCCTCAGTGGAACACACACAATAGTTAATACTCTATTCTGTTGCATAAAACAACCATTTGATGCAATAAAATTATTATAACATAGTCTTGCAATTTTCCACCATAAGGTTCACTTTCCAACAGGACAACGACCTTAAGCACACAGTCAAGTCTCTGAATGTCCTTGATTGGCCCAACCAGAGCCCAGACTTGAACCCGATCGAACATCTCTGGAGAGACCTGAAAATAGCTGTGCAGCGACGCTCCCCATCCAACCTGACAGAGCTTTAGAGGATCCGCATAGAAGAATGGGAGAAACTTCCCAAATACAGGTGTGCCAAGATTTGAGGCTGTAATCGCTGCCAAAGGTGCATCAACAAAGTTCTTAGGTTAAGGGTCTGAATACTTATGTAAATGTGATATTTCATTTTTTTTTTAATTTTTTTTTTAGACGTTTGCAAACATTTCTAAAAACCTGTTTTTGCTTTGTCATCATGGGGTATTGATGAGGTACATTTTTCTTTTTAAAATCAATTTTATATCACTGTAACCTAACAAAATATGGAAAACGTCAAGGGGTCTGAATACTTTCACTGTATCACTGTCAAAATTACATAACTGATATTCAATGTAAAATGCTTACCAAAATCATTCATTACATTGTATATTAGTCACTCTATAGAATGATCTTCTACCTCATAGGTCAGGCAAATGTGTATGTGGACTTTAACCTTTTATTGCAGTGGGCTAAATCAAGGTCACAGTGTTTCTAGGTAGTCTTAAACAAATCTACTGTGAAACAGAAGTATACACCTCACACATATGGTTATGGGCTTAAAAAAAGAAGACACCTGTACCATGTCAGATATAGAGTTGACATGTATTACATTTTGAGTTTGCTTC
This sequence comes from Oncorhynchus clarkii lewisi, assembly GCF_045791955.1. NCBI lineage: Eukaryota > Metazoa > Chordata > Actinopteri > Salmoniformes > Salmonidae > Oncorhynchus > Oncorhynchus clarkii. The sequence continues at coordinate 15,374,364 of NC_092177.1, forward strand.
CCAATATTACACATCACAGAAGACTGATTTAAAGGGATTTTATGTACTCTTTTATGTACTCTTGGAACACCTTACAAAATACTTTTAAATTGGAAGAACTTGTCCCGATTGGTGTTTTTAAATCACTGATGAAGGATTTTGAGGCTGATTGCCTGACCTGTCAATGTTTTTAATTTGCTGTTTTATACTCTTGTGAATTCCATGGTTTTTACTAGATTAATTGTAGTTTTTCATGTTGTCTGTCTGGAATGACTTGGTGCTGCCTATCTTGGCCAGTGCGCTCTTGAAAAATAGATTTTAATCTCAATGAGCCCTTCCTAGTTAAATAAAGGTTAACTAACTGAACTATAACAAAAAAAACATTTTACATAAAAACACAGGATTTTCTGCGTTTAAAAAACCCCAATGTTGATAAATTACGAAATGATGAGAAATATGAATAACATTCCACCCATGAGGTCACTAGGTCATGTCACTGCAGGAAAGGGCTAAACGCTGCACCCACTCACAGGATTGGAAAGTGAAATGCAACAATATTGTGCCAAAATGAAACAACATTTCTACAAGGTTGCGTTAAACGTTAAGGAATAAATGTAACGCTAGTGATTATTGTAAGCTATTGTGGAATATAGATTTAACAGAAATGTAGGCTAGTTTAACTCGGGGACACATTAACAAACATTTATAACGCAGAAACAAAAGCCCTCTGAAATGTTTGTAGAGTTTGTAGAGCACACTAGTTGCCTGACAGATCTTTTGAGTCCTATTCTGAGGAGATCTGTTCTGTTCATAGTTCATTTGATAGGTAAGTACAGATACTGGTTTTTATAATCAGAAATATGTACTGTATATCTGAGATTGTCTATGGTATCGCCACTGAGATTTTGTTGGGGCTTTTTCTATTCAGAAAATACTGACTGAGATGTACGGTCGTATGAAAAAGTTTGGGCACCCCTGACAATTTCCATGATTTCCATTTTTAAATAATTGGGTGTTTGGATCAGCAATTTCAATTTGATCTATCAACTAACTGATGGACACAGTAATATTTCAGTAGTGAAATTAGGTTTATTGGATTAACAGAAAATGTGCAATATGCATCAAAACAAAATTAGAAAAATCACATCAATATTTAGTAGAGCCTCCTTTTGCTAAAATAACAGCCTCTAGACGCTTCCCATAGCCTCTAATGAGTGTCTGGATTCTGGATGAAGGTATTTTAGACCATTCCTCCTTACAAAACATCTCCAGTCCAGTAATGTTTGATGGTTGCTGAGCATGGAGAGCCCGCTTCAAATCATCCCACAGATTCTCAATGATATTCAGGTCTGGGGACTGGGATGGCCATTCCAGAACATTGTACTTGTTCCTCTGCATAAATGCCCGGGTAGATTTTGAGCAATGTTTTGGGTCGTTGTCTTGTTGAAATATCCAGCCCCGGCGTAACTTCAACTTCAACATTATTCCCAAGAATCTGCTGATATTGAGTGGAATCCATGCGACCCTCAACTTTAACAAGATTCCCAGTACCGGCACTGGCCACACAGCCCCACAGCATGATGGAACCCCCACCAAATTTGACTGTGGGTGGGTAGCAAGTGTTTTTCTTGGAACGCTGTGTTCTTTTGCCACCATGCATAAAGTCCCTTGTTATGACCAAACTCAATCTTTGTTTCATCAGTCCACAGCACCTTATTCCAAAATGAAGTTGGCTTGTCCAAATGTGAGTTTGCATACCTCAAGCAACTCTGTTTGTGGCGTGTGTGCAGAAAAAGCTTCTTCCGCATCACTCTCCCATACAGCTTCTCCTTGTGCAAAGTGCGCTGAATTGTTGAATGATGCACAGTGACACCATCTGCAGCAAGATGATGTTGTAGGTCTTTGGAGGTGGTTTGTGGGCTGTTTTTGACTGTTCTCACCATCCTTTGCCTCTCCGACATTTTACTTGGCCTGCCACTTCTGGCCTTAACAAGAACTGTGCCTGTGGTCTTCCTTTTCCTCACTATGTTCCTCACAGTGGACACTGACAGCTTAAATATCTGCGATAGCTTTTGTATCCTTCCTCCAAACCATAATGTTGAACAATCTTTGTTTTCAGGTCATTTGAGAGTTGTTTTGAGGCCCCCATGTTGCCACTCTTCAGAGGAGAGTCAAAGAGAACAACAATTTGCAATTGGCCACCTTAAATACCTATTCTCATGATTGGATGCACTTGTCTATGAAGTTCAAGGCTTACTGAGCTCACCAAACCAATGTTGTGTTCCAATTAATCAGTGCTAAGTAGTTACAGGTATTCAAATCAACAGAAAGACAAGGGTGCCCACATTTTTGCATAGCCTATTTTTCACATCTGATTTAATTTCATACAACTTAATATTGCTACACTAAAAATCTTTGTCTGGACAATACCCCAGTTCTCAGCTTTTATTAGAAAATGAATGGCATGCCACTGTGATCATTTTCTGTGACGACAGAGTAAATTATTACGCAGCCTCAGAGGGGTGCCCAAACTTTTTCATACGACTGTAACCTGTTGTGCCACAAAGGTTTATGCTGCTGATACTTGGACGGATTAAACTATAGAAAATAACTCCTTGTAACCAGATTCTTTATCATCGAACCCACAAGCCCTTCAGAAGACGTCATTTATTCATTTAGATTTACAATACCGTTAAAATATTGACACACTGAAGATCGATATTGGATGGATTTAATATCTCTTCATTAAAAGACTCAATCATGGACACTCTTACTAACAGTTGTGGCTGCTTCGTGTGATTGTTGTCTCTACCTTATTGTCCTTTGTGCCCAATAATGTTTGTGCTATGTTTTGTACTGCTACCATGTGGTGCTGCTGCCATGTTGTGTTGCTACCATATTGTTGTCATGTTGTTGTCTTCGGTCTCTCTATATGTAGTGTAGTGGTGTCTCTCTTGTCACGATGTGTGTTTTGTCCTTTATGTTTATGTAAAAAAAGGTAATCCCATCCCCCGTCCCCGCAGGAGGCCTTTTGGTAAGTCGTCATTGTAAATAAGAATTTGTTCTTTAAATTAACTGACTTGACTAGTCACATAAAGGTTAAATAAAAAATAATACACAAATTATAATAGGAGAAGCACCAGACCTAATTTAAGTAGCTGACATAATATTTGCAAATATTATTCGCAAAGAGGGACATTGGAATGAGGTAATAACCATACACAGCCCTGGGGAGGTGAGACATAAAATGTTACCAGCTCATAAAGTTTATCACCAGTTTCCTCAAGTTGAGACCATAGATGTGATGAATGCTTTATATTCAGGAGGACATATAGAGTAGCAGCTTACACAGTGATGGAATCAAATGGAGCTACTGAAGCCTTGTTCTATTGAGGAACTCTCCTGGAGAGGTATTTCAATAGGATGGTTAATGTTTGATCATTAAGACATAACAATGGTGGAATAATAATTGTTAATAAGCCTACAATTAAACCAAGAAAGATAATTAGACAATAGATCTTTAGGAATCATTAAATATTTGTCACAACGATGGAGTAGGCCTAAAGTTAGTCACTTACAGAATTAGCTATTTCATGATTACATATCATTAGACTGTATGGCCTTTTCACAACCATGGTGTATCCTTCCTGTTTGGCCCTGTCCGGGGGTGTCCTCGGAGTGGGCCACAGTGTCTCCTGACCCCTCCTGTCTCAGCCTCCAGTATTTATGCTGCAGTAGTTTATGTGTCGGGGGGCTAGGGTCAGTTTGTTATATCTGGAGTACTTCTCCTGTCCTATTCGGTGTCCTGTGTGAATCTAAGTGTGCGTTCTCTAATTCTCTCCTTCTCTCTTTCTCTCTCTCGGAGGACCTGAGCCCTAGGACCATGCCCCAGGACTACCTGACATGATGACTCCTTGCTGTCCCTAGTCCACCTGGCTGTGCTGCTGCTCCAGTTTCAACTGTTCTGCCTTATTATTATTCGACCATGCTGGTCATTTATGAACATTTGAACATCTTGGCCATGTTCTGTTATAATCTCCACCCGGCACAGCCAGAAGAGGACTGGCCATCCCACATATGCTCTCTCTAATTCTCTCTTTCTTTCTCTCTCTCGGAGGACCTGAGTCCTAGGACCATGCCCCAGGAATACCTGACATGATGACTCCTTGCTGTCCCTAGTCCACCTGGCTGTGCTGCTGCTCCAGTTTCAACTGTTCTGCCTTATTATTATTCGACCATGCTGGTCATTTATGAACATTTGAACATCTTGGCCATGTTCTGTTATAATCTCCACCCGGCACAGCCAGAAGAGGACTGGCCACCCCCTGGTTCCTCTCTAGGTTTCTTCCTAGGTTTTGGCCTTTCTAGGGAGTTTTTCCTAGCCACCGTGCTTCTACACCTGCATTGCTTGCTGTTTGGGGTTTTAGGCTGGGTTTCTGTACAGCACTTTGAGATATCAGCTGATGTACGAAGGGCTATATAAATACATTTGATTTGTGTACTTTTCAACCCAGAAAGATCATTATATTTGATAAGAATGGCGGTGCTGCCTGCCCTTTTAGACTGGAGGTTCATTATGTCGACATCACAAAGACACCTGGTGAACTTGACACAGACAGGTTTATTAGTGTGTGTGTTGTGTGTGCGTGTGGGAGAGTACAGCAGACCATCACTGCCAGCCCACCTCTGTTCTGAGAGGTTATCCTATTCCTGTTCTACCAGCCAGACAACCAATTGGACCTTTTCAGAGATATTGGACATCCTAGCAAGATTACAGCTGACATGGCACCTGAGGCCCTGTACTCTCACAATTTTTTTTCTTTCTGTCTCTCTCTCTCTTTCTCTCTCTTGCTCTCACACACACTATGCCTCTTTTTCTTTCTTTCTCTTGCTACATACAAGGCCATTTCTAGCAAACCTGTATTGAACAAACCCAGATAGCACATGACGTTCTAACAACCATGTGTTCCTTAGACATTGGTGAGAGTGTGGTTGTTCTATGGTTATTTTGCATACAACCTTCCCACAACATTCTGGGAATGGTGCAGGATAGTTGCTTGACTTTGGAACATTTTCAGCACTTTTAAGGAACTTGACAAAATAACATTATTGGTTCATGGTTCTATTTAAAGTAATGCTCTCAAACTGTTCCAAGAAACAACGTTCTTCTGTGGCAATTTCAGTACTTCAGCATAACGTTTTCTGCAGGTTTCCTTGTGGTTCTACTGAAAGTCAGGTTGTCAGAACATTAAGAAAACTTTTCATAAAAACCACAAGAAAACATTAGTAACGTTCAAAGAATGTTATGGAAAAACATATCCATTCAGCGTCAACAAAACTCTCTCTATCCTCTATCTTGTTAAGTGTGTTCAGGTGTGTTGGCCGCACCCACTAATCGGCCACACCTGATCTTAATGAGTGCTTGTTTACTTTGAAATGGGTTTCTTTTTGAATAGACCAAAATTAACAGCTTTTTAGCATGCCATGTTTATGAGCAAAACAAATATGGCATGCTAACTCCATCCTGGTGGATGCAGTGGACTCATTTCAAGAATAGAGAACAGAAGATCATAGGTTAAAATCTCACTGGCACCGTGCCACAATAAAAAATACATCTGTGGCATGATTAATGCCAAAGCAAATTAATTTCCAACAGTTTACCCAAACTAAGCTAGCAGCGTTATTAAAAGTCTTATTGAAACATTCAGTAAACTTTGTATTATTCAAAAACCTCTAAATAACGTATAATTACTGTTCTCAGAATGTTAATAAAACCTCCCAGGAAAACATTCAGGGAATCATAGCAAAACGTTCTCAGAACCTCCATGCAACTAAAATGTAACGTTCCCAGAGAAGGTGAAATGTTCACTTCCGTTCTCAGAACGTTTAAAAAACATTCTGTTTTACAGGTCAGGCACCGTATGGCTTCGTTCCCAGAACCAATGGAAAACCAATAACGGACGTTCCAACAACTTCCAAGGAACCAAATGTGCAAGCTGGGAACCAACTAAATAAGTAAAAATGTCAAAGAGCGATAGAGCTCTAGATGAGCTAGATGTCCAGAGCAGTAATGGTACACTTGAGGAAGTAGTGGAGGAGAACCAATACCCACAAGTCGTTTCAAGCTACAGTAGCAATTTAAGATCAGACTGCGCCCAGCGCACAAATCCTTACATTTTATATATTATCAGCTGCTGTAGAGGCCAGTTTTCCTCTGTGTGTTATGGTAATAACTGTCCCCCTGCTGGTTACAGATGAGTGGAATGTAATCATCACTACACACAGAGCCTCTAGGTCTGGCAGAGAGACAGGACCCCAGGGAGGGAGTGGAGAGACAGGTCCGTTTCAGAGCAGTTTGACAGGCCAACACACACACACACCACACTTACGCCACATATACACAGACACAAAAACAAACACAAGCACGCACGCACACACACAGATAGCAGGTCCACTAGGACTCACTCCCGCACTGACCTATAATAGGTCAACAGAGACCGGCTGCCACTCAGGCGGAGAACCAACACACATACAGAACACCATGGCTTTGGACAGATCTTCTAGAAATGCACCTGTTCTTTCTTCCTTATGGACCCTTTCCTCTTTCATTCCTTCCTAACATCCTAAAAACAGAGATAATCAAAGTATTCTTATACAGTATCTCATGCCTGACAGTTGATGAGGGTTCTTGAACAGTGTAATAATTCCTCTTGGAAAGACAATTTAGTTGTATTCTATAGTTGCGCCCATAGTAAACATATATATACAGTTGAAGTCAGAAGTTTACATACACTTAGGTTGGAGTCATTAAAACTCCACACATTTCTTGTTAACACACTATAGTTTTGGCAAGTTGGTTAGGACATCTACTTTGTGCTTGACACACGTCATTTTTACAACAATTAAAATATTATTTCACTTATAATTCACTGTATCACAATTCCAGTGGGTCAGAGGTTTACGTACACAAAGTTCACTGTGCCTTCAAACAGCTTGGAAAATTCCAGAAATGGATGTCATGGCTTTAGAAGCTTCTGATAGGCTAATTGACATCATTTGAGTCAATTGGAGGTGTACCTGTGGACGTATTTTAAGGACATAATGACCATTGTTATGTTTGGAGGAAAAAGGGGGAGGCTTGCAAACCGAAGAACACCATTCCAACCATGAAGCACGGGGGTGGCAGCATCATGTTGTGGGGGTGCTTTGCTGCAGGAGGGACTGGTGCACTTCACAAAATAGATGGCATCACGAGAAAGGAAAATCATGTGGATATATTGAAGCAACATCTCAAGACATCAGTCAAGAAGTTAAAGCTTGGTCGCAAATGGGTCTTCCAAATGGACAATGACCCCAAGCATACTTCCAAAGTTGTGCTTCACCTGAAATGCGTTTCCAATGGTCTTGAAGGAGTCCCCAAATATGCTGAGCACTTGTTGGCTGCTTTTCCTTCACTCTGTGGTATGACTCATCCCAAACCATCTCGATTTGGTTGAGGTCGGGGTACTGTGGAGGCCATGTCATCTGATGCAGCACTCCATCACTCTCCTTCTTGGTCAAATAGTCCTTACACAGCCTGGAGGTGTGTTGGGTCATTGTCCTGTTGAAAAACAAATGATAATCCCACTAAGCCCAAACCAGATGGGATGGCGTATCGCTGCAGAATGCTGTGGTAGCCATGCTGGTTAAGTGTGACTTGAATTCTAAATTAATCACAGACAGTTTCACCAGCAAAGCACCCCCACACCACACCACTTCCTCCTCCATGCTTCACGGTGGGAACCACACATGCAGAGATCATATGTTCATCCAGGCCACGTCTCACAAAAAAATCTCAAATTTGGACTCCAGACCAAAGGACAAATTTCCACCAGACTTATGTCCATTGCTCATGTTTCTGGACCCAAGCAAGTCTCTTCTTCTTATTGGTGTCCTTTAGTAGTGGTTTCCTTACAGCAATTTGACATGAAGGCCTGATTCACAGTCTCCTCTGAACAGTTGATGTTGAGATGTGTCTGTTACTTGAACTCTGTGGAGCATTTATTTGGGCTGTAATTTCTGAGGCTGGTAACTCTAATGAACTTATCCTCTGCAGCAGAGGTAACTCTGGGTCTTCCATTCCTGTGGCGGTCCTCATGAGAGACAGTTTCATCATAGCGGTTGATGGTTTTTGAGACTGCACTTGAAGAAACTTTAAAAGTTCTTTACATTTTCCGAATGATCTGACCTTCATGTCTTAAAGTAATGATGGACTGTCGTTTCTCTTTGCATATTTGAGCTGCTCTTGCCATAATATGGACTTGGTCTTTTACCAAATAGGGCTATTTTCTGTATACCCCTCCTACCTTGTCACAACACAACTGATTGGCTCAAACGCATTAAGAAGGAAAGAAATTCCACAAATTAACTTTTAAGAAGGCACACCTGTTAATTGAAATGCATTCCAGGTGACTACTTCATGAAGCTGGTTGAGCGAATGCCAAGATTGTGCAAAGCTGTCATCAAGGCAAAGGGTGGCTACTTTTGAAGATTCTCAAATATAAAATATATTTAGATTTGTTTAACACTTTTTGGGTTAGTACATGATTCCATGTGTTATTTCATAGTTTTGATGTCTTCACTATTATTCTACAAGAAAAACTCTTGAATGAGTAAGTGTTCTAAAACTTTTGGGGGCAATTCCACTAAAATAAAACCCAACACTTAGATTCAGGTCTATAGCCTTGTCTTAAAACAACACTATGTCTTCCTGTAAAGGTACCAAGCCTTCCAGTTATCCTTTCCCCCTTCCTCCTCACACACACACACACACACACACACACACACACACACACACACACACACACACACACACACACACACACACACACAGCTTTGCCTCTCCCCCTCCTCAGCACTCGTCTTAACAAGGCTCTGCAGGACAGGCGGGCTGCTGAAATCCCTCACCCCAATAACCCTCTCTGTGGAGGTCTGCTGTAGGCCTGGGGGTCTGGATGGAACAAACCTTAGCCCAGATCCCTTCTCCCTGGAACAATCCTCAGCCCAGCTCCCTTCTCCCTCTCCACCCAACTTTAACAGACCACTAAGACCTTAGCTCGCTGATTCTTCACTACGGTTTACAGCAAAACCTAATGACTGAATTGTCTAAATGTGTGTGTTGGTAGTGTGGTTGTGAGTTACTCTATGCAGACCTGGCAATATCCCCCATACCACCCACCTCCCACTACCCCAAGCTAGAGGACCTGGAGCCTGTCCTCCATACCTACCACCTCCCACTACCCCAAGCTAGAGGACCCGGAGCCTGTCCTCCATACCACCCAACCTCCCACTACATCAAGCTAGAGGACCTGGAGCCTGTCCTCCATACCTACCACCTCCCACTACCCCAAGCTAGAGGACCTGGAGCCTGTCCTCCATACCTACCACCTCCCACTACCCCAAGCTAGAGGACCTGGAGCCTGTCCTCCATACCTACCACCTCCCACTACCCCAAGCTAGAGGGCCTGGAGCCTGTCCTCCATACCTACCACCTCCCACTACCCCAAGTTAGAGGACCTGGAGCCTGTCCTCCATACCTACCACCTCCCACTACCCCAAGCTAGAGGACCTGGAGCCTCATACCTACCACCTCCCACTACCCCAAGCTAGAGGACCTGGAGCCTGTCCTCCATACCTACCACCTCCCACTACCCCAAGCTAGAGGACCTGGAGCCTCATACCTACCACCTCCCACTACCCCAAGCTAGAGGACCTGGAGCCTGTCCTCCATACCTACCACCTCCCACTACCCCAAGTTAGAGGACCTGGAGCCTGTCCTCCATACCTACCACCTCCCACTACCCAAAGCTAGAGGACCTGGAGCCTGTCCTCCATACCTACCACCTCCCACTATGACAAGCTAGAGGACCTGGAGCCTCATACCTACCACCTCCCACTACCCCAAGCTAGAGGACCTGGAGCCTGTCCTCCATACCTACCACCTCCCACTACCCCAAGCTAGAGGACCTGGAGCCTGTCCTCCATACCTACCACCTCCCACTATGCCAAGCTAGAGGACCTGGAGCCTCATACCTACCACCTCCCACTACCCCAAGCTAGAGGACCTGGAGCCTGTCCTCCATACCTACCACCTCCCACTACCCCAAGCTAGAGGACCTGGAGCCTCATACCTACCACCTCCCACTACCCCAAGCTAGAGGACCTGGAGCCTCATACCTACCACCTCCACTACCCCAAGCTAGAGGTCCTGGAGCCTGTCCTCCATACCTACCACCTCCCACTACCCCAAGCTAGAGGACCTGGAGCCTCATACCTACCACCTCCCACTACCCCAAGCTGGAGGACCTGAAGCCTGTCCTCCATACCTACCACCTACCACTATCCCAAGCTAGAGGACCTGGAGCCTGTCCTCCATTCCTACCACCTCCCACTACCCCAAGCTAGAGGACCTGGAGCCTCATACCTACCACCTCCCACTACCCCAAGCTAGAGGACCTGGAGCCTCATACCTACCACCTCCCACTACCCCAAGCTGGAGGACCTGAAGCCTGTCCTCCATACCTACCACCTCCCACTACCCCAAGCTAGAGGACCTGGAGCCTGCCTTCCATACCTACCACCTCCCACTACCCCAAGCTAGAGGACCTGGAGCCTCATACCTACCACCTCCCACTACCCCAAGCTAGAGGACCTGGTGCCTGTCCTCCATACCTACCACCTCCCACTACCCCAAGCTAGAGGACCTGGAGCCTCATACCTACCACTTCCCACTACATCAAGCTAGAGGACCTGGAGCCTCATACCTACCACCTCCCACTACCCCAAGCTAGAGGACCTGGAGCCTGTCCTCCATACCTACCACCTCCCACTACCCCAAGCTAGAGGACCTGGAGCCTGTCCTCCATACCTACCACCTCCCACTACCCCAAGCTAGAGGACCTGGAGCCTCATACCTACCACCTCCCACTACCCCAAGCTAGAGGTCCTGGAGCCTGTCCTCCATACCTACCACCTCCCACTACCCCAAGCTAGAGGACCTGGAGCCTCATACCTACCACCTCCCACTACCCCAAGCTGGAGGACCTGAAGCCTGTCCTCCATACCTACCACCTACCACTATCCCAAGCTAGAGGACCTGGAGCCTGCCCTCCATACCTACCACCTCCCACTACCCCAAGCTAGAGGACCTGGAGCCTCATACCTACCACCTCCCACTACCCCAAGCTAGAGGACCTGGAGCCTGTCCTCCATACCTACCACCTCCCACTACCCCAAGTTAGAGGACCTGGAGCCTCATACCTACCACCTCCCACTACCCCAAGCTAGAGGACCTGGAGTCTGTCCTCCATACCTACCACCTCCCACTACCCCAAGCTAGAGGACCTGGAGCCTGTCCTCCATACCTACCACCTCCCACTACCCCAAGTTAGAGGACCTGGAGCCTCATACCTACCACCTACCACTATCCCAAGCTAGAGGACCTGGAGCCTGCCTTCCATACCTACCACCTCCCACTACCCCAAGCTAGAGGACCTGGAGCCTCATACCTACCACCTCCCACTACCCCAAGCTGGAGGACCTGAAGCCTGTCCTCCATACCTACCACCTACCACTATCCCAAGCTAGAGGACCTGGAGCCTGCCCTCCATACCTACCACCTCCCACTACCCCAAGCTAGAGGACCTGGAGCCTCATACCTACCACCTCCCACTACCCCAAGCTAGAGGACCTGGAGCCTGTCCTCCATACCTACCACCTCCCACTACCCCAAGTTAGAGGACCTGGAGCCTCATACCTACCACCTCCCACTACCCCAAGCTAGAGGACCTGGAGTCTGTCCTCCATACCTACCACCTCCCACTACCCCAAGCTAGAGGACCTGGAGCCTGTCCTCCATACCTACCACATCCCACTACCCCAAGTTAGAGGACCTGGAGCCTCATACCTACCACCTCCCACTACCCCAAGCTAGAGGACCTGGAGTCTGTCCTCCATACCTACCACCTCCCACTACCCCAAGCTAGAGGACCTGGAGCCTGTCCTCCATACCTACCACCTCCCACTACCCCAAGCTAGAGGACATGGATCCTCATACCTACCACCTCCCACTACCCCAAGCTAGAGGACCTGGAGCCTCATTCCTACCACCTCCCACTACCCCAAGCTAGAGGACCTGGAGCCTCATTCCTACCACATCCCACTACCCCAAGCTAGAGGACCTGGAGCCTGTCCTCAATCCATACGTTAGAGGCCCTGTCTGTGGGCAGGAGACATAGGAGACAGGAGACACAATAGAATAGTTTAACTTTTCTACCATGGGGGATAGTAGATTGACATAGGCTAGTGATGTTGCTGTTCCTTACTGGTCTACTGAGGAAAAGTAAATGGCTGAGGAAAAGTAAATGTGAACAGTTATTCTAACATCTTTAAATTCTGCATCGGAATTCGGTAAGGAGCACATTGCATCCTCGAGTTTCATGTTCTGTTAAAATGAATTACCATAATCTAAATGTGATTTATTTTATTCTGAGCACCGTGGGTGGACGCCCTAATCAGGTTACGCACATCCAATGCATATGGGTCCGGTAAATTTCTCAAACGTACAGTAAATGAAAATGCTGCCGGTCACATTTTCCTAATGAAAACCCTGACACACCCACACACACACTAACCAGGATGGTGGTAACTATGTAGGTCCTGTTCTGTAGGCCATAGCTGCTGTCGTTGCTTCCTCTCATGAAGGTGGCTGTGCTCACGTACTTCTCGTCCTCGTTCCAGTAGCCCACCTGATACACATACAAGATAAACAGACAAGTGAAAAAACTGAAGGGCCATGAAGGAAACCTGGATTTGATCTGATACTCAACTGTACAGATATGATGTTAGACTGCAATGAAACACTAATGGACATGAATCCCAATATTTGACATCAAATAAGCTTCTATAAGATCCCATTAGATCCCATAAGGTCCTACAGATCTCATGACTCACCTTCTTAGGTCCAGAGGGGGCTAGCTCCATGACACTGACAGTGAAGTTGGTCCTGCGTCCTTTCTCATTGAACTGGATATGACCTGTCAGGCCATCGATACGCACCTGACACATCAATAACACAGAGACACAGGGAGCAGTTACCATATAGGTTTTGAGGTGTGGTCTTATTAGCCTCATTAACAGAGAACATGAGCTGGAGTTCAGTTTCTTCAAGAGCCTTGTCTGGATGTTCATTGGAGTCTGTATAGCATGTATTATGCGTGTGTGTGTGTGTGTGTGTGTGTGTGCGTGCGTGTGTGTGTGTGTGTGTGTGTGTGTGCACTGGGTGTTCAAAACATTAAGAACACCTGCTCTTTCCATGACATAGACTGACCAGGTGAAAGCTATGATCCTTTATTGATGTCACCTGTTAAATCCACTTCAATCAGTGTAGATAAGGGGAGGAGACAGCTGTCAAGTCCTGACCATAGAAAGCCTGTATTTTCTATGGTAGAGTAGGTCAGGGATTGACTATGGGTTTTAGTCTAGTTTATTATTTCTTTGTGGGGTTCTAGGTTTAATTTTCTATGTTGGTGTTTGTGTATGATTCCCAATTAGAGGCAGCTGGTAATCGTTGTCTCTAAATGGGGATCATACTTAAGTTGCATTTTTCCACCTGTGGGGTATGGGATATTGTTTATGTAACTGTGTTTGGAGTTAGTGCACCTCTGTAGTCACGGTTTGTTTGTTGTTTTGTTAAGTTTCAATATGATTGAAGCATGTGGAACTCTACAGTCGCTGTGCCTTGGTCCATCTCTACAAACAAACGTGACAGAATTCCCATCCACAAAGAACCGAGCAGCGTGCCCAGGAAGGGGAAGAGATCCTGGATGGGAAGGGATCCTGGACTTGGGAGGAAATCCTGGCAAGACAGGATCGTCTTCCTTGGCGGGAGTCGCCTAGGAGCATGAGAGGACAGCGACGACGTCGGGGAGGAAGGCCACAGAAACCCCAAGAAAATTTTGGTGGGGGGCACATGGAGCAGTCGGCGGAGCCGAGGAGTGAACCAGAGCCAGTCTGGGAGAAGAGGTAGAATTTGGAGGAGAGAGAAATGGGAGAGTTGTTGAGTTGGTGGAGGATGCACGGCATTTGCCTAAGGAACGTGTTGTCAGTTTAGTGCCACCTGAGTCAGCTCCCCGTAATCGTCCTGAGAAGTGTGTTAAAGTTCTGGTACAATTGATGCCGGCTATACGCACCAGGTCTCCAGTGCGTCCTCACAGCCCAGTACGTCCTGTGCCAGCTCCTCGCACTTGCCGTGTGAAGGTTGTCATCTGTCCAGGACACGTTGTGCCAGCTCTACGCTCCAGACCTCCAGTGCGCCTCCACAGCCCAGTACGTCCTGTGTCTGCTCCTCGCATTCTCCCTCAAGTGCGCCTTCCCAGTCAGGTACGTCCTGTGCCTGCTCCTCGCATTCTCCCTCAAGTGCGCCTTCCCAGTCAGGTACGTCCTGTGCCTGCTCCTCGCATTCACCTTGGAGTGCGTGTTCCCAGGCAGGTGCGTCCTGTGCCTGCTACTCCTGAAGTGTGTGTAACCAGTCTGGTGCCACCTGTGTCGGCCCCACGCATCAGGCCTCCAGTGCGCCTCCCCAGTCCAGAGCTTCCGGCGACAGTTCCCAGTCCAGAGCTTCCGGCGACAGTTCCCAGTCCAGAGCTTCCGGCGACAGTTCCCAGTCCAGAGCTTCCGGCGACGGTCCCCGGTCTAGAGCTTCCGGCGTTGGTCCCCGGTCCGGAACCTCCTGAGACAGTCCATGGACCGGAATCTCCTGTGAACCTCATGGACCGGAATCTCCGGAACCTCCAGCTCCATGGCCGGAGCCTTGCCCTGCACCGATGCCCGGAGCCTTGCCCGGAGCCGATGCCCAGTCTAAGCACGGCGTCCAGTCCAGCTCCAAGGCAGGAGCCTTCCTCGGCATCTAGGTCCAGTCCAGGCACAGTGTTTAACCTGGGTCCATGGCTGGATCCGCAGGATAAGCGGGTACTTCGCCCCACACCAGAACCGCCCCCGATGCTGGCAGATGAGCGGGTACCACCACCGACACCCCCCCTAACCCTCCCTTTTTTGTTTCAGGTTTTGCGGTCGGAGTCTGCACCTTTGAGGGGGGGGGTATTGTTCATTTTTTTGTTTTGTTAAGTTTCACTATGATTGAAGCATGTGGAACTCTACAGTCGCTGCGCCTTGGTCCATCTCTCCAAACAAACGTGACAACAGGTTAAAGAAGGATTTTTAAGCCTTGAGATAATTGAGACATGGATTGTGTATGTGTGCCATTCAGAGGGTGAATGGACAATATAAAATGTTTAAGTGCCTTTGAACAGTGTATGGTAGTAGATGCTAAGAACTGCACTGCTGCTGGGTTCCTCACACTTAACAGTTTCCTGTGTGTATCAAGAATGGTCCAACACCCAAAGAACCTCCAGCCAACTGTAGGAAGCATTGGAGTCAACATGCGCAGCATCCCTGTGGAATGCTTTCAACTCCTTGTAGAGTCTATGCCACAACGAATTGAGGCTGTTCTGAGGACAAAAGGTGGTGCAACACAATATTAGGAAGGTGTTCCTAATGTTTTGTACACTCAGTGTATGCGTGTGAGTGTGTGTGTAGTGTCTGCAGCATGTGTTCAGTGCAGCATGCTAGTGTTGGCAGCATGATGGGTTTAATTGAGCGAGTGGGGCATCAATCTCCTCTCTACCCACAGGCAGATAGATGTCTGCATTCACTCGAACCAGACCACAGCTAGACACAACCCATGGAGGCATTGTGTGCTTGTGTGTGAGTGTGTGAGTGTGTGTGTGTGTGTGTGTGTGTGTGTGTGTGGAATATATAGAGGGGAGAGTGTGTGTGTGTGTGTGTGTGTGTGTATATGTGTGTGTGTGTATACAGGTGTGTGGATGTGCGTGTGTATGCACAAGAGTGAGTGTGTGTGTGCATCAATTAGACCACAGTTCCACAGAGCCACACCAGAGAGATCAGTGTGAGACTCTGAGAGCATCTGTCTGTTTAAAAGCTCAAGTCGAGGGCCGGGGGCCGAGGGCCGAGGGCCCAACTAAAATATGAATACAATAACATCTTAATAACTACATCCAACTAGTAATGTCGTCAGTACCAGAAAACAGCTACCCTACTGCTAGCTGATATTGATAATCAATCCAGTTCACAGCATATTCCTCTGTAGGCACGTCTAGGGCAATTACTAATAATCACACAGCAATATCGGTTTATTCAGGTTGTCTGAAAACCTATTGAGCCCTGTCTTTTCTGCCTCTCTTTCAGTGAATCAGGTCATCTCCATAGAAATCAGAGACGCTTTCTGCCGTACATGCCTTCAAACTACCGTAAAATGATGCCCTGACCTAAGGAAATGTCTATGCAACACCTTTAAACAATTCCCTAATATGTTTTAGATGTTTTACGCAACCGGGCCCTGACGTTTATCCACGTTTCTCCAAACCTTAATGTGTTTTTGACACCCTGGGTTGCTCCTCCTTCATGCGGCTCCTCCTGTATTAATTCTGAATGGTTAAGGTAAGGGTTAAGGTTTGGGTAGGGTTAAAACAAAAACAACTCCATGGTTAAGTTTAGGCGTTCATTCTGAATGGTTAAGTTAAGGGTTAAGGTTTGGGTAGGGTTAAAACAAAAACAACTCCATGGTTAAGTTTAGGCGTTCATTCTGAATGGTTAAGTTAAGGGTTAAGGTTTGGGATAGTATAAAAATCAACACACAAAAACAAGTGTCTACATCCACCCATCATCCCCGTCCACAACGCCCTAGCAAAACCCAAGCCTACTTGATGGTAATAGCGCTCACTGCTGCCCCTAGTGGCGGGATTTGAAGGCATCTCCTGACGTCCTCACGACTTGGATTAAGGTCTAATTATGAAGTGAATCTTGAGTGGCCCGGCTGCTCTCTCACCATCTCTGTAATACTAAACCAAGTGCTTTATTTCATTCCCATCTCAGAACACTGCATTACTAAACTCCATTGTTGATGTCATATTCTATGATGATCATAGGCAGGTTTTATTGCCTGCAGGTTTTGTTTACCTAACATGATGTCACATTCCATCCAAGAAGCTCATAGGTGACTCAATGGGAATGTTAGGTGACAGAATAGAGATCTAAATTGTTCAGCAGGCCCCGACTCAGAATGGGTTAGCCAACGTGCCACTCAGGAGCTTGTCTGTGTATGTTGTTGTGCTGTAGGTAAGAGTGTGTGGGTGAATCCCTAATAAGAGTAGTTTGTGGTGTGGGTTCTCTGAATGTCTTTAAAATGGCCCCCGGGTCCAGGCATCTTGGTGTGTGTGTGTGTGTGTGTGTGGGGGGGGGGGGGGGGTGTACCTGTTGCAGGGCTCTCTGTATATCTATGCCTTGGCCCCAGGGTGCGGGCGGGTTGGCGAGGCATTCGCCTGCGTTACCACGGCGAGAGATGTCTATCCTCTGTTTCCGGAGGTTCTGGAATGCTGTAGACATCACCTTCACTCCGTCATATGTCAATGCTCCGGTGTACTACAGAAAGAGAGAGGGGGGGTGGGGGTAGAGTGGTGTGTAAGAGAGAGAGATAGATAGAGAGAGAGACAACCTCATTAGACTTAAAACACCACATCTTGAGAGGGTAAAACAAATTCAAGAGGAGGGTGATGAAAGCAAGTAAGGCAAAGATCATCGTACAGAGATCAGAGCAGAGATCATTATAGAGAGATCAGAGCAGAGATCATTATACAGAGATCAGAGCAGAGATCATTATGGATAGATCAGAGCAGAGATCATTATAGGGGGATCAGAGCAGAGATCATTATGGAGAGATCAGAGCAGAGATCATTATAGAGAGATCAGAGCAGAGATCATTATGGAGAGATCAGAGCAGAGATCATTATAGAGAGATCAGAGCAGAGATCATTATAGAGAGATCAGAGCAGAGATCATTATAGAGAGATCAGAGCAGACATCATTATAGAGAGATCAGAGCAGAGATCATTATAGAGAGATCAGAGCAGAGATCATTATGGAGAGATCAGAGCAGAGATCATTATAGAGAGATCAGAGCAGAGATCATTATGGAGAGATCAGAGCAGAGATCATTATAGAGAGATCAGAGCAGAGATCATTATAGAGAGATCAGAGCAGAGATCATAGAGAGATCAGAGCAGAGCTCATTATACAGAGATCAGAGCAGAGATCATTATAGAGAGATCAGAGCAGAGACCATTATAGAGAGATCAGAGATCGCCCCAAGTGTGCCTTTAGGTGTGTGTGCGTGTGTGCATTTAGGTGTGTGCATGCGCACATGCTTACGTTGCTCCCAGACCTTGGAGCAACGTAAGATAGGCAACGGCACAAGGTCTGGGAAGGATGGCGGATTCTCTTGGACATTTCAAAGGGGGAAAAATGTTTTCTAGGGAGGGTCCTCTTCAGACATACAACTCACTCAACAAATATTTTAATTTTCATTTTGTATTATTATTATTCTATATATCTTTTCTATATATACAGTGGGGCAAAAATGAGTCATTTTTGTAAACAAATTCATTAAAATCCTACAATGTGATTTTCTGGATTTTTTTTATTTGTGTCTGTCATAGTTGAAGTGTACCTATGATGAAAATTACAGGCCTCTCTCATCTTTTTAAGTGGGAGAACTTGCACAATTGGTGGCTGACTAAATACTTTTTTGCCCCACTGTATATATTTTTTTAACCTTTATTTAACTAGGCAAGTCAGTTAAGAACAAATTCTTATTTACAATGACAGCCTACCCCAGCAAAACCCTCCCCTAACGACGCTGGGCCAATTGTGCGCCACCCTATGGGACTCCCGATCACGGCCGGTTGTGATACAGCCCGGTATCGAACCAGGCTCTGTAGCGACGCCTCTATCACTGCAATGCAGTGCTCCGCTCGGGAGCCACAAATCACGAGTTTGGGAAGCAGGACTTAAAATGCTGGAGGAAATTGGATAAGGCAGCGAAGTGATTTGGCAGCGAGGTGTCCGGAGAAGCGTGTCTGATTTCCGACTCGTACTCTCTGTCCCAACTGATAACGGAACTTGTACAGACGTGTTAATGCTGGAGCATTGGAACATTGAGAGTTGCAATCCGTCTGTCTAGACAGAGTAGTGTGCATGTCTGTGCAGTGCAGTGCAGTGCAGTACCTTCAGGCGTCTCTTGGGGATCTTGGCGTCTTTGTTTTCGAACTCCATCCACTGCTGAATGGTACGACTGACGTTCTGCTCTGTGTAGTTGACCAGCTGGAAGCCTGTGATGTTCGCCCCACCTTTCCTCAGGTCCGTTAGGTCAATGTCCAGAAAACCCTGATAGGAAGAGGATACAGAGAGGACAGACAGATAGAAAAAGAGAGGATATAGAGACGGATGGAAGGAGAGAAAGACAGACAGACACACAGGACGGAGAGAAAAACACGTTAGACATTTAGATGAATCAATTACTTTCTCTAGTTTCATGTTTTTAGGATGAAATAAAGAAATATGAAGGCTACTTTTTTCAAGAGGAGATTTGAGTAAATATGTTTCCTACAGCTCACAATGTTGGATTTAAAACCATTGTGTAGGACTACAGAGGGATACAGAGGTGACGGCCAGTATACTTCTGTTCATAGAATACCAACAACTTCAGTGGTCAAATAAATTACCTTGGGTGTTACGCTAATACTGCAGGGAGCGGAAATCGGAAGTTTAAAGAGAAATAACTCAAATTTGAAATGTGAGAGATCAATATTCTGAGAGATAAAATCACAATCAGATCTGTGGAGAATAAGTTATTTGCTATAGCAAGAGTGTAAGAGAGAGACAGAGAGAAGGAGAGAGTGAGAAGTGGAGAGAGAGAAGGAGAAAGAGAAGCAGTGCAAGAGACAGAGGGAGAATTGTATAATGAGAGTGTTCTGTATAAAGGCCAAAGAAGTGAAGTGGCTCTACATTGTAATTCCTGGTTTAAACTAAAGCAGGAAGAGAATGACAGAATGCCAGGGTCAATCTCTTAATGAAAAAGGCAAATCCTTCAGAGCAAGCTCTTATCCCAGCCCCAGCCTGAAAAGAAAGAAGTAACGAGGGAGGAGAAGGAATAAAGTAGAGAATGAAAGGTTGATGGAGAGGTCTAGGTTTAATTCCTGATAGAGTTGTGTTAATCCTGGACCCGCGTGCGGTGAGATACAATAGAACCACTTCCCTGGAACCTTTCAACACTGTGGAACACAATAGAACCACTTCCCTGGAACCCTTCAACACTGCGGAACACAATAGAACCACTTCCCTGGAACCTTTCAACATTGTGGAACACAATAGAACCACTTCCCTGGAACCCTTCAACACTGTGGAACACAATAGAACCACTTCCCTGTAACCCTTCAACACTGTGGAACACAATAGAACCACTTCCCTGGAACCCTTCAACACTGTGGAAAACAATAGAACCACTTCCCTGGAACCTTTCAACACTGCGGAACACAATAGAACCACTTCCCTGTAACCCTTCAACACTGTGGAACACAATAGAACCACTTCCCTGGAACCCTTCAACACTGTGGAACACAATAGAACCACTTCCCTGTAACCCTTCAACACTGTGGAACACAATAGAACCACTTCCCTGGAACCCTTCAACACTGCGGAACACAATAGAACCACTTCCCTGGAACCTTTCAACACTGTGGAACACAATAGAACCACTTCCCTGGAACCCTTCAACACTGTGGAACACAATAGCACCACTTCCCTGTAACCCTTCAACACTGTGGAACACAATAGAACCACTTCCCTGGAACCCTTCAACACTGTGGAAAACAATAGAACCACTTCCCTGGAACCTTTCAACACTGTGGAACACAATAGAACCACTTCCCTGGAACCTTTCAACACTGCGGAACACAATAGAACCACTTCCCTGGAACCCTTCAACACTGTGGAACACAATAGAACCACTTCCCTGGTACCTTTCAACACTGTGGAACACAATATAACCACTTCCCTGGAACCCTTCAACACTGCGGAACACAATAGAACCACTTCCCTGGAACTTTTCAACACTGTGGAACACAATAGAACCACTTCCATGGAACCCTTCAACACTGTGGAACACAATAGAACCACTTCCCTGTAACCCTTCAACACTGTGGAACACAATAGAACCACTTCCATGGAACCCTTCAACACTGTGGAAAACAATAGAACCACTTCCCTGGAACCTTTCAACACTGCGGAACACAATAGAACCACTTCCCTGTAACCCTTCAACACTGTGGAACACAACAGAACCACTTCCCTGGAACCCTTCAACACTGAGGAACACAATAGAACCACTTCCCTGTAACCCTTCAACACTGTGGAACACAATAGAACCACTTCCCTGGAACCCTTCAACACTGCGGAACACAATAGAACCACTTCCCTGGAACCTTTCAACACTGTGGAACACAATAGAACCACTTCCCTGGAACCCTTCAACACTGTGGAACACAATAGAACCACTTCCCTGTAACCCTTCAACACTGTGGAACACAATAGAACCACTTCCCTGGAACCCTTCAACACTGTGGAAAACAATAGAACCACTTCCCTGGAACCTTTCAACACTGTGGAACACAATAGAACCACTTCCCTGGAACCTTTCAACACTGTGGAACACAATAGAACCACATCCCTGTAACCCTTCAACACTGTGGAAAACAATAGAACCACTGTCTTTCTTCTGTGAGCTGCTCCTTGCTAAAACCAGCTGAGAGCTGAACACTCCTGCTGCCTGCAGATGATATTCAGCTGAAACTAGGCTGTGTGCTGCACGCATGTCAATATATTTCACTGCTTTGAGATTGTGTATGTGTATGTGTGTATGTGATTGTGCATGATTTCTCTATTGTACTACATCATTGATCAGTCGTATACCTCCACTACACTACTTTGATATGCATCAGTAGGTATTAAGAAGTGAGTATAAGCAATGCCCCCTGAATAAAAAGTGAGTATATGACTTATACCTGCGTATACCCTCCACTAGACCACTGGCCCTTTGTGTTTACCCTCCACTAGACCACTGGCCCTTTGTGTTTACCCTCCACTAGATCACTGGCCCTTTGTGTTTACCCTCCACTAGACCACTGGCCCTTTGTGTTTACCCTCCACTAGACCACTTTGTGTTTAACCGTTGGTATTCTATAGGTTCACCACTGTACTAACCTTCCACACACTGAAGACCTATAGTTTCACCACTGTACTAACCTGTCACACTGAAGACCTATAGGTTCACACTGCACTAACCTGTCACACTGAAGACCTATAGGTTCACCACTGTACTAACCTTCCACACACTGAAGACCTATAGGTTCACACTGTACTAACCTGTTACACTGAAGACCTATAGGTTCACCACTGAAGACCTATAGGTTCACCACTGGAGACCTATAGGTTCACTGTACTAACCTGTCACACTGAAGACCTATAGGTTCACACTGCACTAACCTGTCACACTGAAGACCTATAGGTTCACCACTGTACTAACCTGTCACACTGAAGACCTATAGGTTCACCACTGTACTAACCTGTCACACTGAAGACCTATAGGTTCACACTGCACTAACCTGTCACACTGAAGACCTATAGGTTCACCACTGTACTAACCTGTCACACTGAAGACCTATAGGTTCACCACTGAAGACCTATAGGTTCACCACTGGAGACCTATAGGTTCACCACTGAAGACCTATAGGTTCACCACTGCACTAACCTGTCACACTGAAGTCCTATAGGTTCACCACTGAAGACCTATAGGTTCACCACTGAAGACCTATAGGTTCACCACTGTACTAACCTGTCACACTGAAGACCTATAGGTTCACCACTGAAGACCTATAGGTTCACCACTGGAGACCTATAGGTTCACCACTGGAGACCTATAGGTTCACCACTGAAGACCTATAGGTTCACCACTGAAGACCTATAGGTTCACCACTGAAGACCTATAGGTTCACCACTGTACTAACCTGTCTATAATAGCTATAAAGGCTGTTAAGATGTTCATGTTAAAACAATGAGTGTATATATTTGGCCTGGTGGAGTGGTTTTGTGCGCTGACTGAATGGAAGCTGATAATTATGAGTTTTTCACTCGGATGGTCTTGGCCGGTTTCGGGAAGGAATTACGAGTCCTCACTGTCTGAGACCGAGTACAAATGTATCCGACACCGAACAAGACCGAGACACTCAATATGTGGTCTTGAGAACTAAAACACTGTCACGACTTCTTCCGAAGACGGTTCCTCTCCTTGTTCGGGCGGTGTTCGGTGGTCGATGTCACCGGTCTTCTAGCCATTGGCGATCAATTTTTTATTTGTTTTGTCTTGTTTTCCCACACACTTGGTTTTCATTCCCTCATTACGTGTTGTGTATTTTACCCTCTGTTCCCCCCATGTCTTTGTGTGGAATTGTTTGTTGTAAGTGCTTGTGCACATTGTTGTCTGGGGCGCGATGGGTTTTGTACCCATACGTTGTTATT
The DNA here is from genome assembly GCF_045791955.1 of Oncorhynchus clarkii lewisi. Lineage (NCBI taxonomy): Eukaryota > Metazoa > Chordata > Actinopteri > Salmoniformes > Salmonidae > Oncorhynchus > Oncorhynchus clarkii. The sequence continues at coordinate 15,397,866 of NC_092177.1, forward strand.
CTGGATGCCAGTGGTTTTGTATATTAAACTTCTCCGGTTATTACCCAGTTCTGCTCTCCTGCGTCTGACTACTCTGCCATAGAGCGTTCACAGTCAGTCCACTGACATCAGACCACAGCAAAATCACACTACTAGAACAGAGCTATGCTCAATCATGAGGCATCAAAGCCAAAGAAACTGAATAACATTAAGATATGCTATACATAGAAGGAAAGTAGTGTGGAAATCTACCAAAAAACTATTAGGCAAAAACAAATTCAATCCCATCTAGACAACTTCCTGGACAAAATGTTTCACTGTAATAGTGAAAGTGTAAACTTAGCAGTAGAAAACCTTAAGAGTATATTTGACCTCTCAGCTTCCCTATCAAATCTTAAAATGTCAAATAGAAAACCGAAGAAAATTAACAATAATGACAAATGGTTTGATGAAGAATGCAAAAACCTAAGAAAGAAATTGAGAAACCTATCCAACCTGAGCCTACGCCTTCACTATAGTGAATCACTAAAACAGTACAGAAATACACTACGGAAAAAGAAGGAACAGCACGTCAGAAATCACTTCTGGGAAAATTGTAAAACACTAAACAAACAACAACACGAAGAGTCATCTATCCAAAACGGAGATGTATGGGTAAACCACTCCTCAAAACGTTTTGGCCCTTTAACAAAGAACAACCAGCTTAAACATATACATGATCAAATACAAATCTTAGAATCAACTATTAAAGACTCCCAGAACCCACTGGATTCTCCAATTACATTGAATGCACTGCAAGAGAGACAAGGCAAGAAGGAAATTCTATGCCATCAAAAGGAACATAAAATTCAACATACCAATTAGGATCCGGCTAAAAATACTTGAATCAGTCATAGAGCCCATTGCCCTTTATGGTTGTGAGGTCTGGGGTCCGCTCACCAACCAAGACTTCACAAAATGAGACAAACACCAAATTGAGACTCTGCATGCAGAATTCTGCAAAAAAAATCCTCAGTGTACAGCGTAGAACACCAAATAATGCATGCAGAGCAGAATTAGGCCGATACCCACTAATTATCAAAATCCAGAAAAGAGACATTAAATTCTACGACCACCTAAAATGAAGCGATTCCCAAACCTTCCATAACAAAGCCATCACCTACAGAGAGATGAACCTGGAGAAGAGTCCCCTAAGCAAGCTGGTCCTGGGGCTCTGTTCACAAACACAAACACACCCCACAGAGCCCCAGGACAACAGCACAATTAGACCCAACCAAATCATGAGAAAACAAAAAGAGAATTACTTGACACATTGGAAAGAATTAACAAAAAAACATAGCAAACTAGAATGCTATTTGGCCCTAAACAGAGAGTACACAGCGGCAGAATACCTGACCACTGTGACTGACCCAAAATTAAGGAAAGCTTTGACTATGTACAGACTCAGTGGGAATAGCCTTGCTATTGAGAAAGGCCGCCGTAGGCAGACATGGCTCTCAAGAGAAGACAGGCTATGTGAACACTGCCCACAAAATGAGGTGGAAACTGAGCTGCACTTCCTAACCTCCTGCCAAATGTATGACCATATTAGAGACACATATTTCCCTCAGATTACACAGATCCACAAAGAATTTGAAAACAAAACCAATTTTGATTAACTCCCATATCTACTGGGTGAAATACCACAGTGTGCCATCACAGCAGCAAGATTTGTGACCTGTTACCACGAGAAAAGGGCAACCAGTGAAGAACAAACACCATCGTAAATATAATACATAATAATTATGCTTATTTATTTTCCCTTTTGTACTTTAACCATTTGCACATCGTTACAACACTGTATATATACAAAATATGACATTTGTAATGTCTTTATTGTTTTGAAACTTCTGTATGTGTAATGTTTACTGTTCATTTTTATTGTTTATTTCATTTTTGTATATTATCTACCTCACTTGCTTTGGCCATGTTAACACATGTTTCCCATGCCAATAAACCCCCTTGAATTGAATTGAGAGAGAAGGCAGATTCAAGCCCACAGCAGGTAATCTGCTGCACGGTGAATCAGATGCAGGCAGAAGCAGTCACACACAGAGACACAGAAAGACTGATCTACAGACAGAAGCAGTCACACACAGACACAGAAAGACTGATGTACAGACAGAAGCAGTCACACACAGACACAGAAAGACTGATGTACAGCAGGAGACAGAACAAGTGAACTTTGTAGCCTCAGATCTTTGTGATTGGTAGTGGAAGTGGTGCTGTCGACTGCTCTCACCTTCAGCCTCCGACTGTGACTGTCTGTCTGGTAGAAGTTCCAGAAACACAGGCAACCCTTATTATGTTGATCCCTGCATGCCCTCTTTGATGAAACTTTCTGTGGTCTGCTATTCTTAACACCATCAACCAGAACTTTATTCTCTTTCTCTCCCCCTTCTCTCCTTCTTATGCCTAACGGGCCTGCTCCCTCTACTCCCTACCCCCCACTCCTCTCCTTCTTATGCCTAACGGGCCTGCTCCCTCTACTCCCTACCCCCCACTCCTCTCCTTCTTATGCCTAACGGGCCTGCTCCCTCTACTCCCAACCCCCCACTCCTCTCCTTCTTATGCCTAACGGGCCTGTTCCCTCTACTCCCCCCCCCACTCCTCTCCTTCTTATGCCTAATGGGCCTGTTCCCTCTACTCCCCCCCCCACTCCTCTCCTTCTTATGCCTAACGGGCCTGCTCCCTCTACTCCCAACCCCCCACTCCTCTCCTTCTTATGCCTAATGGGCCTGCTCCCTCTACTCCCTACCCCCCACTCCTCTCCTTCTTATGCCTAATGGGCCTGCTCCCTCTACTCCCTACCCCCCCCCCCCCTCTCCTTCTTATGCCTAACGGGCCTGCTCCCTCTACTCCCTACCCCCCACTCCTCTCCTTCTTATGCCTAATGGGCCTGCTCCCTCTACTCCCAACCCCCCACTCCTCTCCTTCTTATGCCTAATGGGCCTGCTCCCTCTACTCCCAACCCCCCACTCCTCTCCTTCTTATGCCTAATGGGCCTGCTCCCTCTACTCCCTACCCCCCACTAATGGGCCTCTCCTTCTCCTCTCCTTCTTATGCCTAATGGGCCTGCTCCCTCTACTCCCTACCCCCCACTCCTCTCCTTCTTATGCCTAATGGGCCTGCTCCCTCTACTCCCAACCCCCCACTCCTCTCCTTCTTATGCCTAATGGGCCTGCTCCCTCTACTCCCTACCCCCCACTCCTCTCCTTCTTATGCCTAATGGGCCTGCTCCCTCTACTCCCTACCCCCCACTCCTCTCCTTCTTATGCCTAATGGGTCTGCTCCCTCTACTCCCTACCCCCAACTCCTCTCCTTCTTATGCCTAATGGGCCTGCTCCCTCTACTCCCTACCCCCACTCCTCTCCTTCTTATGCCTAACGGGCCTGCTCCCTCTACTCCCTACCCCCCACTCCTCTCCTTCTTATGCCTAATGGGCCAGCTCCCTCTACTCCCAACCCCCCACTCCTCTCTTTCTTATGCCTAATGGGCCTGCTCCCTCTACTCCCTACCCCCCACTCCTCTCCTTCTTATGCCTAATGGGCCTGCTCCCTCTACTCCCTACCCCCCACTCCTCTCCTTCTTATGCCTAATGGGCCTGCTCCCTCTACTCCCTACCCCCCACTCCTCTCCTTCTTATGCCTAATGGGTCTGCTCCCTCCACTCCCTACCCCCCACTCCTCTCCCTCTTATGCCTAATGGGCCTGCTCCCTCCACTCCCTACCCCCCACTCCTCTCCTTCTTATGCCTAATGGGCCTGCTCCCTCCACTCCCTACCCCCCACTCCTCTCCTTCTTATGCCTAATGGGCCTGCTCCCTCTACTCCCAACCCCCCACTCCTCTCCTTCTTATGCCTAATGGGCCTGCTCCCTCCACTCCCTACCCCCCACTCCTCTCCCTCTTATGCCTAATGGGCCTGCTCCCTCTACTCCCTACCCCCCACTCCTCTCCCTCTTATGCCTAATGGGCCTGCTCCCTCTACTCCCTACCCCCCACTCCTCTCCCTCGTATGCCTAATGGGCCTGCTCCCTCTACTCTCTACCCCCACTCCTCTCCCTCTTATGCCTAATGGGCCTGCTCCCTCTACTCCCTACCCCCCACTCCTCTCCCTCTCCACCCTCCTCACATCCCTTCTCCCTCTCCTCTCCCTTTTCCTCCTCTGTCCTCTCTTCTCTCCTCCTTCTCCCTGAAGTACCAGTACAACCAGGTGTCCATATGTCTCAGTTGAATGTTCAGAGGAGAGAGTGAAGGAGAGAGAAGAGAAGAAGAGAAGTGTGTATTTTTCTGCTCCATGTGTTAGCTAATGAAGTGCACTGAACTGAGCTGGTTACTATAGAAACCACTCCTCACAGACACGGAGTGGAACCATTTGATATAGACTTCCTAGACACACACAGAAAGACTAAGAGATGAAGACACACACAGAGACAGGCACACACACTCAAATCAAATCACGTTTATTTGTCATGTGCGCCAAATACAACAGGTGTAGTAGACCTTACAGTGAAATGCTTATTTACAGGCTCTAAACAATGGTGCAAAAAAGGTGTTAGGTGAACAATAGGTAAGTTAAGAAATAAAACAACAGTGAAAAGACAGGCTATATACAGTAGCAAGGCTACATACAGACACCGGTTAGTCAGGCTGATTGAGGTAGTATGTACATGTAGATGTGGTTAAAGTGACTATACATATATGATGAACAGAGAGTAGCAGTAGCGTAAAATATGCTTGTTTGCAGGCACACACACACACACACACACACACACACACACACACGTAAATACGACAGCTGCACTAAGGTAGGACACAGAAAAGTCATTTTAATAGAACCATTATGGAGAACGCAGGCAGTTTGAACACTAGACTTTATAGCTTTATCACTTACACTTCATTCTAACAAACTGACCAGATGAGAGGGATACTGAGAGAATCATAGTGAGCCAGCATATTATTGTTGTTATTACCATTTCGGTGTCCCAAATGGCACCCTATTCCCTATATAATGCGCTATAAAGGGAAATGTAGTGCAGTATAAAATGAATATGGTGCCATTTGGGACACAGCCCATGCTTTCTGTTGATACCAATGTTCTGCTGTATTTAGTGTCCATGGGGAGGTTGTATGAGCGGACGCCCTGGGACGACCATAGCAGAGAAATACAGCTAATGCACATTACCCTGCACACATTTACTCACTGACCCTCTACTGTCTGTCTGTATCTCAGTGGCTGGCGGCTGAGTGTGTGTGTGTGAGTGTGTGTGTGTGTGTGTGTGTGTGTGTGTGTGTGTGTGTGTGTGTGTGTGTGTGTGTGTGCGTGTGTGTGTTGTGCAGCATTTCAACACAGTCACAGTCAGTCAATCAAGGCAGGGGTTTGCAATCCTCTTCGCAGAAGGCTCTACCAGCAGCAGGTTATCAGTGGCAGTATGAACGGTCTGACTCGGTAGACTACAGAGACGTCTATTCAGAGAGTGTGGAGAGGGTAAGATAGACATCAATTTTGAGACATGACTTGTAATATTTTCATATTTTAGGATACACGTTTCATGTTAATGCAAAATTCCTCAAAAAAACAAGCGTATCTCTTGTTACTGTGAGAAGTGGCACGGCTCAGTCAACAGAGCTCTTATTATCAATGTGTTAGCTTCCGACATATTTTTCTTTGGATAGAATGTTAATGACATGTCAGAGAAAGGCCTCACAGAACCATTCAGAATATGAAGAGTCGTACTTGTCTTGGTAAAAATGGATTTATTCATCACGTTTCCACCCACTTGGGGCAGAGTGGATACCATGTTGTAAGTCTTATTGTACTATCAACACATTGGGATGTATCACACATATTACACAGGACAACACCTGTAGAATCCACAGAGAGATAAAGCAGAGCTAGAAATAGAGACACAGAGAGAGAGACAGACAGAGACAGAGAAAGACAGAGAGAGAGAGACAGAGAAAGACAGAGAGAGTCGCACACAAATAACTAGACATACCTCGGCCACAGGTAACTTCCACAGAGCTGTGAACGATCTGAGACAAGGCAAGAAGGGCCTTCAATGCCATCAGAAAGAATAGAACATTTGACATACCAATTAGGATCTGGCTAAAAATACTTGAAACAGTTATAGAACACATTGCCAATATGGTTGTGAGGTCTGGGGTCCGCTCACTAACCAAGAATTCACTAAATGAGACAAATACCAAATGGTGTCTCTGCATGCAGAATTCTGTAAAAATATCCTCAGTGTACAATGTAAAACTCCAAATAATGCATGCAGAGCAGAATTAGGCTGAAACCCGCTAATTATCAAAAACCTGAAAAGAGCCGTTAAATTCTACAACCACCTAAAAGGAAGCGATTCCCAAACCTTCCATAACAAAGCCATCACCTACAGAGAGATGAACCTGGAGAAGAGTCCCTTAAGAAAGCTGGTCCTGGGGCTCTGTTCACAAACACAAACAGACCCCACACATCCCCAGGACAGCAACACAGTTAGACCCAACCAAATAATGAGAAAATAAACATAGAATTACTTGACACATTGGAAATAATTAACAAAAAACAGAGCCAACTAGAATGCTATTTGGCCCTAAACAGAGAGTACACAGTGGCAGAATACCTGACCACTGTGACTGACCCAAAATAAGGAAAGCTTTGACTATGTACAGACTCAGTGAGCATAGCCTTGCTATTGAGAAAGGCCGCCGTAGGCAGACATGGCACTCAAGAGAAGACAGGCTGTGTGCTCACTGCCCACAAAATGAGGTGGAAACTGAGCTGCACTTCCTAACCTCCTGTCCAATGTATAACCATATTAGAGACACATATTTTCCCACAGCAGATTTGTGACCTGTTGCCACAAGAAAAGGGCAACCAGTGAAGAACAAACACCATTGTAAATACAACCCATATTTATGTTTATTTATTTACCCTTTTGTACTTTAACTATTTACACATCATTGCAACACTGTATATAGAAATAATATGACATTTGAAATGTCTTTATTGTTTTGGAACTTCTGTGAGTGTGATGTTTATTGTAAAACATTTTTTATTGTTTATTTAACTTTTGTTTATTATCTATTTCACTTGCTTTGGTAATGTTAACATATGTTTCCCATGCCAATAAAGCCCTTCAATTGAATTGTGTTGAGATAATATATAAATAGAGAGGGAGAGAAAGAGACAGAGAGAGATGGAGGTATATAGATACAGTAGAGAGATAGAGATCTTACCAGGTTGGCCAGGATGTAGTGGTAACTCTTAGCATTCTTCCCCTGTTCAACGATCTGGAGCAGAGCAGAGAAGACATGACTTTAGTGTGTGTGTGTGTGTGTGTGTTTGTGTGTGTGTGTGTGTGTGTGTGTGTGTTTGTGTGTGGTGTGTGTGTGTGTGTGTGTTTGTGTGTGGTGTGTGTGTGTGTGTGTGTGTGTGTGTGGTGTGTGTGTGTGTGTGTGTGTGTGTGTGTGTGTGTGTGTGTGGTGTGTGTGTGTGTGTGTGTCATTCCTGTAGTCTCATCCCATGCATACAGATAGACATAAGAGCTTGTTAAATAGTAGGGATTGTAAAGATGAACCAATACGAGTCAGTCCCCAATTTAAATATTTAAGATATGACTGCATTATTCCGCGGACCCCGAACCGATCCAAATGTAGCATGCACCGGTCCATTCAAGCGTTACAAATGGCTAATTCACATTTATTTTTGCTCATGTAAAGTTCTTTCTACCTCCTGAAAATACCTCTCACCTTTTGTGACAACTGATGTGTCCTCTCCTTCAGTGTGGAACGAAGCATGTAACTGTGTTGAAAGTCACTGATCTACAAGTCATGTTGCATTCTGACCATTACCAGGTAATATCAGTAGTCTAGTCAAACTGAGCACTGTGCCCTGCTTCTCACGCTGACCAACACCAGGTAATATCAGTAGTCTAGTCAAACTGAGCACTGTGCCCTGCTTCTCACGCTGACCAACACCAGGTAATATCAGTAGTCTAGTCAAACTGAGCACTGTGCCCTGCTTCTCACGCTGACCAACACCAGGTAATATCAGTAGTCTAGTCAAACTGAGCACTGTGCCCTGCTTCTCACGCTGACCAACACCAGGTAATATCAGTAGTCTAGTCAAACTGAGCACTGTGCCCTGCTTCTCACGCTGACCAACACCAGGTAATATCAGTAGTCTAGTCAAACTGAGCACTGTGCCCTGCTTCTCACGCTGACCAACACCAGGTAATATCAGTAGTCTAGTCAAACTGAGCACTGTGCCCTGCTTCTCACGCTGACCAACACCAGGTAATATCAGTAGTCTAGTCAAACTGAGCACTGTGCCCTGCTTCTCACGCTGACCAACACCAGGTAATATCAGTAGTCTAGTCAAACTGAGCACTGTGCCCTGCTTCTCACGCTGACCAACACCAGGTAATATCAGTAGTCTAGTCAAACTGAGCACTGTGCCCTGCTTCTCACGCTGACCAACACCAGGTAATATCAGTAGTCTAGTCAAACTGAGCACTGTGCCCTGCTTCTCACGCTGACCAACACCAGGTAATATCAGTAGTCTAGTCAAACTGAGCACTGTGCCCTGCTTCTCACGCTGACCAACACCAGGTAATATCAGTGGTCTAATAAAGTGGCCGGTGAGTGTACAGTAATGTCAAATCTGAAAACATGGTCTGGAAAAGTGGTACATGGGACCATAGAAACAGTGTCTGATGAAGAATGATGATGAAATATTACAGCCATAGATAATGTAGTCCAATTGGTTCATATTCCACGGTAATTGGTGTCAATGCATCTCGTTATCCTGAAACTTTCATGATCTAAACATGGAATATTGCTTGTCAGTTTCAATAAAACTATGCATTAAGAGTAATGCAACAGTTACTTATCATTTTGAGCAGTTGTGTCAATTGATAGTTAGGTCATTGTAATGAAATGAATAGACAGTGTCGTGTCTTTACTATCATTAACTGAAGACTGATAGTTTTATCAAAGATTCTCTGTAATTAGTATTACGCGATTAGACTGATTAATCATGTAACTGTAATTACTAGGAAGTCGGGGCACCAAGGAAAAATATTCAGATTACAAAGTTATCATTTCCTAAAATAACTTTTCAGATATTTTATCTGATCAATTAGTCTTCTAATTAATTAATGATTTACTTTACCTCACGTTAGTTATCTGTACGAACCCAGTCTTCACTATGAGTCATCCATACATCAATTGTCTTAAATCATTTATATATTACTAATTAAGTAATTCACAGAAATGCATAAACATACAAACAAACAAGGTAAATGTGTTTACAAGAAATGATAGGCGAATGTGCCCTAGTGGGCTAAACCGGCATCGCGGCTTGTTAGACAAAAGGGGAAGTGGGGGTCGACTAAGAAGTCACTACAGAGTGATAATTATAACAATTGAAATGCTAATCCTTTACACATGAACGCTCACTCACTCGGGAACAATTTCAATCAATATATATATTTACGCTCAGTGTGTCGTCTTGATCGCTGGTGAAAAGTTTGTTTCTTTTGTAGAATTGTCCGTCTCTCTCCCTCTCTCTCTCGGTTGTGGTTAGAGTGGATTGTTCAGAGTGACATTCATTCGTTTCGTTATAGAATTGGTGTTTCGGCGGTTGTCATTCTTCGCATTCAATGATACCAAATTCCTAGCTGCAGACTAGTAATTAATATCAAAGACTTGTTCTTATTCTGTCGGTATCGATAGTCTAAGAGTTTAACCACGTGGTATGGTTAAAAGATTCAGCAATGGTCTACAACCTTTGTCTTCCTAATGGAGAAAAACATGGTCTGCAACCTTTAGCCATCTCGTAATTGAGGTAAGCTCGGTCTGCTGATCGAAAACCCGAGTGGGGGTTTAATTCGGAAGGCATAAAAGGGCTGTCCCAGGACGCCTGACCCTAACTGGGCTCATGGGCGGTCCTCTGATTTAGTTAACTCCAATCCCCTTTCTGAGTTTTCCTTCATTAAACAGTCCAAAATCACATTACACAATTTACAAACAGTATAATACTCACTCATTCATCTTATACAACAATTACATGTAAACCTCATATCTGAGGCTATTATATAAATAGCGTTATGGTAATGTGGCCACACCATCTCCCATGAGCTTCCCCAAGTTGTAACAAACGGACCAGTTCATAGCTGGATTCTTCATCGATCTTTTATACTTTCTCCGGAACATGAAGTTTGTTCGTACCTCAAGTTCTGTGAGGTGGAAGAAATGATTTTGTGCTCCATGAAAATCTACTCTGCCTCTTATACTATGTGGCCATGTGGCAGGGTCTTCTCAGGAATTTACGACCTCTCTCTGGCCATAGCAGCCTAGTTGAAGGAGGCAAGGGGGAGGCAGGGGGAGGGGGATGGGGCTTGCTATACCCAAAGAGGCCAACGTCATGACAACAGTCATCTCAGATGTAATGTGTGAATTGCATTTTGAAATGGTAATACTTTGATGTTAAGTTGTGTCATTTTGAACAGGTGATTTTAGTTCAATGAACAAATGATCTTAGCTTTACGTGTATTGTATCAAAGCAATTGGAAAAAGTGTTAAGAGTTTTGAAAAATGTGCATTTTGATCATTGGTTGTGTCTAGAGTTTTGAAAAATGACATCAAGGTTCCGAAATTAGTGCCAAAGTGATTGTAAAAAACTGTAAATAGTAATTACAATTTACCACAGATGAGAAACACATTGATTAAAAACATGGCCCTAATTATATACAGGCTGTACATTAGCTCACGTTAAAGCATTAAGCACATAACCACTGTCATGACTTTCCCTCCTAGGTGAGGATCAAAGAGAGTGGAGTGGGGCCGGTTCTAGGACTTTAACGACCGGTCAAAAACTTCCTCTCTCTCTGCACTGCAATATGGAGAAGCTAAAAATCCTTTGTGTGTAGAGATAGCCTCTGCCCCAAACTTTAACATCAAAGGGTTGGACATTGAATCATTATTTATTGTTTGGTGATATCATTAAAGACGTTATAATAGAAACATTTTAACTTTAAGAGCTTTCAAAATGTATTTGTGGGGAGAGAGGAGAGGTGATAGTGGGGAGAGAGGAGAGGAACTGGGGAGGAGAGGAGATGGACTGGGCAGGAGAGGAGATGGACTGGGCAGGAGAGGAGATGGACTGGGCAGGAGAGAAGATGGACTGGGGAGGAGAGGAGATGGACTGGGGAGGAGAGGAGAGGAACTGGGCAGGAGAGGAGATGGACTGGGGAGGAGAGGAGATGGACTGGGCAGGAGAGGAGATGGACTGGGCAGGAGAGGAGATGGACTGGGGAGGAGAGGAGATGGACTGGGCAGGAGAGGAGATGGACTGGGGAGGAGAGGAGATGGACTGGGGAGGAGAGGAGATGGACTGGGGAGGAGAGGAGATGGACTGGGGAGGAGAGGAGAGGAACTGGGCAGGAGAGGAGATGGACTGGGGAGGAGAGGAGATGGACTGGGCAGGAGAGGAGATGGACTGGGGAGGAGAGGAGATGGACTGGGGAGGAGAGGAGATGGACTGGGCAGGAGAGGAGATGGACTGGGGAGGAGAGGAGATGGACTGGGGAGGAGAGGAGATGGACTGGGCAGGAGAGGAGATGGACTGGGCAGGAGAGGAGATGGACTGGGGAGGAGAGGAGAGGTGATAGTGGGGAGAGAGGAGAGGAACTGGGGAGGAGAGGAGATGGACTGGGCAGGAGAGGAGATGGACTGGGCAGGAGAGGAGATGGACTGGGCAGGAGAGGAGATGGACTGGGGAGGAGAGGAGATGGACTGGGGAGGAGAGGAGAGGAACTGGGCAGGAGAGGAGATGGACTGGGGAGGAGAGGAGATGGACTGGGCAGGAGAGGAGATGGACTGGGGAGGAGAGGAGATGGACTGGGGAGGAGAGGAGATGGACTGGGCAGGAGAGGAGATGGACTGGGGAGGAGAGGAGATGGACTGGGGAGGAGAGGAGATGGACTGGGCAGGAGAGGAGATGGACTGGGGAGGAGAGGAGATGGACTGGGCAGGAGAGGAGATGGACTGGGCAGGAGAGGAGATGGACTGGGGAGGAGAGGAGATGGACTGGGGAAGAGAGGAGAGGAACTGGGCAGGAGAGGAGATGGACTGGGGAGGAGAGGAGATGGACTGGGCAGGAGAGGAGATGGACTGGGCAGGAGAGGAGATGGACTGGGGAGGAGAAGAGAGGAACTGGGCAGGAGAGGAGATGGACTGGGGAGGAGAGGAGATGGACTGGGGAGGAGAGCAGAGATAGTATTTGGTATTTGGTATTTTATTAGGATCCCCATTAGCCGTTGCAAAAGCAGCAGCTACTATTCCTGGGGTCCACACAAAACATAATACAGAATGACATATACAGAACATCAATAGACAAGAACAGCTCAAGGACATAACTACATACGTTTTTTTAAAGGCACGCGTAGCCTACATATCAATGCATACACACAAACTATCAGGGTCAAATAGGGGAGAGGCGTTGCGCCGCAAGGTGTTTATTTATCTTTTTTTTGAAACCAGGTTTGCTGTTTATTTGAACAATAAATCAAATCAAAGTTTATTTGTCACGTGCACCGAATTCAACAGGCTCTAAACCTTACAGTGAAATGTTTACTTACAGGCTCTAAACAATAGTGTGAAAATGCTATTAGGTGAACAATAGGTCGGTAAAGAAATAAAACAACAGTAAAAAGACAGACTATATACAGTAGCGAGGCTATAAAAGTAGCAAGGCTACATACAGACACCGGTTAGTCAGACTGATTGAGGTAGTATGTACATGTAGATATGGTTAAAGTGACTATGCATATATGATAAACAGAGAGTAGCAGCGTAAAAAGAGGGGTTGGGGAGCACACAATGCAAATAGTCCGGGTAGGCATTTGATTAACATATGAGATGGAAGGAGATGGAAGGAAGTTTCATGCAATATGGGCTCTATATAATACTGTCAGAGCTGTGTGCAAGTTGACGATGCAAACAATTTGGGATTTTCAACACATCAATGTTTTTTACAAAAAAGAAGAAGTGATGCAGTCAGTCTCTCCTCGACTCTTAGCCAAGAGAGACTGGCATGCATAGTATTTATATCAGCCCTCAGTTTTACAATTAAGAGCTAAACGTGCCGCTCTGTTCTGGGCCGGCTGCAGCTTAACTACGTCTTTCTTTGCAGCACTGGACCACACGACTGAACAATAATCAAGATTAGACAAAACTAGAGCCTGCAGAACTTGCTTTTTGGAGTGTGGTGCCAAAAAAGCACAGCATCCCTTTATTATGACCAGAACTCTCCCCATCTTTACAACCATTGAATCTATATGTTTTGACCATGACACTTTACAATCTAAGGTAACGCCAAGTAATTTAGTCTCCTCAACTTCTTCAACAGCTACACCATTCATTACCAGATTCAGCTGAGGTCTAGCACTTAAGGAATGATTTGTACCAAATACAACATTCTTAGTTTTAGAGATGTTCAGGACCAGTTTACTACTAGCCACCCATTCCAAAACAGACTGCAACCTCTTAAGTCTACCCCTTCCTTTTTCGAACATTCTGTTAAAAATCGCGCAACTTTTCAGCGTCCTGCTACTCATGCCAGGAATATAGTATATGCATATGATTAGTATGTGTGGATAGAAAACACTCTGAAGTTTCTAAAACTGGTTAAATCACGGCTGTGACTATAACAGATCGTGTGTTTCATTGAAAAACGCAAGAAAAACTGCTCTCTGAAAGCTAAAAATAATTTCCATAAGTCACTTTCATGGGTTGTTAAAAGGGGACAAAATTTAATATCGACCTGCATGCAATTCATACCAATTCCACACGATGTCGTCATTGTCGTCATTTTCAATTGAATTTTTTGTTGGAAAATCCAACTATCTGGATTCCGTTTCTTCCGGTCTCCACCAGGATCTTTTCAATGTGGACATTGGCAGCCATTGATTTGCAGACGAGGAGCTATTGAATATACATCGCCCTGTAATCATTTTGATAGATTATAAACGTTTACTAATACCTAAAGTTGGATTACAAAAGGATTTCGAAGTGTTTTGTAAAAGTTTATCGTCAACTTTTTTAATTTAAAAAAATGACGCAGCGTTTAAAAACGATGTTTTTTTCTGAATGACACAGCTTCCATAGAAAGCTATTTTGGGTATATATGGACCGATTTAAACGAAAAAAAGACCCAATAGTGATGTTTATGGGGCATATAGGAGTGCCAAGAAAGAAGCTCGTCAAAGGTAATGAATGTTTATATTTTATTTCTGCGTTTTGTGCAGCGCCGGATAAGCAAAGTCTTTGTTTACGTCGCATTCAGGCATTTTGAGGTGTTGCATGCTATCAGATAATAGCTTCTCATGCTTTCGCCGAAAAGCATTTTAAAAATCTGACTTGTTGACTAGGTTCACAACGAGTGTAGCTTTAATTCAATACCCTGCTTGTGAATTTTGATCAAGGTTTGAGTTTTAACGAGTACATTTAGCATTTAGCGTAGCGCATTTGCATTTCCAGGTGCCTAGTTGAGACATCTGCGTCTCAAGTAGGATCAAGAAGTTAAGGGTTTCAGTGACTTCATTAGCTGTGGTTGCTGATGCGTATATGGTTGAATCTTCAGTATACATGGACACACATGCTTTGTTTAATGCCAGTGGCAGGCAATTGGTAAAATAGAAAAGAGTAGAGGGCCTAGAGAGCTGCCCTGCAGTACACCAAACTTGACATGTTTGACATTAGAGAAGCTTCCATTAAAGAAAACTCTTTGAGTTCTATTCGACAGATAGCTCTGAATCCACACTATGGCAGATTTTGAAAAGCCATAGCACATACGTTTTTAAACAACAGGTTATGGTCAATAATATGAAAGGCTGCACTGAAATCTAACAGTACAGCTCCCACAATCTTCTTCTTATCGATTTCTTTCAACCAATCATCAGTCATTTGTGTCAGTGCAGTACATGTTGAGGGCCCTTCTCTTGTTGAGGGCCACTCCGACAGGAGTGGCTATAGAGTCAGCTACCATCCTCAGTAGCTTCCATCTAACTTGTCAATGCCAGGAGGTTTGTCATGATCAATAACAATACTTTCTCCACATCTCCCACACTAACTTTACAAAACTCAAACTTGCAATGCTTTTCTTTCATTATTTGTTTTATGCATGAATGCTCACTGTTCGTTGTTGGCATTTCCTGCCTAAATTTGCCCACTTTGCCAATGAAATAATCATTAAAATAATTGGCAACATCAAATGGTTTTGTGATGAATAAGCCATCTGATTTGATGAAAGATGGAGTTGAATTTGTCTTTCTGCCCATAATTTCATATAAAGTACTCCAAAGCTTTTTCCATTATTCTTTATATCATTGATCTTGGTTTTATAATAAAGTTTATTATTATTTTTGTTGAGTTTAGTCACATAATTTCTCAATTTGCAGTAAGTCAGCCAGTCAGACTTATTAGCCACTCCTTTTGCCCCATCTCTTTCAACCATACAGCTTTTCAATTCCAGTTCTAACAGTCAGTTTCTTAACAGGTGTTTATCAATAATTAGAAGAAGCAATTTCATAAATTCAGCATAAATTCAGCAAGTGCAGCGTCTGGATGCTCCTCATTAATTACATGAGACCAACACATCTCTTTAACATCATCCACATAAGAGTCACAGCTAAATCTTTTATATGTTCTCTTATATACTATTTTAGGCCCAGCTGCCCAGCTTGGAACTTTGTCTTTCCTGTATATAGCCACTATATTGTGATTACTGCATCCAATGGGTACGCATACAGCTTTAGAACAGAGTTATACAGTATTAGTACAAATGTGATTGTACAGGTGGATGATCTTGTTCCTGTTTTGTTTGTAAACACCCTGGTAGGTTGATTAATAACCTGAACCAGATTACAGGCAATGGTTACAGTAAGAAGCTTCCTCTTGAGCAGACAGCTTGATGAAAACTAAGCATTTCACACATATTATTTAGATACTGACTGTTAGCACTTGGTGGACTATAGCAACACACCAAAAGAAAAGGCTTTAGATGTGCCAAGTGAACTTGCAACCACAACACTTAAATAACACGACATAATATATTCTCTAAGTATTACAGGGATATGGCTCTGAATATATACAGCAACACCTCCCCCATTAACATTTATGTCTCTTCTATAGATTGTATATCCTTGTATTGCAACTGATGTATCATCAAATTAATTATCTAAGTGAGTCTCATTGATAATATATGAATGATAATATATGAATGTTATCTGATGTTAGCGAGTTATTGGTTTTATGAACCTTATTTCTAAGGCTACATATATTAATATATTAATATGGACTATTTTCAGCCCTTTCCTGGGTAGCTTAACAGAGATAGACATAATACTGAAAAGAGCAAATAAAGCAAGATAAAATAAATCTACATTCAGCAGTCCATTAATCAATTGGTGTGTGTGTGTGTTGCGTGGTTATAGCTTGGCTCTCTCATCCCTTCTAGGCTTCTGGGTGGGAGGGTGGACAATGAGCCTGTCATAGCGGATGTAAGCAATGTCCCCACACGCTCTGGCAGCTTTCATGGCTGGGATAAATTCTTTCCTCTTCTGGCGCACAGCTTCAGGATAGTCCTCATTGAGGAAGATATACGCTCCTCTCAAGTTCTTGGCTCTTTCCAGAACAGCTACCTTGTCCTTGAACATCAGGAACTTGACCACTATCGGCCTGGGCCTGTCACCTGGGCCGGTGCTGGGTTTCCCAGTCCTGTGGGCGTGCTCCACCTCAAACGTCCTGTGGTCCATCTTCAATTCCTCAGACTCCGTCCAGATCTCATGTGGAGATTCTGCAATTCCGTCCACCACCATGTTGTTCCGTCTTGATTGTCCCTCGAGTCTGATTTATCTGTCATTGTTATCATGGATTGACACACAGAACTGATGTCCTCTCTCAAAGACTCTTCTTGCCGTTCTCCTGTTTCAACTCATCGAGCTGACCCTGGGAGAACTGCAAACTGTTCTTCAGGTCCTGGACCTCTCTGGTCAGGGCGTCCATTCTTTTATTAGTAGAATCCACAAGTATTTGGACAAAACACTTGAAGCAGTTGTAACAAGTGCTTGTAGGTCTCTTTTTGTTCTTTTAAAATATCCTTCACCTCTGATAGAGAGACACCACTGTCCTCAATGGTACTCCCGCTGGCTTTGGTCTTTGTCATGGTAGCTAGCAATGTAGGTTACGCTGTTATTCCTTGCAGTTCCAGACAGGGCAGGTCACAGGGAAGATTGAAAACAACAAATAGCAGGGATTTAGACAATCTGCGGTCCCAGCCACGTTGGCTAACCGTGTTGCGGGCTGCGTTCAAGAAAACCCTGCTAGCTGCTACGCCAAATAGCTCCAATAACTTAGGTAGCGGAGGAGAGGATAGGGACTGGGATGGAGAGGTGAGGGACTGGGGAGGAGAGTAGAGGGACTGGGGAGGAGAGTAGAGGGACTGGGGAGGAGAGTAGAGGGAGTGGGGAGGAGAGTAGAGGGAGTGGGGAGGAGAGGAGAGGGAGTGGGGAGGAGAGGAGAGGGTGGAGAGGAGAGATAGTGGGGAGGAGAGGAGGAGAGGGGGTGGAGAGGAGAGGAACTGGGGAGGAGAGGAGAGGAAGTGGGGAGGAGAGGAGAGGAGAGATAGTGGGGAGGAGATGAGAGGGATTGTAGAGGAGTGGGAGTGGGGAGAAGAGGAGAGAGAGTGGGGAGGAGAGGAGAGAGAGTGGAAAGAAGAGGAGATAGTGGGGAGGAGATGGAGTGAGGAGGAAAGGAGAAGGGAGAGAGTGGGGAGAAGAGGAGAGGGATTGGAGAGGAGAAGGGGTGGGGAGGAGAGGAGAGAGAGTGGGAAGGAGAGGAGAGAGAGTGGAAAGAAGAGGAGAGATAGTGGGGAGGAGAGGGAGTGAGGAGGAAAGGAGAGGAGAGGGAGTGGGGAGAAGAGGAGAGGGATTGGAGAAAAGAGGGGCAGAGAGGAGAGGGATTGGAGAGGAGAAGGGGTGGGGAGGAGAGGGAGTGGGGAGGAAAGGAGGAGAGAGATTGAGAAGAGATGGACTGGGGAGGAGAGGGTAAGATATTTTAGGTGAGGCGAGGAGAAGAGAAGAGAGGAAAATATAAATTGTAGTGTAGACGGGATGGTTCCGTGTGGCTCAGTTGGTTGTGGATTCGCCAGGGTTGTGGGTTCGATTCCCACGGGGGACTGGTATAAAAATGTATGCACTTACTACTTACTATAAGTCGCTTTGGATTAGAGCATCTGCTAAATCACTAAAAAGGAAATCTATACAGCTATAGAGTTCTATGAATGAATCCATTTGTGAAATTGTTCATTCGATGGGGACCTATAAACTGATAATTGTTTGATTCATAGATATGTACTGCTCCGTGTATACGTCTGAGGCTATAGAGGGGGTTCTGTTATTGACATATAGAGTGGGGGTTCTGTAACTGACATATAGAGTGGGGGTTCTGTAACTGACATATAGAGTGGGGGTTCTGTAACTGACAGATAGAGTGGGGGTTCTGTAACTGACATATAGAGTGGGGGTTCTGTAACTGACATATAGAGTGGGGGTTCTGTAACTGACATATAGAGTGTGGGTTCTGTTACTGATATATAGAGCGTGGGTTCTGTAACTGACATATAGAGTGGGGGTTCTGTAACTGACATATAGAGTGGGGGTTCTGTAACTGACATATAGAGTGGGGGTTCTGTAACTGACATATAGAGTGGGGGTTCTGTAACTGACATATAGAGCGTGGGTTCTGTAACTGACATATAGAGCGTGGGTTCTGTAACTGACATATAGAGCGTGGGTTATGTAACTGACATATAGAGTGTGGGTTCTGTAACTGACATATAGAGCGTGGGTTCTGTAACTGACATATAGAGCGTGGGTTCTGTAACTGACATAAAGAGCGTGGGTTCTGTAACTGACATATAGAGTGGGGGTTCTGTAACTGACATATAGAGTGTGGGTTCTGTAACTGACATATAGAGCGTGGGTTCTGTAACTGACATATAGAGTGGGGGTTATGTAACTGACATATAGAGTGGGGGTTCTGTAACTGACATATAGAGTGGGGGTTCTGTAACTGACATATAGAGTGGGGGTTCTGTAACTGACATATAGAGTGGGGGTTCTGTAACTGACATATAGAGTGGGGGTTCTGTTACTGACATATAGAGTGGGGGTTCTGTTACTGACATATAGAGTGGGGGTTCTGTAACTGATCATGGAATTTACATGGACCTCACACATTCCCAACATATTTTCTTCCTCTGAGAGTCTCCCACACGTTCATATCCTGTGTGTGTGTGTGTGTGTGTGTGTGTGTGTGTGTGTGTGTGTGTGTGTGTAGCAGGCTGGAAGGCATAGCAGACAGTTGCATTAGATATTAAGGGTGACCCTAGCACAAGGCATGTCCTGCAGCACAATGTAGTCTCCGGCGAGGAGAGGCACGAGGCCTAGAGACACTGATACCCAAGACTGGGGAAACATTATGGAGAGGCACGAGGCCTAGAGACACTGATACCCAAGACTGGGGGAAGATGATGGAGAGGCACGAGGCCTAGGGACACTGATACCCAAGACACTGGGGGAAGATGATGGAGAGGCACGAGGCCTAGAGATACTGATACCCAAGACTGGGGGAAGATGATGGAGAGGCACGAGGCCTAGAGATACTGATATCCAAGACTGGGAGAAGATGATGGAGAGGCACGAGGCCTAGAGATACTGATACCCAAGACACTGGGGAGCAACATCAGCACAATAACTGTTCGTCGGGAGCTTCATGAAATGGGTTTCTGTGGCCGAGCAGCCGCACACAAGCCTAAGATCACCATGTCAATGCCAAGTGTCGGCTGGAGTGGTGTAAAGCTCGCTGCCATTGAAGCAGTGGAAACACGTTCTCTGTCGTGATGAATCATGCTACACTATCTCGCAGTCTGACGGACGAGTCTGGGTTTGGTGGATGCCAGGAGAACGCTACCTGCCCCAATGCATAGGGCCAACTGTAAAGTTTGTTGAAGAAGGAACAACGGTCTGGGGCTGTTTTTCATGGTTCATGCTAGGCCCATTAGTTCCAGTAAAGGGAAATCTTAATACTACAGCATACCATAACATTCAAGACAATTCTGTGCTTCCAACTTTGTGACAACAGTTTGGGGAAGGCCCTTTCCTGTTTCAGCATGACAATGCCCCTGTGGACAAAGCGAGGTCCATAAAGAAATGGTTTGTCGAGATCAGTGTGGAAGAACTTCACTGCATTACAACTGAATCGCCCAACATCGAGCAGGGCGTAATCGGCCAACATCAAGCCGGGCCTAATCGCCCAACATCGAGCCGGGCCTAATCGCCCAACATCGAGCCGGGCATAATCGGCCAACATCGAGCCGGGCCTAATCGCCCAACATCGAGCCAGGCCTAATCGCCCAATATCGAGCCAGGCCTAATCGCCCAACATCGAGCCGGGCCTAATCGCCCAACATCGAGCAGGGCGTAATCGGCCAACATCAAGCCGGGCCTAATCGCCCAACATCGAGCCGGGCCTAATCGCCCAACATCGAGCCGGGCATAATCGGCCAACATCGAGCCGGGCCTAATCGCCCAACATCGAGCCGGGCCTAATCGCCCAACATCGAGCCGGGCCTAATCGCCCAACATCGAGCCGGGCCTAATCGCCCAACATCGAGCCGGGCGTAATCGCCCAACATCGAGCCGGGCCTAATCGCCCAACATCGAGCCGGGCCTAATCGCCCAATATCGAGCCAGGCCTAATCGCCCAACATCGAGCCAGGCCTAATCGCCCAATATCGAGCCAGGCCTAACCGCCCAACATCAAGCCAGGCATAATCGCCCAACATCAGTGCCGACCTCACTAATGCTTGTGGCTGAAAGGAAGCAAGTCCCCGCAGCAATGTTCTAACATCTAGTGGAAAGTCTTCCCAGAAGAGTGGAGGCTGTTATAGCAGCGAAGGGGGGACCAACTCCATATTAACGCGCATGATTTTGGAATGATATGTTCATGCTAACATTTGGGTGCCTGCATACGTGTATGTGTCTGTGTGTGCACGTGTGGGTCCCTGTGCGTGTGTATAACAAACAGGCTGCTATAGAGCAGGGTGCAGACCTCTGTGATGGATGGAGTCTGTCTGAGCGGAGAACTGCTGTGGCTCAGCTGCTGTAAACTGGTGAGAAGTGATGCAACTACCTTAAGTGTGGACACCAGGTCATCAATAACACTCACACACACTCACACACCAGACACTGCCTTCACACAGCTAGAGCCAAGCGTTGGAGGAGAAAGAGGGGATAGAGGTCTCTGTTCTTTCTGTGTGTATCTGTGTGTGGGAGGGGGAAGGATGCATAAGTATGGGGGAGTGAGTTGGGTAATGGTGCGTGTGTGTTTGTGTGTGAGCGTGTGTGCATGTATCATTAAGGGCATCCCTGTGTGTGTGTGTGTGTGTGTGTGTGTGTGTGTGTGTGTGTGTGTGTGTGTGTGTGTGTGTGTGTGTGTGTGTGTGTGTCATTAATTGCTATGCCGGGATACACCCTTCCCAGGCAGCAGTAGCGTGGAGAGTAAGTGTTTCTCTTCAGCTCCAAATGTCAACCTAACCGTATCTATATCTCCTGTCTGTAATACACTGAGACTAATAAACTACACCGGACCACTGCCTGGGAGGATCATCTCTTCCACAGGTTGGCCTTTATTGTCAGGAATCATGCCCTGGAGGCAGCTCTACAAAGTAGTCACTCTGGCACAACCACAAAGTCATAAAGTCTGAAACCCTAACCTAACCCTTACCTTAACCCTAACCTGAACCACACTTCTAACCCTAATGCCTAACCTTAACCTTAAATAACAACCAAAAAGGTCATTTTTGTTTTTACACATTTTTATGATATAGCCCATTTTGACTTTACAGCTGGCCTATCAAGCGGAAGATTCTTGACAATAAACATCAACCTGCCTCTTTTACCTTCTCTTCTATCTCTTGTTATTACTCTCTGTCTTTCTATCTCCCCTCTTTTGCTGGCTATGTGGTATTTATTTAAATTATGTCACACGTGCAACAGAGCAATGCTTTTTTAAATGTCTGGATTTATTTTAATTCACAGAAAGCAAAATTACGATGGCACATATCAAGCCCACTTTTTTAATTCGCACAGCATTTTTATGTGAATCCAGTTCTGGCTGACCCAGATCTGTCAAAGTTCTGGCTGACCCAGATCTGTCAAAGTTCTGGCTGACCCAGATCTGTCAAAGTTCTGGCTGACCCAGGTCTGTCAAAGTTCTGGCTGACCCAGATCTGTCAAAGTTCTGGCTTATGTATACTATACAATACTAGCCCAATACTAGCCCATTACTAGCCCATTACTAGCCCATTACTAGCGATGGAGATGACTGGCTCAATCTCTCAGTCTCTCATTACCTTATTGAGGATGAGGTGAGTCTCTCAGTCTCTTGTTATCGTTTTGAGGATGAGGTGAGTCTCTCAGTCTCTCGTTATTGTTTTGAGGATGAGGTGAGTCTCCCATTACCTTTTTGAGGATGAGGTGAGTCTCTCAGTCTCTCGTTACATTTTTGAGGATGAGGTGAGTCTCTCAGTCTCTCATTACCTTATTGAGGATGAGGTGAGTCTCTCAGTCTCTCATTACCTTTTTGAGGATGAGGTGAGTCTCTCAGTCTCTCATTACCTTATTGAGGATGAGGTGAGTCTCTCAGTCTCTCGTTATCGTTTTGAGGATGAGGTGAGTCTCTCAGTCTCTCATTACCTTTTTGAGGATGAGGTGAGTCTCTCAGTCTCTCGTTACCTTTTTGAGGATGAGGTGAGTCTCTCAATCTCTTGTTACCTTTTTGAGGATGGAGGTGAGTCGTTCGGTCTCACAGTCAATGATGATCTGTCCCTCCTTCCTCTTGTCCAGGTCTTGAAACACCTTGAGGAATGAGGCCTCCGTCATGGTCTCTACGTTGACAGACGTCACCAGCCAGCTCCTCTCAGCAGCCGTGTCCAGGACCTTCTGCAGCACAGACAGGCCTACAAGTCAAGGGTAAAAGTCAGAGGTCAGGGTTTAGAGGTGAACTATGGCTGTGTTCCAAAATCATATTCCCAAAATGCCCTGGACTGGACTATACATCAATAATACATCTGTCATGCTAACATACAGTAGGACTATCCATCAGTAATACATCTGTCATGCTAACATACAGTAGGACTATCCATCAGTAACACATCTGTCATGCTAACATACAGTAGGACTATCCATCAGTAATACATCTGTCATGGTAACATACAGTAGGACTATCCATCAGTAATACATCTGTCATGCTAACATACAGTAGGACTATCCATCAGTAACACATATGTCATGCTAACATACAGTAGGACTATCCATCAGTAATACATCTGTCATGCTAACATACAGTAGGACTATCCATCAGTAATACATCTGTCATGCTAACATACAGTAGGACTATCCATCAGTAATACATCTGTCATGCTAACATACAGTAGGACTATCCATCAGTAATACATCTGTCATGCTAACATACAGTAGGACTATCCATCAGTAATACATCTGTCATGCTAACATACAGTAGGACTATCCATCAGTAATACATCTGTCATGCTAACATACAGTAGGACTATCCATCAGTAATACATCTGTCATGCTAACATACAGTAGGACTATCCATCAGTAATACATCTGTCATGCTAACATACAGTAGGACTATCCATCAGTAATACATCTGTCATGCTAACATACAGTAGGACTATCCATCAGTAATACATCTGTCATGCTAACATACAGTAGGACTATCCATCAGTAACACATCTGTCATGCTAACATACAGTAGGACTATCCATCAGTAATACATCTGTCATGCTAACATACAGTAGGACTATCCATCAGTAATACATCTGTCATGCTAACATACAGTAGGACTATCCATCAGTAATACATCTGTCATGCTAACATACAGTAGGACTATCCATCAGTAATACATCTGTCATGCTAACATACAGTAGGACTATCCATCAGTAATACATCTGTCATGCTAACATACAGTAGGACTATCCATCAGTAATACATCTGTCATGCTAACATACAGTAGGACTATCCATCAGTAATTCATCTGTCATGCTAACATACAGTAGGACTATCCATCAGTAATACATCTGTCATGCTAACATACAGTAGCACTATCCATCAGTAATACATCTGTCATGCTAACATACAGTAGGACTATCCATCAGTAATACATCTGTCATGCTAACATACAGTAGGACTATCCATCAGTAACACATCTGTCATGCTAACATACAGTAGGACTATCCATCAGTAATACATCTGTCATGCTAACATACAGTAGGACTATCCATCAGTAATACATCTGTCATGCTAACATACAGTAGGACTATCCATCAGTAATACATCTGTCATGCTAACATACAGTAGGACTATCCATCAGTAACATATCTGTCATGCTAACATACAGTAGGACTATCCATCAGTAACACATCTGTCATGCTAACATACAGTAGGACTATCCATCAGTAACACATCTGGCATGCTAACATACAGTAGGACTATCCATCAGTAATACATCTGTCATGCTAACATACAGTAGGACTATCCATCAGTAACACATCTGTCATGCTAACATACAGTAGGACTATCCATCAGTAATACATCTGTCATGCTAACATAAAGTAGGACTATCCATCAGTAACACATCTGTCATGCTAACATACAGTAGGACTATCCATTAGTAATACAGATGTCATGCTAACATACAGTAGGACTATCCATCAGTAATACATCTGTCTTGCTAACATACAATAGGACTTTCCATCAGTAATACATCTGTCATGCTAACATACAGTAGGACTATCCATCAGTAATACAGATGTCATGCTAACATACAGTAGGACTATCCATCAGTAATACATCTGTCTTGCTAACATACAATAGGACTTTCCATCAGTAATACATCTGTCATGCTAACATACAGTAGGACTATCCATCAGTAATACATCTGTCATGCTAACATACAATAGGACTTTCCATCAGTAATACATCTGTCATGCTAACATACAGTAGGACTATCCATCAGTAATACATCTGTCATGCTAACATACAGTAGGACTATCCATCAGTAATACATCTGTCATGCTAACATACAGTAGCACTATCCATCAGTAACACATCTGGCATGCTAACATACAGTAGGACTATCCATCAGTAATACATCTGTCATGCTAACATACAGTAGGCTTTATCCATCAGTAATACATCTGTCATACTAACATACAGTAGGACTATCCATCAGTAATACATCTGTCATGCTAACATACAGTAGGACTATCCATCAGTAATACATCTGTCATACAAACATATCGTAAGACTATCCATCAGTAATACATCTGTCATGCTAACATACAGTAGGACTATCCATCAGTAATACATCTGTCATGCTAACATACAGTAGGACTATCCATCAGTAATACATCTGTCATGCTAACATACAGTAGGACTATCCATCAGTAATTCATCTGTCATGCTAACATACAGTAGGACTATCCATCAGTAATTAATCTGTCATGCTAACATACAGTAGGACTATCCATCAGTAATACATCTGTCATGCTAACATACAGTAGGACTATCCATCAGTAATACATCTGTCATTCTAACATAAAGTAGGACTATCCATCAGTAACACATCTGTCATGCTAACATACAGTAGGACTATCCATCAGTAATACAGATGTCATGCTAACATACAGTAGGACTATCCATCAGTAATACATCTGTCATGCTAACATACAATAGGACTATCCATCAGTAATACATCTGTCATGCTAACATACAGTAGGACTATCCATCAGTAATACATCTGTCATGCTAACATACAGTAGGACTATCCATCAGTAATACATCTGTCATGCTAACATACAGTAGCACTTTCCATCAGTAACACATCTGGCATGCTAACATACAGTAGGACTATCCATCAGTAATACATCTGTCATGCTAACATACAGTAGGACTATCCATCAGTAATACATCTGTCATACTAACATACAGTAGGACTATCCATCAGTAATACATCTGTCATGCTAACATACAGTAGGACTATCCATCAGTAATACATCTGTCATGCTAACATACAGTAGGACTATCCATCAGTAATACATCTGTCATGCTAACATACAGTAGGACTATCCATCAGTAATTCATCTGTCATGCTAACATACAGTAGGACTATCCATCAGTAATTCATCTGTCATGCTAACATACAGTAGGACTATCCATCAGTAATACATCTGTCATGCTAACATACAGTAGGACTATCCATCAGTAATACATCTGTCATTCTAACATACAGTAGGACTATCCATCAGTAATACATCTGTCATGCTAACATACAGTAGCACTATCCATCAGTAACACATCTGGCACATCATACGACTTTCTGACAGCACAGCAATGTAATATATGATTACCGTCTCCAGAGGGATAGTTCATTATGATGACTGGGATGCCATGTACAGGTATGATGTTACAGCACTCCTTGCTACTCTAAATAATCCCTCCACACACACACACACAAACACACACACAAACACACACTCACAGACACGTGCACACACACACACACCACACACACCACACACACACACACACACACACACACACACACACACACACACACACACACACACACACACACACACACACACACACACACACACACAAACACACACTCACAGACACGTGCACACACACACACACACACACCACACGCACACACAGGGCCGGCCCCAGGCATAAGCTTTTATTGTTTTAGGAACTCAGACGGGGTCTCAGCTTACAATTGAGAGTAAGAATTGTAGAATACACCAGGTACAATTTCAAAATGTGTTTGTGCATCAGCAGTTTTTCTCTTGTTATGTCAGTCACTGACAGTCACTCAATTAGCCATGTCAGCTAACATTTATTAGATTAGTCAATTAGTCTAGCCAGCTATCTAAACTAAATCATGGCCGAATACTAACCGGGCACGCAGTACACATGCCCAGGGGCCCTGACGTCCAGAGGCTCCCTATTGATTTTGTTCGTAAATCTCACTCAGATATCATATTAACATGGCATAAGTCATTAAGAAATGTGTAGAATTGCAGAAAATTATCTGTAAAACTAAAACAATAGCAAAATTAGTAGAATTGCATGAAATGTGTAATAAATATGCAACATTTTCTCTACGGCCCATGGCAAAAATGTGTAGAATTGCAGGAAATTAATAGTAAACTTTTCTCTCTGTCGTCAAGAGGGGAGCCATTAAAATGTTTTGCCCCGAGGTGGGGGCCCCACAACCAAAGCTCAAGGCTCAAGGCTAGGGCTGGCCCTGGACACACACACCCAGACATCTACGCAAATGCACACAGACCCTCAGAGGCACCAATTACACCCAGGCCACTCCATTAAGCTGTCCCCATAGGCTAAAAGCATCTAAAGCATAATGGGGGAACAGGCTAGGGAGCATCATGGGAGAACACACAGGGACAGGAAATAAGACGCGATTAGGGAATGCATCGATCATGGCTGCAGATAAAGAGTGTGGGAGCCACACACAAACACACAGTATCATGTTAGACTAATCAGAATACTCCTGGGAGGGGAGAGACAGTTGTTCCAGGAGGTAAACAAATATTTTACATGCAGCAGAGCGGTGGCCATTACTGAAGCAAATACTGAATTACACCAATTACATTATAAGCTAAGCTAATATTCCACCCAGCCAATCACAACTACACTAGAGAGAATAATCAGAAATAGCATTTTTGTATGCAACCTCTGTTCTTGGTGAGAATGTCTGATACATACATATGACCGTCTTTACATATTTCACGTGCCATATTTGCAGCAGGGTTGTTGGTGTGTCTAACTAGTCAGAGTTATGGTGAAAGGTGATAGATGGCTGGCTGACTAACTAGTCAGAGTTATGGTGAAAGGTGTCTGGCTGACTAACTAGTCAGAGTTATGGTGAAAGGTGATAGATGTCTGGCTGTCTAACTAGTCAGAGTTATGGTGAAAGGTGTCTGGCTGACTAACTAGTCAGAGTTATGGTGAAAGGTGATAGTTGTCTGGCTCCATTGGATGGTTTAGAGGACAGGTTGAGAAGCGGTTTTAAGGGGGTTTGTGACACTTGATATCTCAAGTTGGATGTCGGCCCACCACCTCAAGCTCAACTTCGACAAGACAGAGCTTCTCTTCCTCCCGGGGAAGGTCTGCCCACTCAAAGATCTCTCCATCATGGTTGACAACTCCACAGTGTCTCCCTCCCAGAGTGCATGCTCCACAGCATCTGCAACTCACGGTTGGCTAGGCTCCCCGCTTGTGCCATCAAACCCCTGCAGAACGCTGCAGCCCACCTGGTTTTCTCATGTCACCCTGCTCCTCCACACACTCCACTGGCTTCCAGTCAAAGCTCACATCTACTACAAGACCATGGTGCTTACAAGAGGAACTGCCCATCCCTACCCCAACCCGAGCACTCTGTTGTGCCACCTCAGGTCTCTTGGCCCTCCCACCCCTACGGAAGGGCAGCTCCCGCTCAGCCCAGTCCAAGCTCTTTCTGTCCCAGCACCCCAATGGTGGAACCGGCTTCCCCCTGAAGCTAGAACAGCAGAGCCCCTGCCCATATTCTGGAAACATCTGAAACCCTACCTCTTCAAACAGTACCTTAAATAATCCCCCTCCTCGCCTGAACCAGCACTTGCACTTGACCCCCCTCCCCCTCCCCTTTCTAGCTCTGACTCCACTGATAGCTACTTTATTCAGGAAAAATGTACTTGCTATGACTGAGATATGTGGTTGTCCCACCTAGTTCTCTTCAGATCAATGCACTAACTGTAAGTAGCTCTGGATAAGTGTCTGCTAAATGACTAAAATGTCATGCCCATTTACTACAGACAGATGCTGCCTTGATCCACCCGATCTACACGATTCATGGTGCCTGTCTTGTCTTTATGTCAGGGTCGATACCTACATGACAACTGGAGATTCATAGCAACTTTACTACGGTTAAATGGATTAATACAAATCACAAAATCTGAACGAAAAACTAAGAAGTAGAGGGATAGTGTGGCTAGGCTTTTGTTCAGTGGGCTAATACAGTCCTATTGTGTTCAGAAGACCTGGTTTCAAACCCAGCAGTCAGTCACAAACTATTGATTGCTATGTACAGCAGAGAACACCAAAAAGGGAGGTTCTACTCAGGACAACTGTCAACTCCTCTGTTTACCACTGCCAACTCCTCTGTTTCAGAGTGGTTAGTTTCAGGACAACTGTCAACTCCTCTGTTTCAGAGTGGTCCGTTTCAGGACCATGGCCAACTCCTCTGTTTCAGAGTGGTTCGTTTCAGGACCATTGCCAACTCCTTTGTTTCAGAGTGGTTTGTTTCAGGACAACTGTCAACTCCTCTGTTTCAAAGTGGTTAGTTTCAGGACCATGGCCAACTCCTCTGTTTCAGAGTGGTTCGTTTCAGGACTATGGCCAACTCCTCTGTTTCAGAGTGGTTTGTTTCAGGACAACTGTCAACTCCTCTGTTTCAAAGTGGTTAGTTTCAGGACCATGGCCAACTCCTCTGTTTCAAAGTAGTTAGTTTCAGGACCATGGCCAACTCCTCTGTTTCAGAGTGGTTCGTTTCAGGACTATGGCCAACTCCTCTGTTTCAGAGTGGTTCGTTTCAGGACCATGGCCAACTCCTTTGTTTCAGAGTGGTTAGTTTCAGGACAACTGTCAACTCCTCTGTTTCAGAGTGGTTCGTTTCAGGGCCATGGCCAACTCCTCTGTTTCAGAGTGGTTCGTTTCAGGACCATTGCCAACTCCTTTGTTTCAGAGTGGTTTGTTTCAGGACAACTGTCAACTCCTCTGTTTCAAAGTGGTTAGTTTCAGGACCATGGCCAACTCCTCTGTTTCAGAGTGGTTCGTTTCAGGACTATGGCCAACTCCTCTGTTTCAGAGTGGTTCGTTTCAGGACAACTGTCAACTCCTCTGTTTCAAAGTGGTTAGTTTCAGGACCATGGCCAACTCCTCGGTTTCAGAGTGGTTCGTTTCAGGACTATGGCCAACTCCTCTGTTTCAGAGTGGTTCATTTCAGGACCATGGCCAACTCCTGTGTTTCAGAGTAGTTAGTTTCAGGACCATGGCCAACTCCTCTGTTTCAGAGTGGTTCGTTTCAGGACCATGGCCAACTCCTCTGTTTCAGAGTGGTTAGTTTCAGGACAACTGTCAACTCCTCTGTTTACCACTGTCAACTCCTCTGTTCCAGAGTGGTTAGTTTCAGGACAACTGTCAACTCCTCTGTTTCAAATTGGTTAGTTTCAGGACCATGGCCAACTCCTCTGTTTCAGAGTGGTTCGTTTCAGGACCATGGCCAACTCCTGTGTTTCAGAGTGGTTAGTTTCAGGACCATGGCCAACTCCTCTGTTTCAGAGTGGTTAGTTTCAGGACCATGGCCAACTCCTGTGTTTCAGAGTGGTTAGTTTCAGGACCATGGCCAACTCCTCTGTTTCAAAGTGGTTAGATTCAGGACCATGGCCAACTCCTCTGTTTCAGAGTGGTTCGTTTCAGGACCATGGCCAACTCCTCTGTTTCAGAGTGGTTCGTTTCAGGACCATGGCCAACTCATCTGTTTCAGAGTGGTTAGTTTCAGACAGAAAACACAACATTTTCCTGCTCAACTTTCTGTTGGAATCTGGCCCTCATAAGAACTAACTTGACTAACACATGGAGGTACCGACACGTGGGAGAAGAGAGCAGGGAGAGCGAGAGAGAGAGAGCAGGGAGAGCAAGAGAGAGAGAGCAGGGAGAGTAAGAGAGAGAGAGCAGGGGGAGAGAGAGCAGAGTGAGAGAGAGAGAGAGAGAGCAGGGGGAGAGAGAGCAGGGAGAGCAAGAGGGTAGAGAGCAGGGAGAGCAAGAGAGAGAGAGCAGATCGAGAGAGCAGGGAGAGCAAGAGAGAGAGAGCAGATCGAGAGAGAGAGAGAGAGAGAGTTGGGGGAGAGAGAGCAGAGAGAGAGCAGAGAGAGAGCAGGGGGAGAGAGAGCAGAGAGAGAGCAGAGAGAGAGCAGGAGGAGAGAGCAAGAGAGTGCGAGAGAGGGGAGACCATTTTGTAAATATCATTTATGAGGGTTTTAATGGACATTTACATTTCTTTAGTTACCGACAGTTGCTTAATAGCACATCTACACAGGTGTTATCGTGGGTGAAAATAGTATTAAAATCCCTGCGACTGCAAGAAAATGGCAAAACTCAGAGAGATGTATCCCTGCTTTCACTTGTGCTGCGTCCCCATTCCCTTTATTGTGTACTACTTTAAGAAATAGGGTGCCATTTGGGACGCAGGCCATCTCTCCAGCACTTAAAAAGTCATATTTGTAAAGAGAAGTTGTAAATGTATTAGACCATAAAGCTTTTTGGGCTGTGTAGACAGATGGTAATATGAAATAAACAAAGAGTCTTTTTGAATGCCAAGGTGCTGAAATGTGAGCAACAGGAAAACCTGCATGAACACACAGAATGTACAGGTATACATAAATGTATGGCTACGTAAGTCTCTCCCCCAGGCATTCAACTTGAATCCACATCCAGACCTACATACCAATGGATGGAGAATCTCCCAATCAGCATACCAAGGAGGCAGAGCCCTCCTGGGGACTAAACACAGACTGCTTTCATCTACACTGACAAAGATGCCTGTCTGCATATCTCTATTTAGCCCTGTGATAAGGAACAAAGTGCCATCTAAAACGACCTGAAGACCTGCAGGCACACAGACACATACACACACACCCTACCAGAAGAAACACACACACTATAATCGCACAAACACATGTTTTTCTTACAGGCTTAAAATAACCCTTTGGACACACAGCTGGAGAATAGTATCCAGGCAACAGGAGGCAATATGGATGATGATATGGATTCCAGAACCCTCAATTCCATCACTCAATTACTACGGGGGTTTATTGACCTTACACACACATACATACACGCCACACATGCACACACACACACCCACACAACAACATACAAACAGCAGGGTTAATCACACATACTAACACACAAACCAACACAACAACATACAAACAGCAGGGTTAATCACACATACTAACACACAAACCAACACAACAACATACAAACAGCAGGGTTAATCACACATACACACACACAAACCCTCACAACAACATACAAACAGCAGGGTTAGTCACACATACACACACACAAACCCTCACAACAACATACAAACAGCAGGGTTAGTGACACATACACACACACAAACCCACACAACAACATACAAACAGCAGGGTTAATCACACATACAAACACACAAACCCACACAACAACATACAAACAGCAGGGTTAGTCACACATACACACACACAAACCCACACAACAACATACAAACAGCAGGGTTAATCACACATACAAACACACAAACCCACACAACAACATACAAACAGCAGGGTTAGTCACACATACAAACACACAAACCCACACAACAACATACACACAGCAGGGTTAATCACACATACAAACACACAAACCTACACAACAACATATAAAAAGCAGGGTTAATCACACATACAAACACACAAACCCACACAACAACATACAAACCCACACAACAACATACAAACAGCAGGGTTAATCACACATACAAACACACAAACCCACACAACAACATACAAACAGCAGGGTTAGTCACACATACAAACAGCAGGGTTAATCACACATACAAACACACAAACCCACACAACAACATACAAACAGCAGGGTTAATCACACATACAAACACACAAACCCACACAACAACATACAAACAGCAGGGTTAGTCACACATACACACACACAAACCCACACAAGAACATACAAACAGCAGGGTTAATCACACATACAAACACACAAACCCACACAACAACATACAAACAGCAGGGTTAGTCACACATACACACACACAAACCCACACAACAACATACAAACAGCAGGGTTAGTCACACATACAAACCCACAAACCCACACAACAACATACAAACAGCAGGGTTAATCACACATACAAACACACAAACCCACACAACAACATACAAACAGCAGGGTTAATCACACATACAAACACACAAACCCACACAACAACATACAAATAGCAGGGTTAATCACACATACACACACACAAACACACACAAAAACATACAAACAGCAGGGTTAGTCACACATACAAACAGCAGGGTTAATCACACATACAAACACACAAACCCACACAACAACATACAAACAGCAGGGTTAATCACACATACAAACACACAAACCCACACAACAACATACAAACAGCAGGGTTAATCACACATACAAACAGCAGGGTTTATCACACATACAAACACACAAACCCACACAACAACATACAAACCCACACAACAACATACAAACAGCAGGGTTAGTCACACATACAAACAGCAGGGTTTATCACACATACAAACACACAAACCCACACAAAAACATGCAAACAGCAGGGTTAGTCACAAATACAAACAGCAGGGTTTATCACACATACAAACCCACAAACCCACACAACATACAGGGTTAGCAGGGTTAATGGCCCTGCAGTCCCTCACTGGCCGATGAAGGGATCATTGGACATGAGTAGTTGCACTAACTATCATGGCTACTATGCATCACAAGGACCAATCACCTCTGTCACAGTCCTGTTATGTGTCCAGCCAGACTGACAGAGTGACAGTTTACCAAGGTCTCACAGTTGGCATTTATCTGGCTTTATTTCAAAGAGTGTTACATCACTCAGCAGTCACAACACACACACACACACACACACACACACACACACACACACACACACACACACACACACACACACACACACACACACACACACACACACACACACACACACACACACACACACACACACACACACACACAGCCAGCTTACGCAGATAGTTTTGTGTAGCTTGACAGTTATGCTCTGAAACACTAAACACCTTGGACAGATGGCACAGCATTATGGGTAGGCTAGAGGGGAGGGGAGGCGCGAGAGGGGGAGGGACGGAGGTAAAACACACCTGGTGTGAACAGGTGCATCATTTGCAAGCCACTATAACATGTGCTTTTCAAATACCCGGACACGGGCTGTGTGTACCGAAATTAGAGACGGTAGACACGTTCAACTCTCTCCTCCGGGTGATATATCATTATGTCTGTCCCTGTGTGACTCTCTTCTTCCTGTGTCTGGTCGATATGTCTGTGTGAGTGTTGTCTGTCCCTGTGTGACTCTCTTCTTCCTGTGTCTGGTCGATATGTCTGTGTGAGTGTTGTCTGTCCCTGTGTGACTCTCTTCTTCCTGTGTCTGGTCGATATGTCTGTGTGAGTGTTGACTGTCCCTGTGTGACTCTCTTCTTCCTGTGTCTGGTCGATATGTCTGCGTGAGTGTTGACTGTCCCTGTGTGACTCTCTTCTTCCTCTCTCAGTCTGTGTCTGGTCGATATGTCTGCGTGAGTGTTGACTGTCCCTGTGTGACTCTCTTCTTCCTCTCTCAGTCTGTGTCTGGTCGATATGTCTGTGTGAGTGTTGACTGTCCCTGTGTGACTCTCTTCTGCCTCTCTCAGTCTGTGTCTGGTCGATATGTCTGTGTGAGTGTTGACTGTCCCTGTGTGACTCTCTTCTTCCTCTCTCAGTCTGTGTCTGGTCGATATGTCTGTGTGTGTTGATTGTCCCTATGTGACACTTCTTTCTCTCTCAGTCTGTGTCTGGTCGATATGTCTGTGTGACTCTCTTCTTCCTGTGTCTGGTCGATATGTCTGTGTGAGTGCTGTCTGTCCCTGTGTGACTCTCTTCTTCCTGTGTCTGGTCGATATGTCTGTGTGAGTGTTGACTGTCCCTGTGTGACTCTCTTCTTCCTGTGTCTGGTCGATATGTCTGTGTGAGTGTTGACTGTCCCTGTGTGACTCTCTTCTTCCTGTGTCTGGTCGATATGTCTGTGTTTGTGTTGTCTGTCCCTGTGTGAATCTCTTCTTCCTGTGTCTGGTCGATATGTCTGTGTGAGTGTTGACTGTCCCTGTGTGACTCTCTTCTTCCTGTGTCTGGTCGATATGTCTGTGTGAGTGTTGACTGTCCCTGTGTGACTCGCTTCTTCCTCTCTCAGTCTGTGTCTGGTCGATATGTCTGTGTGAGTGTTGACTGTCCCTGTGTGACTCTCTTCTTCCTCTCTCAGTCTGTGTCTGGTCGATATGTCTGTGTGAGTGTTGACTGTCCCTGTGTGACTCTCTTCTGCCTCTCTCAGTCTGTGTCTGGTCGATATGTCTGTGTGAGTGTTGATTGTCCCTATGTGACACTTCTTTCTCTCTCAGTCTGTGTCTGGTCGATATGTCTGTGTTTGTGTTGTCTGTCCCTGTGTGAATCTCTTCTTCCTGTGTCTGGTCGATATGTCTGTGTGAGTGTTGTCTGTCCCTGTGTGACTCTCTTCTTCCTGTGTCTGGTCGATATGTCTGTGTGAGTGTTGACTGTCCCTGTGTGACTCTCTTCTTCCTGTGTCTGGTCGATATGTCTGCGTGAGTGTTGACTGTCCCTGTGTGACTCTCTTCTTCCTCTCTCAGTCTGTGTCTGGTCGATATGTCTGTGTGAGTGTTGACTGTCCCTGTGTGACTCTCTTCTTCCTCTCTCAGTCTGTGTCTGGTCGATATGTCTGTGTGAGTGTTGACTGTCCCTGTGTGACTCTCTTCTTCCTCTCTCAGTCTGTGTCTGGTCGATATGTCTGTGTGTGTTGATTGTCCCTATGTGACACTTCTTTCTCTCTCAGTCTGTGTCTGGTCGATATGTCTGTGTGACTCTCTTCTTCCTGTGTCTGGTCGATATGTCTGTGTGAGTGCTGTCTGTCCCTGTGTGACTCTCTTCTTCCTGTGTCTGGTCGATATGTCTGTGTGAGTGTTGACTGTCCCTGTGTGACTCTCTTCTTCCTGTGTCTGGTCGATATGTCTGTGTGAGTGTTGTCTGTCCCTGTGTGACTCTCTTCTTCCTGTGTCTGGTCGATATGTCTGTGTTTGTGTTGTCTGTCCCTGTGTGAATCTCTTCTTCCTGTGTCTGGTCGATATGTCTGTGTGAGTGTTGACTGTCCC
Source organism: Oncorhynchus clarkii lewisi (assembly GCF_045791955.1). NCBI lineage: Eukaryota > Metazoa > Chordata > Actinopteri > Salmoniformes > Salmonidae > Oncorhynchus > Oncorhynchus clarkii. Next base: position 15,434,128 of record NC_092177.1, read on the forward strand.
TGTGTGACTCTCTTCTTCCTGTGTCTGGTCGATATGTCTGTGTGAGTGTTGACTGTCCCTGTGTGACTCGCTTCTTCCTCTCTCAGTCTGTGTCTGGTCGATATGTCTGTGTGAGTGTTGACTGTCCCTGTGTGACTCTCTTCTTCCTCTCTCAGTCTGTGTCTGGTCGATATGTCTGTGTGAGTGTTGACTGTCCCTGTGTGACTCTCTTCTGCCTCTCTCAGTCTGTGTCTGGTCGATATGTCTGTGTGAGTGTTGATTGTCCCTATGTGACACTTCTTTCTCTCTCAGTCTGTGTCTGGTCGATATGTCTGTGTGACTCTCTTCTTCCTGTGTCTGGTCGATATGTCTGTGTGACTCTCTTCTTCCTGTGTCTGGTCGATATGTCTGTGTGAGTGTTGACTGTCCCTGTGTGACTCTCTTCTTCCTCTCTCAGTCTGTGTCTGGTCGATATGTCTGTGTGAGTGTTGACTGTCCCTGTGTGACTCTCTTCTTCCTCTCTCAGTCTGTGTCTGGTCGATATGTCTGTGTGAGTGTTGACTGTCCCTGTGTGACTCTCTTCTTCCTCTTTTTTTAATTTTAATTTTACCTTTATTTAACCAGGCAAGTCAGTTAAGAACAAATTCTTATTTTCAATGACGGCCTGGGAACAGTGGGTTAACTGCCTGTTCAGGGGCAGAACGACAGATTTGTACCTTGTCAGCTCGGGGGTTTGAACTCGCAACCTTCCGGTTACTAGTCCAACGCTCTAACCACTAGGCTACCCTGCTACCCTCTCTCAGTCTGTGTCTGGTCGATATGTCTGTGTGAGTGTTGACTGTCCCTGTGTGACTCTCTTCTGCCTCTCTCAGTCTGTGTCTGGTCGATATGTCTGTGTGAGTGTTGACTGTCCCTGTTTGACTCTCTTCTTCCTCTCTCAGTCTGTGTCTGGTCGATATGTCTGTGTGAGTTTTGACTGTCCCTGTGTGACTCTCTTCTTCCTCTCTCAGTCTGTGTCTGGTCGATATGTCTGTGTGAGTGTTGATTGTCCCTGTGTTACTCTCTTCTTCCTCTCTCAGTCTGTGTCTGGTCGTTATGTCTGTGTGAGTTTTGACTTTCCATATGCAGGTGCTTCCTAGAGTCGTGGCTGAAAAGGCTTTTCATTGTGAAAGGACACAATGGCAACTCCTTACCCCTCCGCTGTCACCATGGCAATCAGTGAATGACTAACTGTGGTTGGTATGACGACTGATGTCTTGCACAAGACAGGACCTTTGAGTTGTGTTGTGTGCAGGAGGTGTGTATTGTGTGTGTGTGAGTGTGTGTGTCCAACGTTCTCTAGCGAGCAGCTTTTACAGATTCACGTTCCATTTCTAAAGCTATTCCTGCAACTCACCTGGAACGTCATACCCTGTGACCCAGCGATCCTACCAAACCTCCAGTAACTCCCCCGTCTATTAGCCTGGATAGTCAGCTGAAAATCACTCTGTTTCACTACCGTGTCACTGGGTCTCCTTGACAAGCTTGACAAACCAGCCAGTGGTAGTGCTTTATGGTAATGTTGTGGTCCTCTGTAGCTCAGCTGGTACAGCTTGCAGTGCCAGGATAATCATATGCCTGTATGTTTCTGCTAAATGTCATATGTTCTGTTATGTCTTATATTTGTGCACCATTGTGATGTTGATATGCCCTTTTTACACTATAGGGCCAACCAGAACTCTACTGAGCTGGCACTGATATTTCCCTTTACATTGTCCTCTTCAGAATGGTCCCAGCAACTATGTTGACAGAAGAACCAGGCCAACTGTACAGCTATTCATTCACATGCAGACACTATTCAGTGAATACATCATTTGACCTTTGACCCCTCTACTCACCAGAGTCAGAACTGTACATGTAGACGAACTTGGTCCATCCGTAGTGGTCTATGACCCCCACCAGAGTGTCCTGTAGCTCGGGTCTCAGCTGGATCACAAACTGGTTGGCCGTCTCGATGGGGAAGGAAGGCGTGACGAAACACACGTGCAGCGCCCCGCAGAAAGACATCAGCATGTTGACCGTCTTCCTGTCGTAGAGGCCAATGATAGCATAGACACCTTTAGAGAACTGGGAACAGACTGGAGGGAAGGAGAGTGGGAAGACGGAGAGAGAGAGAGGAAGGTGGAGAGGGGGTGGTGAGAGAAAAGGAGAGACGGAGAGGAGGGGGGTGGGAGGGTGGAGGGAGGGAGAGGGAGGGCGAGGAGGAGGGAGAGAGTGGGAGAGGAGGGGGAGAGAGGGAGGGGGAGGGGAGAGATGACATTGTTAGACTTTCTCGTATTTAGATTCACATTTTCAAAACCTGTTGATTGAAAACATAATGTTACATTGCAAGATACATTCTGCAGATTAGGGTAACTGTAAGTACCATGGTAGCATGATGGGCATTCTGTCTACTGTGAGAGGTGGAACATGGTGAAGAATGGACACGAGGAGAGGAGACATGAATCAATGCATCCTCTGGGTTCCACTGACATGTCAGCAGTGTTCATGATTCCCTGAGTCAATTATTCCACTGGGCTCTCTCAATTCAATTCAAGGGGCTATATTGGCATGGAAAAAATCTTTACTACATCACATCTCTATCTCTGCTATCTCTGCTCTCTTTCTACTCCACTACATCACATCTCTATCTCTGCTATCTCTGCTCTCTTTCTACTCCACTACATCACATCTCTATCTCTGCTATCTCTGCTCTCTTTCTACTCCACTACATCACATCTCTATCTCTGCTATCTCTGCTCTCTTTCTACTACAGTACAACACATCTCTATCTCTGCTCTCTTTCCACTACAGTACATCACATCTCTATCTCTGCTATCTCTGCTCTCTTTCTACTACAGTACAACACATCTCTATCTCTGCTCTCTTTCTACTCCACTACATCACATCTCTATCTCTGCTATCTCTGCTCTCTTTCTACTCCACTACATCACATCTCTATCTCTGCTATCTCTGCTCTCTTTCTACTCCACTACATCACATCTCTATCTCTGCTATCTCTGCTCTCTTTCTACTCCACTACATCACATCTCTATCTCTGCTATCTCTGCTCTCTTTCTACTCCACTACATCACATCTCTATCTCTGCTATCTCTGCTCTCTTTCTACTACAGTACATCACATCTCTATCTCTGCTATCTCTGCTCTCTTTCTACTCCACTACATCACATCTCTATCTCTGCTATCTCTGCTCTCTTTCTACTACAGTACAACACATCTCTATCTCTGCTCTCTTTCCATTACAGTACAACACATCTCTATCTCTGCTCTCTTTCCATTACAGTACAACACATCTCTATCTCTGCTCTCTTTCTACTACAGTACATCACATCTCTATCTCTGCTATCTCTGCTCTCTTTCTACTCCACTACATCACATCTCTATCTCTGCTATCTCTGCTCTCTTTCTACTACAGTACATCACATCTCTATCTCTGCTATCTCTGCTCTCTTTCTACTCCACTACATCACATCTCTATCTCTGCTATCTCTGCTCTCTTTCTACTACAGTACAACACATCTCTATCTCTGCTCTCTTTCTACTCCACTACATCACATCTCTATCTCTGCTATCTCTGCTCTCTTTCTACTCCACTACATCACATCTCTATCTCTGCTATCTCTGCTCTCTTTCTACTCCACTACATCACATCTCTATCTCTGCTATCTCTGCTCTCTTTCCATTACAGTACAACACATCTCTATCTCTGCTATCTCTGCTCTCTTTCTACTCCACTACATCACATCTCTATCTCTGCTATCTCTGCTCTCTTTCTACTCCACTACATCACATCTCTATCTCTGCTATCTCTGCTCTCTTTCCATTATAGTACAACACATCTCTATCTCTGCTATCTCTGCTCTCTTTCTACTCCACTACATCACATCTCTATCTCTGCTATCTCTGCTCTCTTTCCATTACAGTACATCACATCTCTATCTCTGCTATCTCTGCTCTCTTTCCACTACAGTACAACACATCTCTATCTCTGCTATCTCTGCTCTCTTTCCACTACAGTACAACACATCTCTATATCTGCTATCTCTGCTCTCTTTCTACTCCACTACATCACATCTCTATCTCTGCTCTCTTTCTACTACAGTACAACACATCTCTATCTCTGCTATCTCTGCTCTCTTTCTACTACAGTACAACACATCTCTATCTCTGCTATCTCTGCTCTCTTTCTACTCCACTACATCACATCTCTATCTCTGCTATCTCTGCTCTCTTTCTACTACAGTACAACACATCTCTATCTCTGCTATCTCTGCTCTCTTTCTACTCCACTACATCACATCTCTATCTCTGCTATCTCTGCTCTCTTTCTACTCCACTACATCACATCTCTATCTCTGCTATCTCTGCTCTCTTTCTACTCCACTACATCACATCTCTATCTCTGCTATCTCTGCTATCTCTGCTCTCTTTCTACTCCACTACATCACATCTCTATCTCTGCTATCTCTGATCTCTTTCTACTCCACTACATCACATCTCTATCTCTGCTATCTCTGCTCTCTTTCTACTCCACTACATCACATCTCTATCTCTGCTATCTCTGCTCTCTTTCTACTCCACTACATCACATCTCTATCTCTGCTATCTCTGCTCTCTTTCTACTCCACTACATCACATCTCTATCTCTGCTATCTCTGCTATCTCTGCTCTTTTCTACTCCACTACATCACATCTCTATCTCTGCTATCTCTGCTCTCTTTCTACTCCACTACATCACATCTCTATCTCTGCTATCTCTGCTCTCTTTCCACTACAGTACAACACATCTCTATCTCTGCTATCTCTGCTCTCTTTCTACTCCACTACATCACATCTCTATCTCTGCTATCTCTGCTCTCTTTCCACTACATTACAACACATCTCTATCTCTGCTCTCTTTCTACTCCACTACATCACATCTCTATCTCTGCTATCTCTGCTCTCTTTCTACTCCACTACATCACATCTCTATCTCTGCTATCTCTGCTCTCTTTCTACTCCACTACATCACATCTCTATCTCTGCTATCTCTGCTCTCTTTCCACTACAGTACAACACATCTCTATCTCTACTCAATTCAATTCAATTCAAGGGCTTTATTGGCATGGGAAACATGTGTTAACATTGCCAAAGCAAGTGAGGTAGATAATATATAAAGTGAATATATGAAGTGAAATAAACAATAAAAATTAACAGTAAACATTACACATAAAGAAGTTTCAAAACAATAAAGACATTACAAATGTCATATTTTATATATACATACAGTGTTTTAACAATGTACAAATGGTTAAAGGACACAAGATAAAATAAATAAGCATAAATATGGGTTGTATTTACAATGGTGTGTGTTCTTCGCTGGTTGCCCTTTTCTCGTGGCAACAGGTCACAAATCTTGCTGCTGTGATGGCACACTTTGGAATTTCACCCAGTAGATATAGGAGTTTTTCAAAATTGGATTTGTTTTCGAATTCTTTGTGGATCTGTGTAATCTGAGGGAAATATGTCTCTCTAATATGGTCATACATTGGGCAGGAGGTTAGGAAGTGCAGCTCAGTTTCCACCTCATTTTGTGGGCAGTGAGCACATGAGTCAGTGAGTTGTGGGCAGTGAGTCTTCTCTTGAGAGCCATGTCTGCCTACGGCGGCCTTTCTCAATAGCAAGGCTATGCTCACTGAGTCTGTACATAGTCAAAGCTTTCCTTAATTTTGGGTCAGTCACAGTGGTCAGGTATTCTGCCGCTGTGTACTCTCTGTGTAGGGCCAAATAGCATTCTAGTTTGCTCTGTTTTTTTGTTAATTCTTTCCAATGTGTCAAGTAATTATCTTTTTGTTTTCTCATGATTTGGTTGGGTCTAATTGTGCTGCTGTCCTGGGGCTCTGTAGGGTGTGTTTGTGTTTGTGAACAGAGCCCCAGGACCAGCTTGCTTAGGGAACTATTCTCCAGGTTCATCTCTCTGTAGGTGATGGCTTTGTTGTGGAAGGTTTGGGAATCGCTTCCTTTTAGGTGGTTATAGAATTTAACGGCTCTTTTCTGGATTTTGATAATTAGTGGGTATCGGCCTAATTCGGCTATGCATGCATTATTTGGTGTTCTACGTTGTACACTGAGGATATTTTTGCAGAATTCTGCGTGCAGAGTCTCAATTTGGTGTTTGTCCCATTTTGTGAAGTCTTGGTTGGTGAGCGGACCCCAGACCTCACAACCATAAAGGGCAATGGGCTCTATGACTGATTCAAGTATTTTTAGCCAAATCCTAATTGGTATGTTGAAATTGATGTTCCTTTTGATGGCATAGAATGCCCTTCTTGCCTTGTCTCTCAGATCGTTCACAGCTTTGTGGAAGTTACCTGTGGCGCTGATGTTTAGGCCAAGGTATGTATAGTTTTTTGTGTGCTCTAGGGCAACAGTGTCTAGATGGAATTTGTATTTGTGGTCCTGGTGACCTTTTTTGGAACACCATTATTTTGGTCTTACTGAGATTTACTGTCAGGGCCCAGGTCTGACAGAATCTGTGCATAAGATCTAGGTGCTGCTGTAGGCCCTCCTTGGTTGGTGACAGAAGCACCAGATCATCAGCAAACATCAGACATTTGACTTCGGATTCTAGTAGGGTGAGGCCGGGTGCTGCAGACTTTTCTAGTGCCCGCGGCAAATCGTTGATATATATGTTGAAGAGGGTGGGGCTTAAGCTGCATCCCTGTCTAACCCCACGACCCTGTGTGAATAAATGTGTGTTTTTTGCACATTTTTGTTTTTTTGTTGTTTGTGTACATGGATTTTATAATGTCGTATGTTTTACCCCCAACACCACTTTCCATCAGTTTGTATAGCAGACCCTCATGCCAAATTGAGTCCAAGGCTTCTTTGAAATCAACAAAGCATGAGAAGACTTTGCCTTTGTTTTGGTTTGTTTGGTTGTCAATTAGGGTGTGCAGGGTGAATACATGGTCTGTTGTACGGTAATTTGGTAAAAAGCCAATTTGACATTTGCTCAGTACATTGTTTTCATTGAGGAAATGTACGAGTCTGCTGTTAATGATAATGCAGAGGATTTTCCCAAGGTTACTGTTGACACATATTCCACGGTAGTTATTGGGGTCAAATTTGTCTCCACTTTTGTGGATTGGGGTGATCAGTCCTTGGTTCCAAATATTGGGGAAGATGCCAGAGCTGAGGATGATGTTAAAGAGTTTTAGTATAGCCAATTGGAATTTGTTGTCTGTATATTTGATCATTTCATTGAGGATACCATCAACACCACAGGCTTTTTTGGGTTGGAGGGTTTTTATTTTGTCCTGTAACTCATTCAATGTAATTGGAGAATCCAGTGGGTTCTGGTAGTCTTTAATAGTTGATTCTAAGATCTGTATTTGATCATGTATATGTTTTTGCTCTTTATTCTTTGTTATAGAGCCAAAAAGATTGGAGAAGTGGTTTACCCATACATCTCCATTTTGGATAGATAATTCTTTGTGCTGTTGTTTGTTTCGTGTTTTCCAATTTTCCCAGAAGTGGTTAGAGTCTATGGATTCTTCCATTACATTGAGCTGATTTCTGACATGCTGTTCCTTCATTTTCCGTAGTGTATTTCTGTATTGTTTTAGTGATTCACCATAGTGAAGGCGTAGACTCAGGTTTTCCGGGTGTCTATGTTTTTGGTTGGACAGGTTTCTCAATTTCTTTCTTAGATTTTTGCATTCTTCATCAAACCATTTGTCATTATTGTTAATTTTCTTCGGTTTTCTATTTGAGATTTTTAGATTTGATAGGGAAGCTGAGAGGTCAAATATAATGTTAAGATGTTCTACTGCCAAGTTCACACCTTTACTATTACAGTGGAACGTTTTACCCAGGAAAGTGTCTAAAAGGGATTGTATTTGTTGTTGCCTAATTGTTTTTTGGTAGGTTTCCAAACTGCATTCCTTCCATCTATAGCATTTCTTAATGTTACTCAGTTCCTTTGGCTTTGATGCCTCATGATTGAGTATTGCTCTGTTTAAGTAGACTGTGATTTTGCTGTGGTCTGATAGGGGTGTCAGTGGGCTGACTGTGAAAGCTCTGAGAGACTCTGGGTTGAGGTCAGTGATAAAGTAGTCTACAGTACTACTGCCAAGAGATGAGCTATAGGTGTACCTACCATAGGAGTCCCCTCGAAGCCTACCGTTGATTATGTACATACCCAGAGTGCGACAGAGCTGCAGGAGTTGTGACCCGTTTTTGTTGGTTATGTTGTATAGTTGTGCCTAGGGGGGCATATGTGGGAGGGAATGCTGTCACCTCCAGGCAGGTGTTTGTCCCCCTGTGTGCTGAGGGTGTCAGGTTCTTGTCCGGTTCTGGCATTTAGGTCGCCACAGACTAGTACTAGTACTAGTACTAGTACATGTCCCCTACTCTCTTTCCATTACAGTACAACACATCTCTATCTCTGCTATCTCTGCTCTCTTTCCACTACAGTACAACACATCTCTGTCTCTGCTATCTCTGCTCTCTTTACACTACAGTACAACACATCTCTATCTCTGCTATCTCTGCTCTCTTTCCACTACAGTACAACGCATCTCTATCTCTGCTATCGCTGCTCTCTTTACACTACAGTACAACACATCTCTATCTCTGCTCTCTTTCCACTACAGTACAACACATCTCTATCTCTGCTATCTCTGCTCTCTTTCCACTACACTACAACACATCTCTATCTCTGCTATCTCTGCTCTCTTTCCACTACAGTACAACACATCTCTATCTCTGCTCTCTTTCCACTACAGTACAACACATCTCTATCTCTGCTATCTCTGCTCTCTTTCCACTACACTACAACACATCTCTATCTCTGCTATCTCTACTCTCTTTCCATTACACTACAACACATCTCTATCTCTGCTATCTCTGCTCTCTTTCCACTGCAGTACAACACATCTCTATCTCTGCTATCTCTGCTCTCTTTCCACTACACTACAACACATCTCTATCTCTGCTCTCTTTCCACTACAGTACAACACATCTCTATCTCTGCTCTCTTTCCACTACAGTACAACACATCTCTATCTCTGCTATCTCTGCTCTCTTTCCACTACAGTACAACACATCTCTATCTCTGCTATCTCTGCTCTCTTTCCACTACAGTACATCACATCTCTATCTCTGCTATCTCTGCTCTCTTTCCACTACACTACAACACATCTCTATCTCTGCTCTCTTTCCACTACAGTACATCACATCTCTATCTCTGCTATCTCTGCTCTCTTTACACTACAGTACAACACATCTCTATCTCTGCTCTCTTTCCACTACAGTACATCACATCTCTATCTCTGCTATCTCTGCTCTCTTTCCACTACAGTACAACACATCTCTATCTCTGCTCTCTTTCCACTACAGTGCAACACATCTCTATCTCTACTCTCTCTGCTCTGGCAGTGTGCTGCTCTCTTTGCCCTCTCAGGTCTGGCCTGCTCTGGTCTGGTCTGGGACTGGGTGATTTTATGCTATGCCTTGTCTGTGGGTAGGCCAGGACTCATGTGCCTCTGTATTCATCCAACAGATTGAGTCTCCAGCCTGTTCAACCTGTTCAAAGCCTAGGGCCAGATTATAGAGAGGAGAGGGAGCGAGGGGAGGGGCAAAGGGGAGGGGCCGAGAGAGGGAGTGGAGGGAACAGACAGAGATGGCCGCTACCCAGTAGGCCTGCCCATCTGTAGAAAGAACAGCATTCTCCAGGCCACGTGTGTGTGTGTGTGTGTGTGTGTGTGTGTGTGTGTGTGTGTGTGTGTGTGTGTGTGTTCCAAATGCATGGTGACTCACCCTACATGGAGCGCTCCCTGAAATAGACTAGCCTACTTGCACCTGGACACACCTGGAAACAGTAACAGACGACTCCCATGGTCACACTGAAAAAGTACACTAGTACACATGATGCTGTGCTATTAATTCCCTCTCTCTTGTAAATGTCATGTTTCTACTGCCATTTTGTAAGGCAAGATAACTGCACCACCACCTCAACAGAAAGCCAATGGAAGACTTGGTTTCACCATTCAACCATTCACACTCTTCATCTCTTCTGGTATGATGACCTGATAAGCCAGCTATAATAAATCATCCATATTGATATGATCAGTGACCATTAGTCTGCTGCTCCAGTTATTTGCTTAGAGACAGCAGGACCAATACAAACCCTTAGAGACAGAAGGACCAGTACAAACCCTTAGAGACAGCAGGACCAGTACAGTACCAAACCCTTAGAGACAGCAGGACCAATACAGTACCAAACCCTTAGAGACAGCAGGACCAGTACAGTACCAAACCCTTAGAGACAGCAGGACCAATACAAACCCTTAGAGACAGCAGGGCCAGTACAGTACCAAACCCTTAGAGACAGCAGGACCAGTACAGTACCAAGCCCTTAGAGACAGCAGGACCAGTACAGTACCAAACCCTTAGAGACAGCAGGAACAGTACAGTACCAAACCCTTAGAGACAGCAGGACCAATACAAACCCTTAGAGACAGCAGGGCCAGTCCAGTACCAAACCCTTAGAGACAGCAGGACCAGTACAAACCCTTAGAGACAGCAGGACCAATACAAACCCTTAGAGACAGCAGGACCAATACAAACCCTTAGAGACAGCAGGACCAGTACAAACCCTTAGAGACAGCAGGACCAGTACAGTACCAAACCCTTAGAGACAGCAGGACCAGTACAAACGCTTAGAGACAGCAGGACCAGTACAAATCCTTAGAGACAGCAGGACCAGTACAAACCCTTAGAGACAGCAGGACCAGTACAGTACCAAACCATTAGAGATAGCAGGACCAGTACAGTACAAACCCTTAGAGACAGCAGGACCAGTACAGTACCAAACCCTTAGAGACAGCAGGACCAGTACAAACCCTTAGAGACAGCAGGACCAGTACAAACCCTTAGAGAGAGCAGGACCAGTACAAACCCTTAGAGACAGCAGGACCAGTACAAACCCTTAGAGAGAGCAGGACCAGTACAAACCCTTAGAGACAGCAGGACCAGTACAAACCCTTAGAGGCAGCAGGGCCAGTACAAACCCTTAGAGACAGCAGGACCAGTACAAACCCTTAGAGACAGCAGGACCAATACAGTACCAAACCATTAGAGACAGCAGGACCAGTACAAACCCTTAGAGACAGCAGGACCAGTACAAACCCTTAGAGACAGCAGGACCAGTACAAACCCTTAGAGACAGCAGGACCAGTACAAACCCTTAGAGACAGCAGGACCATTACAAACCCTTAGAGACAGCAGGACCAGTACAAACCCTTAGAGACAGCAGGACCAGTACAAGCCCTTAGAGACAGCAGGACCAGTACAAACCCTTAGAGACAGCAGGACCAGTACAGTACCAAAACCCTTAGAGACAGCAGGACCAGTACAGTACCAAACCATTAGAGACAGCAGGACCAGTACAAACCCTTAGAGACAGCAGGACCAGTACAGTACCAAACCCTTAGAGACAGCAGGACCAGTACAGTACCAAACCATTAGAGACAGCAGGACCAGTACAAACCCTTAGAGACAGCAGGACCAGTACAAGCCCTTAGAGACAGCAGGGCCAGTACAGTACCAAACCCTTAGAGACAGCAGGACCAGTACAAACCTTTAGAGACAGCAGGACAAGTACAAACCCTTAGAGACAGCAGGACCAGTACAGTACCAAACCCTTAGAGACAGCAGGACCAGTACAAACCCTTAGAGACAGCAGGACCAGTACAAACCCTTAGAGACAGCAGGACCAGTACAGGCCCTTAGAGACAGCAGGGCCAGTACAGTACCAAACCATTAGAGACAGCAGGACCAGTACAAACCCTTAGAGACAGTAGGACCAGTACAAACCCTTAGAGACAGCAGGACCAGTACAAACCCTTAGAGACAGCAGGGCCAGTACAGTACCAAACCCTTAGAGACAGCAGGACCAGTACAGTACCAAACCATTAGAGACAGCAGGACCAGTACAAACCCTTAGAGACAGCAGGACCAGTACAAACCCTTAGAGACAGCAGGGCCAGTACAGTACCAAACCCTTAGAGACAGCAGGGCCAGTACAGTACCAAACCCTTAGAGACAGCAGGGCCAGTACAGTACCAAACCCTTAGAGACAGCAGGACCAGTACAAACCCTTAGAGACAGCAGGACCAGTACAGTACCAAACCCTTCTCCTCCCTCATTACCCAGTGTTCGTTTGACAGGGAGAACACTGCTAAGTGTCAGAGCAGGCCCTGGTTTTATGTCTGTCCTGTTAGTGTAACTCTGGGTGGAGGATGACAGGAATGGTCAGAGACTCAGGGACCCACAGAGTTACTAAAGACCCTTAACATCTGTTTATCTGTCCACTCTGGCTGGCACAGGGTCCTCTCTTCTCTTTTTTACTTTCTTCTCCTCTCCTCCACCACTCGATCATCTATTTCTCTCCTCTTGTTTCTTCTCCTCTCCTCCACCACTCGATCATCTATTTCTCTCCTCTTGTTTCTTCTCCTCTCCTCCACCACTCGATCATTCACTTCTCTCCTCTTGTTTCGTCTCCTCTCCTCCACCACTCGATCATCTATTTCTCTCCTCTTGTTTCTTCTCCTCTCCTCCACCTCTCGATCATCCACTTCTCTCCTCTCGTTTCGTCTCCTCTCCTCCACCACTCGATCATCTATTTCTCTCCTCTTGTTTCTTCTCCTCTCCTCCACCTCTCGATCACCCACTTCTCTCCTCTCGTTTCGTCTCCTTTCCTCCAACACTTGATACTCCACTTCTCTTCTCTTGTTTCGTCTCCTTCCCTCCACCACTCGATCATCCATTTCTCTCCTCTCGTTTCGTCTACTCTCCTCCAACACTCGATCATCCACATCTCTCGTTTCGTCTACTCTCCTCCAACAGTCGATCATCCACATCTCTCGTTTAGTCTACTCTCCTCCAACACTCGATCATCCACATCTCTCGTTTTGTCTACTCTCCTCCAACACTCGATCATCCACGTCTCTCAGTTCGTCTCATCTCCTCCACCACTCGATCATCCACTTCTCTACTCTCATTTCTTCTCCTCCCCTCCACCACTCGATCATCCACTTCTCTCCTCTCGTTTCGTCTCCTCTCCTCCACCACTCGATCATCCACTTCTCTACTCTCGTTTCGTCTCTTCCCCTCCACCACTCGATCATCCACTTCTCTCCTGTCGTTTCGTCTCCTCCCCTACACTCCTCGATCATCCACATCTCTCGTTTCGTCTCCTCTCCTCCACTACTCGATCATCCACTTCTCTCCTCTCGTTTCGTCTCCTCTCCTCCACCACTCGATCATCCACTTCTCTACTCTCGTAGAGAGCCCCCAAATAAGATCTGGTGCAACCAATTACCTTTAGAAGTCACATAATTAGTTAAATAAAGTCCACCTGTGTGCAATCCTGTTCTAAAAGGCCCCAGAGTCTGCAACACCACTACGCAAGGGGAACCACCATGCAAGCAGCACCATGAATACCAAGGAGCTCTCCAAACAGTTGTGGAGAAGTACAGATGAGGGTTGGGTTAAAAAAAATAAAAAAAAATAAAAAATAGCTATGTCTGGCGCAAACCCAACACCTCACAACACCCCAAGAACACCATCCCACCATGTTTTTCATCGACAGGGACTGGGAAACTGGTCAGAATTGAAGGAATGATGGATGGTGCTAAATACCGGAAAATACTTGAGGGAAACCTGTTTCAGTCTTCCAGAGATTTCAAACTGGGACGGAGGTTCACCTTCCAGCAGGACACTGACCCTAAGCATACTGCTAAAGCATCACTTGAGTGGTTTAAGGGAATACATTTAAATTACTTGGAATGGCCTAGTCAAAACCCAGATCTCAATCCAATTGAGAATATGTGGTATGACTTAAAGATTGGTGTACACCAGCGGAACCCATCCAACATAAAGGAGCTGGAGAAGTTTAGCATTGAAGAATGGGAAAATATACCTGTGGGTAGATGTGCCAATCTTATAGAGACATACCCCAAGATACTTTCAACTGGAATTGTGTCACATCCTGACCATAGAAAGCTTTTATTTTCTATGGTAGAGTAGGTCAGGGTGTGACTGGAGGGTTGTTCTAGTTTATATTTTCTATGTGGGGTTCTAGGTTTATTTTCTATGTTGGTGATTTGTATGATTCTCAATTAGAGGAAAACTTTCACAAGCCACTGTAGATTAAAGAAAACAGCAGAGTACTTGCCTATAGAGTAAAGAGAACGGCGGAGTACTGGACTATAGAGTAAAGAGAACATCAGAGTACTGGACTATAGAGTAAAGAGAACATCAGAGTACTGGACTATAGAGTAAAGAGAACAGCATAGTTCTGGACTATAGAGTAAAGAGAACAGCAGAGTACTGGACTATAGAGTAAAGAGAACATCAGAGTACTGGACTATAGAGTAAAGAGAACATCAGAGTACTGGACTATAGAGTAAAGAGAACAGCATAGTACTGGACTATAGAGTAAAGAGAACATCAGAGTACTGGACTATAGAGTAAAGAGAACAGCATAGTTCTGGACTATAGAGTAAAGAGAACAGCAGAGTACTGGACTATAGAGGAAAGAGAACAGCATAGTTCTGGACTATAGAGGAAAGAGAACAGTGGAGTACTGGACTATAGAGTAAAGAGAACAGTGTACTGGAATATAGAGTAAAGAGAACAGCAGAGTACTGGACTATAGAGTAAAGAGAACAGCAGAGTACTGGACTATAGAGTAAAGAGAACAGCAGAGTACTGGAATATAGAGTAAAGAGAACAGTGTACTGGAATATAGAGTAAAGAGAACAGCAGAGTACTGGACTATAGAGTAAAGAGAACAGTGGAGTACTGGAATATAGAGTAAAGAAAACAGCAGAGTACTGGACTATAGAGTAAAGAGAACAGTGGAGTACTGGAATATAGAGTAAAGAAAACAGCAGAGTACTGGACTATAGAGTAAAGAGAACAGCATAGTACTGGACTATAGAGTAAAGAGAACAGCAGAGTACTGGACTATAGAGTAAAGAGAACAGCAGAGTACTGGACTATAGAGTAAAGAGAACAGCAGAGTACTGGACTATAGAGTAAAGAGAACAGCAGAGTACTGGACTATAGAGTAAAGAGAACAGTGGAGTACTGGAATATAGAGTAAAGAGAACAGCAGAGTACTGGAAAATAGCAGGCTCCAGAACAAAATGCCATTATAGATTATTACTATATTATGATCCTTATTATTATTCATATTCTAATGATTAAATGTGGCATAGCTATTATTCTTATAATAGAGTAATAAACTTTGCTGAGTCTAATCCAACAAACACATACAGTACTGTAACCGTACTGTGGACTGAGTCTGATGTGTCTGTGCCGTGGTCTGCATACCCATACCCATCTGAGTCATGCCTGGAAACACATACTAACGGAACATAAAACACTCACACACACACACTCACAGACACACACACACTCACACACTCTTAAGACTTGCGTGCCATTACTTTCCATGCGTACTGAAAGTTCAGACCGCTCTGGGAAACGTTGGTCCAGCGGGAGCGAGGCAGCTGATTGGGCGTTTTTAGGTTCTAGGCCAGCCATACATCATGGGTCATTTCTAATAAGTCTCCCCCATTAGGGAAGACACATGTTAACAGATGACTGCTTCCCAAATTACACCCTTTTCCCTTCATAGTGAACTACTATCGCCCAGAGCCCATAAAGTAGTGCACTACCTAGAGAATAGGGTGCCATTTGGGACATATGTTAACAGATAGAGAGCAGGATATGGATATGGGGACTAGAGAACAGGATATGGGGACTCGAGAACAGGATATAGGGACTAGAGAACAGGATATGGGCACTGGAGAACAGGATTTGGGGACTAGAGAACAGGATATGGGGACTAGAGAACAGGATATGGGGACTAGAGAACAGGATGTGGGCGCTAGAGAACAGGATATGGGGACTAGAGAACCGGATATGGGGACTAGAGAACAGGATATGGGGACTAGAGAACAGGATATGGGCACTAGAGAACAGGATATGGGCACTAGAGAACAGGATTTGGGGACTAGAGAACAGGATATGGGAATAATGCTGTTCTCTATAGGTTACTTATGATCTGTATCCGTGCTCTCATACTCTCTCAATGCAGGCTGGATGCCGTGCTAGCTTTTAATGAACTACGTTAATGGTATATAACCAATATTGTGTCTCATCTGTCATCTGTCATAGGTACTGTATGTGTGTGTGTGTGTGTGTGTGTGTGTGTGTGTGTGTGTGTGTGTGTGTGTGTGTGTGTGTGTGTGTGTGTGTGTGTGTGTGTGTGTGTATGTGTGTGTTCATGAAAACATGTTTCTACACTGTTCCATAAGTATCCTTTTCAAAGTCCATGATATGTATCTGTGTCCCTCTGTGTGTCCCTCTGTGTGTCTCTCTGTGTGTGCCTCTGTGTGTCCCTCTGTGTGTCCCTCTGTGTGTCTCTCTGTGTGTGCCTCTGTGTCTCCCTGTGTGTCTCTCTGTGTGTCTCTATGTGTGTGCCTCTGTGTGTCCCTCTGTGTGTCCCTCTGTGTGTCTCTCTGTGTGTCCATCTGTGTGTCTCTCTGTGTGTCTCTCTGTGTGTCTCCCTGTGTGTCTGTGGCTGGTAGCAAACCAAACGCAGATCAATACAGTATAATCGTGAGGTGCAACATTGAACAGCAACATTGCAACATAAAACCCAGCAGCAAGTCTTTTCAGCCCGAGTCTATCCACACGGTTTACTCACGGCTCCTAACTCACACACACCATAGTACGACAAACAATCAACCTGGCTGGATGTGTGTAAAACAGCCAATGTCACCTCTGAACCACAGGACCAAAGCTATTTTACAGAGCCAAAGGCAAGCAATAGGGCTGTTTCTCCCTTGCATAATCCTTGGAAGAGGGAACACGCACACACACAAACAAAAGGCATAAAAGTATGTTCATCCTACCTGCATTAATGCATGAAGAACTATGTTAATTTATGTCTGATACATGAGGAGCCTCGATGAGCACTGACTTAAGTTGTGAAATGAGCATGTTCAAAGCAGTGTCACATAATGAGGCTAGATATTTTTTACATAATGATTCAGTATGGTAGTTGTGTAGTTGTGTTTAATCTCTAGACTCCATCCAGTTCCTCTGTGTGTAGGCTAGCTGCAGTGTGTATGTGCGTGTGTGTGTCTCAGCTAGGAGGAGTGATCCAATGACAAAATCACCAGAGGGTTTTTACAGTCACATCTCAACACCAATAGGGTTAAAGGTCACGTCTCAACACCAGTAGGGTTAACTTCTGTCTTCGGATGAAATGCATGCCCAAATTCAACTGCCTGCTACTCATCCCCAGAAGATAAGATATGCATATTATTAGTAGATTTGAATAGAAAACACTCTGACGTTTCTAAAACTGTTTGAATCATGTCTGTGAGTATAACAGAACTTATTTAGCAGGCGAAAACCCTGAGGACAACCCATTCAGATTTATTGTTTTGAGGTCACTCTCTTTATAATGGGGTTTCATTGGGAATCCAGATTTCTAAGGAACCTTCTTCCAGTTCCTATCGCTTCCACTGGATGTCAACAGTCTTTAGAAATTAGTTGAGGTTATTCCTTTGTGTAATGAAAAAGTACAGCCATCTTGAACGAGGGTCACTTGAAGTGTACTGTTAGATAGAGGCGCATAACCAGAAAGCATGCTTCAGTTTGTTTTCTTCCTGTATTGAACACAGATCATCCCGTCTTCAATATTCTCGATTATTTCCGTTAAAAAATACCTAAAGTTGTATTACAAAAGTAGTTTGAAATGTTTTGGCAAAGTTTCCAGGTTACGTTTGAGATATTTTGTAGTCACGTTGCGCAAGTTGGAACCGGTGTTTTTCTGGATCAAAAGCGCCAAATAAATTGGCATTTTGGATATATATCGACGGAATTAATCGAACAAAAGGACCATTTATGATGTTTATGGGACATATTGAAGTGCCAACAAAAAAAGCTCATCAAAGGTAAGGCATTAATTATATTTTTATTTCTGCGTTTTGTGTAGCGCCTGCAGGATTGAAATATGGTTTCTCTCTTTGTTTACGGAGGTGCTATCCTCAGATAATAGCATCGTTTGCTTTCGCCGAAAAGCCTTTTTGAAATCTGACATGTTGGCTGGATTCACAACAAGTGTAGCTTTAATTTTCTATCTTGCATGTGTGATTTTTTTAGTAATTCATTTGAATTTGGCGCTGTGCATTTTCCCTGGCTTTTGGCCAGGTGGGACACTAGCGTCCCACATATCCCAGAGAGGTTAAAGGTCACATCTCAACACCAGTAGGGTTAAAGCTTTATCTCCCTCCAACCTCCTCTCTCTCTCTCTCCCCCCTACAACCTCCTCCCTCTCTCTCCCTCCCTCCAACCTCCTCTATCTCTCTCTCACCCTCCAACCTCCCCTCTCTCTCTCTCCCCCCTACAACCTCTTCTCTCTCCCTCCCTCCCTCCAACCTCATCTCTCTCTCTCTCTCTCTCTCTCTCTCTCTCTATCTCTCTCTCTCTCTCTCTCTCTCTCTCTCTCTCCCTCCAACCTCCTCTCTCGCTCTCTCTCTCTCTCTCTCTCTCTCTCTCTGACTTACACACTGCTCTTATTCTGTCCACCTCAGCCTGTTAGCACAAGGAGAACGGATGTGAGCTGTAGTGTGTGTGTGTGTGTGTGTGTGTGTGTGTGTGTGTGTGTGTGTGTGTGTGTGTGTGTGTGTGTGTGTGTGTGTGTGTGTGTGTGTGTGTGTGTGTGTGTGTGTGTGTCTGTGTGTGTCTGTGTGTGTACATGTACAGTTGAAGTCGGAAGTTTACATACACCTTAGTCAAATACATTTAAACTCAGTTTTCACAGTTACGGACATTTAATCCTAGTAAAAAATACTAAAAGGTATGATCATTGTCACCATGTGCAGTTGCAAACCGTAGTCTGACTTTTTTATGGTGGTTTTGGAGCAGTGTCTTCTTCCTTGCTAAGTGGCCTTTCAGGTTATGTCGATATAGGACTCGTTTTACTGTGGATATAGATACTTTTGTACCTGTTTCCTTCAGCATCTTCACAAGTTCCTTTGCTGCTGTTCTGGGATTGATTTGCACTTTTCGCACCAAAGTACGTTCATCTCTAGGAGACAGAACGCGTCTCCTTCCTGAGTGGTATGACGGCTGCGTGGTCCCATGGTGTTTATACTTGCATACTATTGTTTGTACAGATAAACGTGGTACCTTCAGGCGTTTGGAAATTGCTCCAAGGGATGAACCTTGGAGCAATCTTGGCTGATTTCATTTGATTTGCCCATGATGTCAAGCAAAGAGGCACTGAGTTTGAAATACATCCACAGGTACACCTCCAATTGACTCAAATGATGTCAATTAGCCTATCAGAAGCTTTTAAAGCCATGACATAATTTTCTGGAATTTTCCAAGCTGTTTAAAGTCACAGTCAACTTAGTGTATGTAAACCTCTGACCCACTGGAATTGTGATACAGTGAATTATAAGTGAAATTATCTGTCTGTAAACAATAGCTGTTAAAACTACTTGTGTCATGCACAAAGTAGGTGTCCTAACCGACTTGCCAAAACTATAGTTTGTTTAACAAGAAATTTGTGGAGTGGTTGAAAAACAAGTTTTAATGACTCCAACTTAAATGTATGTAAACTTCCAACTTCAACTGTATGCGTGCGTGTGTCACTGTACGTGTGTGTTTTCAAAATCAAAAAACCTAGGCGGATGTAATTATCATCGATACAAACATTCAAACATCATCAGCCACAGTTTACCCAGAGCAGCAGTAGATATAGGAGCTGTAGATATGGGGGGTGTAGATAATGGAGCTGTAGATGAAGGAGCTGTAGAAATAGGAGCAGTAGATATAGGAGCAGTAGATATAGGAGCTGTAGATAAAGGAGCTGTAGATGAAGAAGCTGTAGATATGGGGGGTGTAGATAATGGAGCTGTAGATGAAGGAGCTGTAGAAATAGGAGCAGTAGATATAGGAGCAGTAGATATAGGAGCTGTAGATATAGGAGCTGTAGATAAAGGAGCTGTAGATGAAGAAGCTGTAGAAATAGGAGCAGTAGATATAGGAGCTGTAGATATAAGAGCTGTAGATATAGGAGCTGTAGATATAGGAGCTGTAGATATAGGAGCTGTAGATTAGAGGTCGGTCGATTATGATTTTTCAACGCCGATACCGATACCGATTATTGGAGGACCAAAAAAGGGCCGATGCCGATTAATCGTCCGATTTTTATTTATTTATTTGTAATAATGACAATTACAACAATACTGAATTAACACTTATTTTAACTTAATATAATACATCACTAAAAATCAATTTAGCCTCAAATAAATAATAAAACATGTTCAATTTGGTTTAAATAATGCAAAAATAAAGTGTTAGAGAAGTAAAAGTGCAATATGTGCCATGTAAAAAAGCTCATGTTTGAGTTCCTTGCTGAGAACATGAGAACATATGAAAGTTGGTGGTTCCTTTTAACATGAGACTTCAATATTCCAAGGTAAGAGGTTTTAGGTTGTAGTTAATATACACTGCTCAAAAAAATAAAGGGAACACTTAAACAACACAATGTAACTCCAAGTCAATCACACTTCTGTGAAATCAAACTGTCCACTTAGGAAGCAACACTGATTGACAATAAATTTCACATGCTGTTGTGCAAATGGCATAGACAACAGGTGGAAATTATAGGCAATTAGCAAGACACCCCCAATAAAGGAGTGGTTTTGCAGGTGGTGACCACAGACCACTTCTCAGTTCCTATGCTTCCTGGCTGATGTTTTGGCCTCTTTTGAATGCTGGCGGTGCTTTCACTCTAGTGGTAGCATGAGACGGAGTCTTACAACCCACACAAGTGGCTCAGGTAGCGCAGCTCATCCTGGATGGCACATCAATGCGAGCTGTGGCAAGAAGGTTTGCTGTGTCTGTCAGCGTAGTGTCCAGAGCATGGAGGCGCTACCAGGAGACAGGCCAGTACATCAGGAGAAGTGGAAGAGGCCATAGGAGGGCAACAACACAGCAGCAGGACCGCTACCTCCGCCTTTGTGCAAGGAGGAGCAGGAAGAGCACTGCCAGAGCCCTGCAAAATGACCTCTAGCAGGCCACAAATGTGCATGTGTCTGCTCAAACGGTCAGAAACAGACTCCATGAGGGTGGTATGAGGGCCCGACGTCCACAGGTGGGGGTTGTGCTTACAGCCCAACACCGTGCAGGACGTTTGGCATTTGCCAGAGAACACCAAGATTGGCAAATTCGCCACTGGCGCCCTGTGCTCTTCACAGATGAAAGCAGGGTCACACTGAGCACATGTGACAGTCTGGAGACGCCGTGGAGAACGTTCTGCTGCCTGCAACATCCTCCAGCATGACCGGTTTGGCAGTGGGTCAGTCATGGTGTGGGGTGGCATTTCTTTGGGGGGCCGCACAGCCCTCCATGTGCTCGCCAGAGGTAGCCTGACTGCCATTAGGTACTGAGATGAGATCCTCAGACCCCTTGTGAGACCATATGCTGGTGCGGTTGGCCCTGGGTTCCTCCTAATGCAAGACAATGCTAGACCTCATGTGGCTGGAGTGTGTCAGCAGTTCCTGCAAGAGGAAGGCATTGATGCTATGGACTGGCCCGCCCGTTCCCCAGACCTGAATCCAATTGAGCACATCTGGGACATCATGTCTCGCTCCATTGCACCACATACTGTCCAGGAGTTGGCGGATGCTTTAGTCCAGGTCTGGGAGGAGATCCCTCAGGAGACTATCCGCCACCTCATCAGGAGCATGCCCAGGCGTTGTAGAGAGGTCATACAGGCACGTGGAGGCCACACACACTACTGAGCCTCATTTTGACTTGTCTTAATTAAGGACATTACATCAAAGTTGGATCAGCCTGTAGTGTGGTTTTCCACTTTAATTTTGAGTGTGACTCCAAATCCAGACCTCCATGGGTTGATAAATTTGATATCCATTGATAATTTTTGTGTGATTTTGTTGTCAGCACATTCAACTATGTAAAGAAAAAAGTATTTAATAAGAATATTTCATTCATTCAGATCTAGGATGTGTTATTTTAGTGTTCCCTATTTTTTGAGCAGTGTAGTATTTGTAGGACTATTTCTCTCTCTGCCATTTGTATTTCATATACCTTTGACTATTGGATGTTCTTTTAAGCACTTTAGTATTGCCAGTGTAACAGTATAGTTTCCGTCCCTCTCCTTGCCCCTACCTGGGCTCGAACCAGGAACACATCGACAACAGCCACACTCGAAGCAGCGTTACCCATCACTCCACAAAAGCTGCGGCCCTTGCAGAGCAAGGGGAATAACTACTCCAAGTCTCAGAGCGAGTGACGTTTGAAATGCTATTATTGTGCACCCCGCTAACTAGCTAGCCATTTCACATCGGTTACACCAGCCGTTAGGCTGATAAGCTTGAAGTCATAAACAGCGCTGTGCTTGCGAAGAGCTGCTGGCAATACGCACAAAAGTGCTGTTTGAATGAATGCTTATGAGCCTGCTGCTGCCTACCATCGCTCAGTCAGACTGCTCTATGAAATCATAGACTTAGTTATAACATGATAACACACAGAAATACGAGCCTTTGGTCATTAATACGGTCGACTCCGGAAACTACCATTTCGAAAACAAAACGTTTATTATTTCAGTGAAATACGGAACCATTCGGGATTTTATCTAACGGGTAGCATCCCTAAGTCTAAATATTCTTGTTACATTGCACAACCTTCAATGTTATGTCATAATTACGTAAAATTCTGGTAAATTAGTTCGCAATGAGCCAGGCTGCCCAAACTGTTGCATATACCCTGACTCTGTGTGCAATGAACGCAAGAGAAGTGACACAATTTCACCTGGTTAATATTGCCTGCTAACCTGGATTTCTCTTAGCTAAATATGCAGGTTTAAAAATATATACTTCTGTGTATTGATATTAAGAAAGGCATTGGTGTTTATGGTTAGGTACAGTCGTCCAACGATTGTGCTTTTTTCGCAAATGTGCTTTTGTTAAATCATCCCCCAGCGTTGCATTGATTATATGCAATGCAGGACACGCTAGATAAACTAGTAACTATATAACTAGTGATTATGATTGATTGATTGTATTTTACAAGATAAGTTTAATGCTAGCTAGCAATTTACCTTGGCTTCTACTGCATTCGCGTAACAGGCAGTCTCCTTGTGGATTACAACGAGAGGCAGGTGGTTATAGCGTTGGACTAGTTAACTGTACGGTTGCAAGATTGGATCCCCTGAGCTGACAAGGTGAAAATTTGTCGTTCTGCCCCTGAACAAGGCAGTTAACCCACTGTTCCTAGGCCGTCATTGAAAATAAGAATGTGTTCTTAACTGACTTGCCTAGTTAAATAAAGGTATAAATAAATAAATAAAAAATCGGCAAAATCGGCGCCCAAAAATACAGATTTCCGATTGTTATGAAAACTTGAAATCGGCCCTAATTAATCGGCCATTCCGATTAATTGCTCGACCTCTACTGTAAATATAGGAACTGTAGATATAGGAGCAGTATATATAGGAGCAGTAGATATAGGAGCTGTAGATATAGGAGCAGTAGTTATAGGAGCTGTAGATGAAGGAGCTGTAGATGAAGGAGCTGTAGATGAAGGCACTGATATACAAGAAATATACAACAGTGGTTATCAGCAGAATGTGTTGCAGAAACATAGCCGTATACGAAGCAGTGTGGCCCAAGAAATGTGACAAGACAGCTGTATTAAGGCTCTTGTTTCTCTGTATGGGGGTGGTAATACTTGGCTTTGCCTCGCTGCCTGCATGCCTGCCCACCTCTCTGTCCTCCCTCCCTCCCTGCCTGCCTGCCTCTCTGCCTGGGCGCACAGGCCCCCCACGCAACCATATGCCCCATGGAGAGAAACTCACCAGAGAGACTCGCTCAGTCTTCCCTAGCGAACACTGCACGCAGCTTTTAGAGCAAAGATTTACAACTGAACAGCTTTAAAAGAGCAATATAACACTGCTTTACCTCTACTGCTCCCTCTGTGAGTTGGAGGGAGATGGGGGTGGGTGGAGAGAGGGAGGGAGACAGAAATGACAGACAAAGAGACAGAGAGAGACGGATACACAGGAGAAGACATAAGAGATAGAGCCAGAGACTCCGAGCAGGTTTCAGATCAGGACATCTGGGAACAGAACAGAAGAGAGAACACAGCTGTTGACCAACTAACGGCCCTCAGATAAATGTCAAGGAGCTAAAGGACCACCCTGGGATTACGTTCTGCCAGGCTGTTACGTTCTCTGCCCTCACAGTAGAAAAGGAGACACACAGAGCCCCAGGCATTAGCCTGCATTACAGAGAGAGACAGAGAGAAAGAGTGGAAACCTACCAAAAAAACTATTATGCAACAACAACCTCTCAGCTTCCCTATCAAATCAAAAAATGTCAAGCAGAAAACAAAATAAAATTAACAACAATGACAAATGGTTTGATGAAGAATGCAAAAACCTAAGAAAGAAATTGAGAAACCTGTCCAACCAAAAACATAGAGACCCAGAAAACCTGAGTCTACGCCTTCACTATGGTGAATCACTAAAACAATACAGAAATACACTCCTGAAAAAGAAGGAACAGCATGTCAGAAATCAGCTCAATGTAATGGAAGAATCCATAGACTCTAACCACTTCTGGGAGAATTGGAAAACACGAAACAAACAACAACATAAAGAGGTATCTATCTAAAATGGAGATGTATTGGTAAACCACTTCTCCAATCTTTTTAGCTCTATAACAAACAACAACATAAAGAGTTATCTATCTAAAACGGAGATCTATGGATAAACCACTTCTCCAATCTTTTTAGCTCTATAACAAACAAACAGCACGAAGAGTTATCTATCCAAAACGGAGATCTATGGATAAAACACTTCTCCAATCTTTTTGGCTCTATAACAAAGAGCAAACAGAAAAAACATAGACATGATCAAATACAAATCTTAGAATAACTATTAAAGACTTCCAATTACATTGAATGAACTACAGGACAAAATACAAAACCCTGCAACCCCAAAAGGCCTGTGGTGTTGATGGTATCCTAAATGATAAAATATACAGACCACAAATTCCAATAGGCTATACTTAAACTTTTTAACATCATCCTCAGCTCTGGCATCTTCCCCAATATTTGGAACCAAAGACTGATCACCCCAATCCACAAAAGTGGACACAAATTTGACCCCATTAACTATCGTGGGATATGCGTCAACAGCAACCTTGGGAAATTCCACAGCATTATCATTAACAGCCGACTCATACATTTCCTCAATGAAAACAATGTACTGAGCAAATGTCAAATCTGCTTTTTACTGAATAACCATACGATAGACAACGTATTCACCCTGCACACCCTAATTGACAAACACACAAACCTAAACAAAGTCAAAGTCTTCTCATGCTTTTATCATTTTTCAGGTAAGACTAGGGCTGGGCGCTATGGCCAAAATATTATATCACAGTATTTTTTTTTTTAAATACGATATAACGGTATTTGACGTTAAAAGTTAAAAGTTCTACATTTGTGTAATGAGTAGTGCATGACCCTAAGGTGGCAACACATACATTCTAAGTGATTTTAATTCTGATTGTTTTATACTGTTCAATTCAACTTCAACCCAAAAAACGTCATCATTTTCATCAACTTCTGCATTTGAGATCATTTCCACACTGCCACAAAGGGCTGCACGATATGGGTAAGCAATCTGGCAATTATTTTTAACCAAATGTTGCGATTTGACTTGCGATTTAGAGCAAAACACTTGGGTTAACTGTTGGAATCATGGAAATAGAGTGTATATTCTAATTATATAGTTAAAATATAATATTGGGCATTTTTAATACAGTGTTGTTTGACATGACAACGAATGAAAATGCCAGGGAGGAGTTAATGTGACAGGGTAGGAACTAAAGTGTTGATAGGTGTTTCCTAGGGGACCCTATAATCTTTGGCTACATTAAATGCTTTTTCTTAGCTACTTCATGTAGCTAACATACTCTTGCTTTGCGTTTACCTCTTTAATTTTAAGATACTGTTGCACAAACATGCGGATTTAGGTCTGCACCATCACTGGTATTATCAGGCTGTATAGCTGATTACACTTGCTCTTACTCAGTACATATATTAGCTAGCTAGTGATTAGCATTAGCAGCTAACAATCAACGGCTAATAAGATTTAGGAACAACTTGGTAAGAAAAGACAAACTACAGTGAGGGGGAAAAAGTATTTGATCCCCTGTTGATTTTGTACGTTTGCCCACTGACAAAGAAATTATCCGTCTATAATTTTAATGGTAGGTTTATTTGAACAGTGAGAGACAGAATAACAACAAAAAAATCCAGAGAAAAGCATGTCAAAAATATTATAAATTTATTTGCATTTTAATGAGGGAAATAAGTACATTTCCCTCCAGGGGATCAAATACATGTTTCCCTCACTGTAGCTGTATGCATATGTAAGAAACACAAGCTAATAGTGTAATTATAGAATGCTAGTAGATTTATATTAAGAAGCAAAGTGACAACTGCATCGTTGTCATCAACATTGTTGCATATGCTGCATTGACCATGCAGACTGAACGCAAGTGTCTCGTAGTCGAGGAAAAACAAACGGGCTCCTTGAGTGACAGGAGCCGGGGCTACGTAGGTCTGTGTGGAAAGGAGAGAGAGTGGCGAGAGATGACTCAAGTAGCGAAGTAACATAGAAAAATTGACTTTACACACTGCGTATCACATTTAACAAACCAAACATTCAAATACCGTTATAGAAGGTAAAGTAAAAACCCAAACTGGTCCGTGCATCAATACCGGTCTATCACAAAAAAACGGTTTACCGCTCAGCCCTAGGTAAGACCCAAATGCAGACTGTGTTGAAGTAACAATGTTTATTACAGCAACAGGGGCAGACAAACAACAGGTCAAGGCAAGCGTTGGTTGATAATCCAGAGTAGTGGGGAAAAGATACAGGATGGCAGGCAGGCTCAGGGTCAAGTCAGGCAGAGGTCGGTAATCCAGAGTAGGGGCAAAGGTACAGGACGGCAGGCAGGCTCAGGGTCAAGTCAGGCAGAGGTTGGTTATCCAGAGTAGGGGAAAAGGTACAGGATGGCAGGCAGGCTCAGGGTCAAGTCAGGCAGAGGTCGGTAATCCAGAGTAGGGGCAAAGGTACAGGACGGCAGGCAGGCTCAGGGTCAAATCAGGCAGAGGTCGGTAATCCAGAGTAGGGGCAAAGGTACAGGACGGCAGGCAGGCTCAGGGTCAAGTCAGGCAGAGGTCGGTAATCCAGAGTAGGGGCAAAGGTACAGGACGGCAGGCAGGCTCAGGGTCAGGGACAGGCAGAGGTCGGTAATCCAGAGTAGGGGCAAAGGTACAGGACGGCAGGCAGGCTCAGGGTCAAATCAGGCAGAGGTCGGTAATCCAGAGTAGGGGCAAAGGTACAGGACGACAGGCAGGCTCAGGGTCAAGTCAGGCAGAGGTCGGTAATCCAGAGTAGGGGCAAAGGTACAGGACGGCAGGCAGGCTCAGGGTCAGGGGCAGGCAGAGTGGTCAGGCGGGTGGTCTCAGAGTCATGACAGGCAAGGGTCAAAACCAGGAGGGCGAGAAAAAGAGAGACTGGGAAAAAGCAGGAGACCAAGGGCTGTGAGACATTGGTTTACATCTAGACACATGAAAAGAGGGAAGTATACGGACAAACAGCAGAGGGGCTAATGATCTTGGCGCAGGGGGGAAAGGTCTCGGCTTGCCGGGGTGTAGCAGCAGGGCTAAAGCGGCGTGCCAGAGCATCTGGCTTAACATCCTTGGGTACCGGTCGGTGTTGCGGAGTGAAGTGGCCCGGGCCTTACTGAACCCCTCCAGGAGGTCCTGGTACTCTGCGGGAATGGCGGGGAGGTTCGTGGCAATTTCCAAGCCCCCAGGAAGACGTCCCGGGGCAGGCAGAGCTGATTTCAGGCAATGAGTGTGGCAGAACGGGCTCCAGCCCACGATGGCACTAGTAGACCAGTCAATCATGGGATTGTGTCGCTGGAGCCAAGAGAAGCCCAATACCACAGGAACCTGCAGAGACTCAATTATCAGAAATTGGATCGTCTCGCTGTGGTTCCCTGACACTTGTAGGTTGATGGGTGTGGTATGGTGGGTGACCCGGCCTATAGAGCGCCCGTCCAGTGCTCTAACATTCATGGGAATGGAGAGGGGTTGAGTGGGGATGCCCAGCTCGGACGCCAGGGTAACGTCCATAAGACTCATATCGGCCCCCGAGTCGATGAGTATCTGGAGAGACTTGGACTGGTTGCCACACAGCAGGGTGGCATGGAGAGGGGGGCGAGTAGGGGGAGTCTCTTGTAGGTACAGGTAGACACATAATGACCGGCATTACCACAACACAGACAGCTCTGGTTGTTAAGTCTGTGTACGCGTATGGCTGGAGACAGCCTGGCCCTGCCGAGCTGCATCGGCTAGAGAAGAGGTAAATCGGCAGACTTCGGAGGCTCTTGGAGGATCTCGGGGTAAGCTCGGATCCTCTCGGGGGCGTAGACGCTGGGGAATTCCCGGAGTTCATCAGATGCAAGGTGGGATCCTTAAGTGGGCGATTGGGACAGCAATCAGACCTCTTCTCCCTCCTATGTTCTCGGGCTGCAAGCTCGTCCTTTACTTCCTCCGATAATCTGTGCAGGAACGTGTCAAACAGCACTTCCGAGATCAGGCACCCTCCATTGCTAGCGTGCGGAAATCCACCGCATAGTCTACCACCCTGATGGAGTCCTGCCGAAGCTGGAGTAACTTCCGGGCAGCCTCGCTCCCGGGACATCTGAGCCACGAAAAAGTTTCTCACCTCCGCCACGAATACCTCCAAACTGAGGCAGGTGGCGGATTATTGCTCCCACACAGCCGTGGACCAGGCGAGTTCCCTCCCGGACATCAGCAAAATGAAGTACGCTATCCTCGAGCAGTCCGAGGGAAAAGAAGAAGGCTGCAGCTCAAAAACGAGGGAGCACTGGGAGAGAATGGCCCGGCAGGTTCTGGAATCTCCATCGTAGCACACCAGGGAAGGTAAGCAGGGTTCCCGGGAAAACCGGGGTGACGGCGCTGCTACCAGCCAGGTTACAGAGGGGCTGGGAGGATACCGTCGTGGTAGGATGCCTAGTAGGCAACCTACGCAATTTCTTCCGCAATGCGTCCAATGCTAGGTCGTGATATTTGGCCACGTCCTGGAACCTTCATTCAGACAGAGAAGCAACTCCTCATGCCTACCAATGGTGGCTCCTTGGAAGGAGATTGCGTTGCGGAGCTGGTCCAAGTCTGCTGGATCAGTCATGGCCAGTTCGTACTATCACGTTTCAGGTAAGACCCAAATGCAGACTGTGTTGAAGTAACAATGTTTATTACAGCAACAGGGGCAGGCAACTAGAATCTGAAGTCAAATGATTACTGTTTTCTGAAGATCTGGTGCTTCTGTCCCCAACCAAGGAGGCCCAAATCTATTGCACAGATTCTGTCAGACCTGGGCCATGACAGTAAATCTCAGTAAGACTAAAATAATAGTGTTCCAAAAAAGGTCCAGTTGCCATGACCACAAATACAAATTCCATCTAGACACCATTGCCCTAGAGCACACAAAAACCATACCAATTAGGACCTGGCAAAAAATACTTGAATCAGTTATAGAACCCATTGCCCATTATGGTTGTGAGGTCTGGGGTCTGCTCATCAATCATCAAGAATTCACAAATTGTGACAAACACCAAATTGAGTCTCTGCATACAGAATTCTGCAAAAATATCCTCTGTGTACAATGTAAAACGCCAAATAATGCATGCATAGCAGAATTAGGCCGAAACCCGCTAATTATCAAAATCCAGAAAAGAGCAGTTAAATTCTACAACCAACTAAAAGGAAGCGGTTACAAACCTTCCATAACAAAGCCATCACCCACACAGAGATGAACCTGGAGAAAAGTCCCCTAAGTAAGCTGGTCCCGGGGCTCTGTTCACAAACACAAACAGACCCCACAGAGCCTCAGGACAGCAACACAATTAGACCCAACCAAATCATGAGAAAACAAAAAGATAATTACTTGACACATTGGAAAGAATTAACAAAAAAACAGCAAACAACACCATTGTAAATACAACCCATATTTATGTTTATGTTGATTTATTTTCCCTTTTGTACTTTAACTATTTGCACATCATTACAACACTGTGCATAGCCATAATATGACATTTGAAATGTCTTTATTATTTTGGAACTTTTTTGAGTGTAATGTTTACTGTTCATTTAGTATTGATTATTTCATTTTTGTTTATTATCTATTTCAATTGCATTAACAATGTAAACATATGTTTCCCATGCCAATAAAGCTCCTGATATTGAATTGAAAGGGAGAGATTTGAAGAATGTTGGGAACAAAGGAAACCGATGTCAGCCTAGCTGTAGAATAACATGGACTACACAGCTCTCTCTCTCTGTCTCTCACTCTCTCTTTTTGCCAACTGTTCTGGTCTCTGTTCTGTCTCTCTAGCCCTCTAGCATATTTTCTCCATTTCTCATTCTATCATTCTGTCTCTCACCATCTCCCTCCCGCTTTCTCCCTCTCCATTCCATTTCTCTCTAGAGGGAGAGTCAACAGGACAGGGAGGGAGCACAGTGATAAAACAATGGCGTTTCAATGCCTAATTAGTCCAGTGATTGAAGGTGTGAGACAAGGCGAGACGGTCCACTCCCTCCCTCCCTGTCCTGTTGTCTCTCCCTCCCTGTCCTGTTGTCTCTCTTTCCCTCCCTGTCCTGTTGTCTCTCCCTCCCTGTCCTGTTGTCTCTCCCTCCCTGTCCTGTTGTCTCTCCCTCCCTCCCTGTCCTGTTGTCTCTCCCTTCCTGTCCTGTTGTCCCTCCCTCCCTCCCTGTCCTGTTGTCCCTCCCTCCCTCCCTGTCCTGTTGTCTTTCACTCTCTGTCCTGTTGTCTCTCACTCCCTGACCTGTTGTCTCTCCCTCCCTGTCCTGTTGTCTCTCCCTCCCTGTCCTGTTGTCTCTCCCTCCCTCCCTGTCCTGTTGTCTCTCCCTTCCTGTCCTGTTGCCCCTCCCTCCCTCCCTGTCCTGTTGTCCCTCCCTCCCTCCCTGTCCTGTTGTCTCTCCCTCCCTCCCTGTCCCGTTGTCTCTCCCTCTCTCCCTCCCTGTCCTGTTGTCTCTCCCTTCCTGTCCTGTCCTGTTGTCTCTCCCTCCCTCCCTGTCCTGTTCTATCTCCCTCCCTCCCTGTCCTGTTGTCTTTCCCTCTCTCCCTCCCTGTCCTGTTGTCCCTCCCTCCCTCCCTCCCTGTCCTGTTGTCCTGTTGTCTCTCCCTCCCTCCCTGTCCTGTTGTCTCTCCCTCCCTGTCCGGTTGTTTCTCCCTCCCTCCCTCCCTCCCTCCCTCCCTCCCTCCCTCCCTCCCTCCCTCCCTGTCATCTCTCACTCCCTGTCCTGTTGTCTCTCCCTCCCTCCCTGTCCCGTTGTCTCTCACTCCCTGTCCTGTTGTCTCTCCCTCCCTGTCCTGTTGTCTCTCCCTCCATGTCCTGTTTTCTCTCACTCCATTTTCTTGTTGGCTCTCCCTCCCTGTCCTGTTGTCTATCCCTCCCTCCCTGTCCTGTTGTCTCTCCCTCCCTGTGTTGTCTCTCCCTCCCTGCCCTGTTGTCTCTCCCTCCCTCCCTGTCCTGCTGTCTCTCCCTTCCTGTCCTGTTGTCCCTCCCTCTCTCCCTCCCTGTCCTGTTGTCCCTCCCTCCCTCCCTGTCCTGTTGTCTCTCACTCCCTGTCCTGTTGTCTCTCACTCCCTGTCCTGTTGTCTCTCCCTCCCTGTCCTGTTGTCTCTCCCTCTCTCCCTGTCCTGTTGTCTCTCCCTCCCTGTCCTGTTGTCCCTCCCAGCCTCCCTCCCTGTCCTGTTGTCCCTCCCTCCCTCCCTGTCCTGTTGTCTCTCCCTCCCTCCCTGTCCTTTTGTCCCTCCCTCCCTCCCTGTCCTGTTGTCTCTCACTCCCTGTCCTGTTGTCTCTCACTCCCTGTCCTGTTGTCTCTCCCTCCCTGTCCTGTTGTCTCTCCCTCCCTCCCTGTCCTGTTGTCTCTCCCTCCCTGTCCTGTTGTCCCT
Source organism: Oncorhynchus clarkii lewisi (assembly GCF_045791955.1). Lineage (NCBI taxonomy): Eukaryota > Metazoa > Chordata > Actinopteri > Salmoniformes > Salmonidae > Oncorhynchus > Oncorhynchus clarkii. The sequence goes on from NC_092177.1 coordinate 15,466,334, forward strand.
CCCAGCCTCCCTCCCTGTCCTGTTGTCCCTCTCTCCCTCCCTGTCCTGTTGTCTCTCCCTCCCTGTCCTGTTGTCTCTCCCTCCCTGTCCTGTTGTCTCTCCCTTCCCGTCCTGTTGTCCCTCCCTCCCTGTCCTGTTGTCTCTCCCTCCCTCCCTGTCCTGTTGTCCCTCCCTCCCTCCCTCCCTGTCCTGTTGTCTTTCCCTCCCTCCCTCCGTCCCTGTCCTGTTGTCCCTCCCTCCCTGTCCTGTTGTCTCTCCCTCCCTCCCTGTCCTGTTGTCTCTCCCTCCCTCCCTGTCCTGTTGTCCCTCACTCCCTGTCCTGTTGTCTCTCCCTCCCTCCCTCCCTGTCTTGTTGTCCCTCCCTCCCTCTCTGTCCTGTTGTTTCTCCCTCCCTGTCCTGTTGTCCCTCCCTCCCTCCCTCACTGTCCTGTTATCTCTCCCTCCCTGTCCTGTTGTTCCTCCCTTCCTGTCCTGTTGTCTCTCCCTCCCTGTCCTGTTGTCTCTCCCTCCCTCCCTCCCTCCATCCCTGTCCTGTTGTCTCTCCCTCTCGCCCTGTCCCGTTGTCTCTCCCTCTCTCCCTGTCCCGTTGTCTCTCCCTCTCTCCCTGTCTGTTGTCTCTCCCTTTCTCCCTGTCCCATTATCTCTCCCACTCTCCCTGTCCCATTGTCTCTCCCTGTCCCATTGTCTCTCCCTCTCTCCCTGTCCCATTGTCTCTCCCTCTCTCCCTATCTTGCCATCTCTCCCTCTCTCCCTGTCCCATTGTCTCTCCCTCTCTCCCTGTCACATTGTCTCTCCCTCTCTCCCTGTCCCATTGTCTCTCCCTCTCTCCCTATCTTGCCGTCTCTCCCTCTCTCCCTGCCCTGTTGTCTATCCCTCTCTCCCTGTCCTGCCGTCTATCCCTCCCAAACAGGTGAACCTGCTCTAGAAGAGGAGGGGGTAGAGGAAAAGGAGGATGAGAGAGGAGAGGAAGAGGAGGAGGAAGAGTGTGGTGGAAAGAGGGGAGGAAGATACTGTACAGTGGGCTGTACAGTGATCTGTAATGTGGTCTGTACTGTGGTCTGTACTGTGGTCTGTACTGTGTGTTAGTGTTGTTGTATGGCGTCAGTCTCTCTGTCACTACCTGTCACTACCAGTAGTGTTGTCAAGACAGAACGTCCATTTAGCATCTTCTGGATGTGTGTACACAGCTAAACATGCACGTGCATGCACAAACACATCAAAGTACAAACAGTCAAAAGAACAACATCAAAAACCACACCTGTCAAAGTAAGAACTGCAAAAGTGGCAGCTAAATATGTTGTTGTCTGTGTGTCTTATTAACATAGGGACAGACAGGGACAGACAGGGATGTACCAGAGAGAGAGAGGAGGGAGTCTCTCTCTACTGCTACAACATGACAGCTGCCTGCACTACGTAAGTCCTTCCTCTAATGCACTGCAACACGGCTCACACAGACAGACTCCCAAGACTCATCTCAACCTAACACTAGTAACAACAGTAACACTAGTAACAACAGTAACAACAGTAACACTAGGAACAACAGTATCAACAGTAACACTAGTAACAACAGTAACAACAGTAACACTAGTAACAGTAACAACAGTAACACTAGTAACAACAGTAACAACAGTAACAACAGTAACACTAGTAACAACAGTAACAACAGTAACACTAGTAACAACAGTAACAACAGTAACAGCAGTAACAGCAGTAACAACAGTAACAGCAGTAACAACATTAACACTAGTAACAGTAACAACAGTAACACTAGTAACAACAGTAACAACAGTGACAACAGTAACACTAGTAACAACAGTAACAACAGTAACACTAGTAACAACAGTAACAACAGTAACACTAGTAACACTAGTAACAACAGTACCACTAGTAACAACAGTAACAACAGTAACAACAGTAACACTAGTAACAACAGTAACAACAGTAACACTAGTAACAACAGTAACAACAGTAACACGAGTAACAACAGTAACAACAGCAACAGCAGTAACAGCAGTAACAACAGTAACAGCAGTAACAACATTAACAACAGTAACACTAGTAACAGTAACAACAGTAACAACAGTAACAACAGTAACACTAGAGACAAAAGTAACACTAGTAACAACAGTAACAACAGTAACACTAGTAACAACAGTAACACTAGTAACAACAGCAACAACAGTAACAATAGTAACACTAGTAACAACAGTAACACCAGTAACACTAGTAACAACAGTACCACCAGTAACAACAGTAACAACAGTAACAACAGTAACAACAGTAACAACAGTAACACTAGTAACACTAGTAGCAACAGTAACAACAGTAACACTAGTAACAACAGTAACAACAGCAAAAGCAGTAACTGCAGTAACAACAGTGACAGCAGTAACAACATTAACAACAGTAACACTGGTAACAGTAACAACAGTAACACTAGTAACACTAGTAACAACAGTAACACTAGTAACAAGAGTAACAAAAGTAACAACAGTAACACTAGTAACAACAGAAACAACAGTAACAACAGTAACACTAGTAACAACAGTAACAACAGTAACACTAGTAACAACAGTAACAATAGTAACACTAGTAACAACAGTAACAACAGTAACACTAGTAACAACAGTAACAACAGTACCACTAGTAACAACAGTAACAACAGTAACAGCAGTAACAGCAGTAACAACAGTAACAACAGTAACAACAGTAACACTAGTAACAACAGTAACAACAGTAACACTAGTAACAACAGTAACAACAGTAACACTAGTAACACTAGTAACAACAGTACCACTAGTAACAACAGTAACAACAGTAACAACAGTAACACTAGTAACAACAGTAACAACAGTAACACTAGTAACAACAGTAACACTAGTAACAACAGTAACAACAGTAACACTAGTAACAACAATAACAACAGTAACAGCAGTAACAGCAGTAACAACAGTAACAGCAGTAACAACATTAACAACAGTAACACTAGTAACAGTAACAACAGTAACACTAGTAACAACAGTAACAACAGTAATACTAGTAACAACAGTAACAACAGTAACACTCGTAACAACAGTAACAACAGTAACACTCGTAACAACAGTAACAACAGTAACACTCGTAACAACAGTAACAACAGTAACAACAGTAACTACAGTAACACTAGTAACAACAGTAACAACAGTAACACTAGTAACAACAGTAACAACAGTAACAACAGTAACACTAGTAACAACAGTAATAACAGTAACTCTCGTAACAACAGTAACAACAGTAACACTAGTAACAACAGTAACACTAGTAACAACAGTAACACTAGTAGCAACAGTAACAACAGTAACACTAGTAACAACAGTAACAATACTAACAACAGTAACAACAATAACGCTAGTAACAACAGTAACAACAGTAACACTCGTAACAACAGTAACAACAGTAACACTCGTAACAACAGTAACAACAGTAACACTCGTAACAACAGTAACAACAGTAACAACAGTAACTACAGTAACACTAGTAACAACAGTAACTACAGTAACACTAGTAACAACAGTAACAACAGTAACACTAGTAACAACAGTAACAACAGTAACAACAGTAACACTAGTAGCAACAGTAACAACAGTAACACTAGTAACAACAGTAACACTACTAACAACAGTAACAACAGCAAAAGCAGTAACTGCAGTAACAACAGTGACAGCAGTAACAACATTAACAACAGTAACACTGGTAACAGTAACAACAGTAACACTAGTAACACTAGTAACAACAGTAACACTAGTAACAAGAGTAACAAAAGTAACAACAGTAACACTAGTAACAACAGAAACAACAGTAACAACAGTAACACTAGTAACAACAGTAACAACAGTAACACTAGTAACAACAGTAACAACAGTAACACTAGTAACAACAGTAACAACAGTAACACTAGTAACAACAGTAACAACAGTAACAGCAGTAACAGCAGTAACAACAGTAACAGCAGTAACACTAGTAACACTAGTAACAACATTAACAACAGTAACACTAGTAACAACAGTAACAACAGTAACACTAGAAACAACAGTAACAACAGTAACACTAGTAACACTAGTAACAACAGTACCACTAGTAACAACAGTAACAACAGTAACAACAGTAACACTAGTAACAACAGTAACAACAGTAACACTAGTAACAACAGTAACACTAGTAACAACAGTAACAACAGTAACACTAGTAACAACAGTAACAACAGTAACAGCAGTAACAGCAGTAACAACAGTAACAGCAGTAACAACATTAACAACAGTAACACTAGTAACAGTAACAACAGTAACACTAGTAACAACAGTAACAACAGTAATACTAGTAACAACAGTAACAACAGTAACACTCGTAACAACAGTAACAACAGTAACACTCGTAACAACAGTAACAACAGTAACACTCGTAACAACAGTAACAACAGTAACAACAGTAAGTACAGTAACACTAGTAACAACAGTAACAACAGTAACACTAGTAACAACAGTAACAACAGTAACAACAGTAACACTAGTAACAACAGTAATAACAGTAACTCTCGTAACAACAGTAACAACAGTAACACTAGTAACAACAGTAACACTAGTAACAACAGTAACACTAATAGCAACAGTAACAACAGTAACACTAGTAACAACAGTAACACTACTAACAACAGTAACAACAGTAACGCTAGCAACAACAGTAACAACAGTAACACTCGTAACAACAGTAACAACAGTAACACTCGTAACAACAGTAACAACAGTAACACTCGTAACAACAGTAACAACAGTAACAACAGTAACTACAGTAACACTAGTAACAACGTTAACTACAGTAACACTAGTAACAACAGTAACAACAGTAACACTAGTAACAACAGTAACAACAGTAACAACAGTAACACTAGTAACAACAGTAACACTAGTAACAACAGTAACAACAGTAACACTAGTAGCAACAGTAACAACAGTAACACTAGTAACAACAGTAACACTACTAACAACAGTAACAACAGTAACACTAGTAACAACAGTAACAACAGTAACACTCGTAACAGCAGTAACAACAGTAACACTCGTAACAACAGTAACAACAGTAACTACAGTAACACTAGTAACAACAGTAACAACAGTAACACTAGTAACAACAGTAACAACAGTAACACTAGTAACAACAGTAATAACAGTAACACTCGTAACAACAGTAACAACAGTAACTACAGTAACACTAGTAACAACAGTAACAACAGTAACACTAGTAACAACAGTAACAACAGTAACACTTGTAACAACAGTAACAACAGTAACACTAGTAACAACAGTAACAACAGTGACACTAGTAACAACAGTAACAACAGTAACAACAGTAACAAAAGTAACAAAAGTAACAACAGTAACAACAGTAACACTAGTAACAACATTAACACTTGTAACAACAGTAACAACAGTAACACTAGTAACAACAGTAACAACAGTAACACTCGTAACAACAGTAACAACAGTAACACTCGTAACAACAGTAACAACAGTAACTACAGTAACACTAGTAACAACAGTAACAACAGTAACACTAGTAACAACAGTAACACTAGTAGCAACAGTAACAACAGTAACACTAGTAACAACAGTAACAATAGTAACAACAGTAACAACAGTAACACTAGTAACAACAGTAACAACAGTAACACTCATAACAACAGTAACAACAGTGACACTAGTAACAACAGTAACAACAGTAACACCAGTAACAACAGTAACAAAAGTAACAACAGTAACAACAGTAACACTAGTAACAACATTAACACTAGTAACAACAGTAACAACAGTAACAACAGTAACACTAGTAACAACAGTAACAACAGTAACACTAGTAACAACAATAACAACAGTAACACTCGTAACAACAGTAACAACAATAACACTCGTAACAACAGTAACAACAGTAACACTAGTAACAACATTAACACTAGTAACAACAGTAACAACAGTAACAACAGTAACACTAGTAACAACAGTAACAACAGTAACACTAGTAACAACAGTAACAACAGTAACACTCGTAACAACAGTAACAACAATAACACTCGTAACAACAGTAACAAATGTAACACTCGTAACAACAGTAACAACAGTAATAGCCCCTGTGCTCGGTATGAGCGACCCAGAGCTCTTAGCTAAGTGATCCATGTTCTCATCGTAACAGAAACACAAAAACACACACAGGCGTATACACACACACACACACACACACACACACACACACACACACACACACACACACACACACACACACACACACACACACACACACACACACACACACATGCGTATTCACACACACACGGCGTATACACACACACGCACACACACACACACAGGGACTTAGTGATCCCTGTCATAACAGCAGTTCAGACAATCACTGTCCATGTATTGCATGCTTGGCTAGCTGGTGAAACAACACAGGGAGACGTAGCATATATACAGTAACAGGCTTCAACAGAGGGGCAGGGTGAGAGAATGAGTTACAAAAAAATGGGATATGACTCACAGTCTGTGCGTGTGTGTGTTAGACAAAAGTTTTTGAGGTAAAGACAATATTTAACCCCTGACCTTGGTAAAAGAGATACAATGAGTTTGAATTAACACCTGTTTTGAATTGACAGCACAGTCTGATTCACACAAGGACACATGGTTATATCTGTTATATAGGGCCCTAAAAAAATCTGTTATCATATTTGCCTGATTCAATTTGTACCCAAATTCTATTTTCTCTTTTTCTTTTTATAGAAAAACAAAGAAATTGGATATTCTAAGTCCACAACAGTGCTTAAACCTCATTAGGAGACCACTTTATGAGGTCTGGGAAATATCTAAGAAATGTAGACTCTGGGGAGCAGTTACCTTTTAATTCAAGTGCACACCAGCCATTGACCTTTGTTTGGTTAGCAAAGCTTCTGTAGAGCTCATGTGATTGCAGAGTTTGCAAAACAAAGGGTCACTGGATCTTCTACTTTGTATCTACTCAGCGGTGTCGGGAGAAACTGGAAACATGGAGTTTTCAGGGATACAGTATCTTCAACATAGCTTCCTTTTCCCTTGAAAAGCGGATGTGGGAACCTGGCTCAGGTGTTTATTTTATGCCTGCTACGTTAGGAAGGCATACAGTGGTTGCTCAACTAAAGGTTTGCGATTATGCTGCGGGACGCAGAGGTCATTTGTGGTTTAGTGCGGTACCCTGCGTCACTACTTCATTCCTCCAGACCAGCGCAAGGGGGAGTTAGAGCACTGATTATGCTTTTGGATCCCAAGGCGCTACTGTGTCTCTAAAAATACACATATTATTTTGTTACTACTCGTCAGTATTTCTTACTAAAACTGTTGTTTTTATTCTAAGAGAAACTTAGACTACAATTAGGGTGTGGAAATGCTTATTTCGCTATTATTGTACTGTAGCCTACTCCCGACCGATCACATTGTACAGCGTCAGAGTGGCACAGTGGTCAAAGACACTGCATCACAGTGCAAACTGTGGGCTAAGACACTGCATCACAGTGCAAACTGTGGGCTAAGACACTGCATCACAGTGCAAACTGTGGGCTAAGACACCGCATCACAGTGCAAACTGTGGGCTAAGACTGCATCACAGTGCAAACTGTGGGCTAAGACACTGCATCACAGTGCAAACTGTGGGCTAAGACACTGCATCACAGTGCAAACTGTGGGCTAAGACACTGCATCACAGTGCAAACTGTGGGCTAAGACACTGCATCACAGTGCAAACTGTGGGCTAAGACACTGCATCACAGTGCAAACTGTGGGCTAAGACACTGCATCACAGTGCAAACTGTGGGTTAAGACACTGCATCACAGCGCAAACTGTGGGCTAAGACACTGCATCACAGTGCAAATTGTGGGATAAGACACTGCACACAGTGCAAACTGCGTTGCTACAGATGCTGGTTCAATACCTGTGCTGGGTGCGACCGGGAGACCCATGAGGTGATGTTAGCCTTTTGATTTCTCTCCCTCTAAAAATAGAAATAAATCCTTCTAAATAACAAACTGCCTTTATTTACAAAATAGTAAAAAAACACCCCATGTTCAAGAATGGACTTTTCCCTGGCTCACTTTACGTTATTTGAAAATGAAATCATCTCTAAAATATTGTTAATAACATTTTTAAAAAAGCTATTATTATTATTAATTAATTTAGAATTATATAAAAGCCCCATATAGATCAGATTTGCCCTAAAGAAAAATGTCCCTTAGATATTCATTTAGAATCCTCCAATCCTCCTATGCTCTTAGTACTGTAGCCTACTCCCGACCGTCACATTGTAGAGGGACATATTTTACGTTCCATTCTAACGGAAACACTGAGGGTTTCGTTTTTCATTTTTCTTGGAATAGAAACACTATAATATTAATCAAATTAATTAAGCTACATTTCTTAAAATCCATCCCATATACTATGTTCTTACAAAATAGGTTTTCAATTCTCTGGTAATGCCAATATTGAAGACTATCAAATGCTTCTCAAAGATGCACTCTGCTGGTCAAACTAGCACTAACTAGCATTAATGGTAAAAATGGCTGACCATTAAATAACGTGCCATAGAATTCTGCAGAAGCCCGTAAGGTGTGCTCTAATACATTCAATACATTTAGTTGATTTCCTACTACTTCCTAAGTTAAACACATTTCTACTATTGTTGAATTCTGTTATAATGTCTGGATTCCATGATTCCTTCCGCAACAAGGATTTTATAGGGTCCTAGTTATAGTAACTTAGTGCTCGATTCTATCCGTACCGCAGGTTTTCTGACTGAGCCTGCATATCAAATCAAGTCACACCCTTGGTAAACAACAGGTGTAAACTAACAGAGAAATTATTACTTATGGGACCATCCAAAATGTGCAGAGAGAGAGAGACAAAAGAAAATGAATAGAAAATAATAATAATAAATGTTACAGTATAATAAATACACAATGAGTAACAATAACTTGGCTACTATATACACAGGGTACCAGTACTGAGTCAATGGCAGGGGTACAAGGTAATAACTTGGCTATATACACAGGGTACCCGTACTGAGTCAATGGCAGGGGTACGAGGTAATAACTTGGCTATATACACAGGGTACCCGTACTGAGTCAATGGCAGGGGTACAAGGTAATAACTTGGCTATATACACAGGGTACCCGTACTGAGTCAATGGCAGGGGTACGAGGTAATAACTTGGCTATATACACAGGGTACCAGTACTGTGTCACGCCCTGACCTTAGTTATCGTTGTTTTCTTTATTATTTTGGTTAGGTCACGGTGTTACGAGGGCGGTATGTGTGTTTTTGTCTTGTCTAGGTTTTTTTTGTATATCTATGGAGTTTTGGTATTGTCTAGGTAAATATAGATCTATGGTGGCCTGAATTGGTTCCCAATCAGAGACAGCTGTTTATCGTTGTCTCTGATTGGGGATCCTATTTAGGTTGCCATTTTCCATTTTGGTTTTTGGGTTATTATCTATGGTTAGTTGCATGTCAGCACTCGTTATATATATATATATAGTTGTTTTGTATAATTTGTTCAGTGTTCTCTTTCATTAAAGAGGAATGTATTCATATCACGCTGCGCATTGGTCTCCTCGTTATGACGAACGCAACCTGCTGAGTCAATGGCAGGGGTACGAGGTAATAACTTGGCTATATACACAGGGTGCCAGTACCGAGTCGATATAGAGGGGTACAAGGTAATAACTTGGCTATATACACGGGGTACCAGTACTGAGTCAATGGCAGGGGTACGAGGTAATAACTTGGCTATATACAGGAAGTACCAGTATTGAGTTGATGTGAAGGTGTACGAGTTAATAACTTGGCTATTTACAGGAAGTACCAGCCCTTTCCTGTTTCAGCATGACAAAACCCCCAAGTACAAAGCGAGGTCCATACAGAAATGGTTTGTCAAGATCGGTGTGGACGAACTTGACTGGCCTACACAAAGCCCTGACCTCAACCCCATCGAACACCTTTGGGGTGAATTTGAACGCAGATTGTGAGCCAGGCCTAATCGCCCAACATCAGTGATCAGTGGCAGTATACAGATAGTTGGGCGGTATGCAAATTGGAGTGGTCCAGGGTGTCTGGGATGATGGTGTTGATGTGAGCCATGACCAGACTTTCAAAGCATTTCATGGCTACATATATGAGTGCTACAGGGCGATAGTCATTTAGGAAGGTTACCTTGGCATTCTTGGGCACAGGGACTATGGTGGTCTGCTTTACAGATGGAGTTAGGGAGAGGTTGAAAATGTCAGTGAAGACACTTGCCAGCGGATAAGTGCATGCTCTGAGTACTCGTCCTGGTAATCCATCTGGCCCTGCAGCCTTGTGAAAGGTGACATGTTCCAAGGTCTTGCGTCGGCTACATGTGTAGCGTTTACTGTGAGTGTAGTCACCGGGAATGTCAATTTGCGATCTTCTGCTCTACAGATTGAATTGAGCCATTAAACTCCAGTCTTAGCCCCTCTCACCTCAATCCCACAGCCCAGCTGAGACACACCATTCTGGGGCACGGTGCCTTAGCCCCTCTCACCTCAATCCCATATCCCAGCTGAGACATACCATTCTAGGGCATGGTTCTACCCCAGTGGGGTGGTTGTGGTGGTGTGTAGGGAACAAAAACCAAAACCTGTCTCACTCTCTATTTTTCCATTTCCCCACTGTGAAACTCCCTTCAATGAATCCTGAGAAGAGTATTTCTAAACACAAAAGCTCCCACACTTCTATTTCTTCCACATGGTTATTAATACATATTTATGCCTCTAACTCCATGGAGTGATGGCTTTTGGATGAGCTGCAATGAATAATACATTAAATGCATCTGATGAAGCGCTGTCTCCAGTAATTGTGCGTGTGTGTGTGTGTGTGTGTGTGTGTGTGTGTGTGTGTGAATCCACTAAGCAGTGATCATGCAATTAGACGGAGGAGGACTAAGCAGCGTGTAAGCTGTGATGGAGGAGAATCTGCAGCGGTTTCTCTGTTCTCAATCTTAAACTCCACACACACACACGCTCTCTCTTTTTCTCTACACTTCTACTCCCAGAGCTACCCAGAGGGATGATACACATCACCACCACACTGCAGAAGAAGAGGAGAGGAGTCTCTCTCTAGGCCGAGGCATCACACTGCAGAAGAAGAGAAGAGGAGTGTCTCTCTAGGCCGAGGCATCACACTGCAGAAGAAGAGGAGAGGGGTGTCTCTCTAGGCCGAGGCATCACACTGCAGAAGACGAGGAGAGGAGTGTCTCTCTAGGCCGAGGCATCAGACTGCAGAAGAAGAGGAGAGGGGTGTCTCTCTAGGCCGAGGCATCACACTGCAGAAGAAGAGGAGAGGAGTGTCTCTCTAGGCCGAGGCATCAGACTGCAGAAGAAGAGGAGAGGAGTGTCTCTCTAGGCCAAGGCATCAGACTGCAGAAGAAGAGAAGAGGAGTGTCTCTCTAGGCCGAGGCATCACACTGCAGAAGAAGAGGAGAGGAGTGTCTCTCTAGGCCGAGGCATCACACTGCAGAAGAAGAGAAGAGGGGTGTCTCTCTAGGCCGAGGCATCACACTGCAGAAGAAGAGGAGAGGAGTCTCTCTCTAGGGAGAGGCACCAGACTGCAGAAGAAGAGAAGAGGAGTCTCTCTCTAGGCCGAGGCATCACACTGCAGAAGAAGAGGAGAGGAGTGTCTCTCTAGGCCGAGGCATCACACTGCAGAAGAAGAGGAGAGGGGTGTCTCTCTAGGCCGAGGCATCAGACTGCAGAAGAAGAGGAGAGGAGTGTCTCTCTAGGCCGAGGCATCACACTGCAGAAGAAGAGGAGAGGGGTGTCTCTCTAGGCCGAGGCATCACACTGCAGAAGAAGAGGAGAGGGGTGTCTCTCTAGGCCGAGGCATCACACTGCAGAAGAAGAGGAGAGGAGTGTCTCTCTAGGCCGAGGCATCACACTGCAGAAGAAGAGGAGAGGGGTGTCTCTCTAGGCCGAGGCATCACACTGCAGAAGAAGAGGAGAGGAGTGTCTCTCTAGGCCGAGGCATCACACTGCAGAAGAAGAGGAGAGGAGTGTCTCTCTAGGCCGAGGCATCACACTGCAGAAGAAGAGGAGAGGAGTGTCTCTCTAGGCCGAGGCATCACACTGCAGAAGAAGAGGAGAGGAGTGTCTCTCTAGGCCGAGGCATCACACTGCAGAAGAAGAGGAGAGGAGTGTCTCTCTAGGCCGAGGCATCACACTGCAGAAGAAGAGGAGAGGAGTGTCTCTCTAGGCCGAGGCATCACACTGCAGAAGAAGAGGAGAGGAGTGTCTCTCTAGGCCGAGGCATCACACTGCAGAAGAAGAGGAGAGGAGTGTCTCTCTAGGCCGAGGCATCACACTGCAGAAGAAGAAGAGGAGTGTCTCTCTAGGCCGAGGCATCACACTGCAGAAGAAGAGGAGAGGAGTGTCTCTCTAGGCCGAGGCATCACACTGCAGAAGAAGAGGAGAGGAGTGTCTCTCTAGGCCGAGGCATCACACTGCAGAAGAAGAGGAGAGGAGTGTCTCTCTAGGCCGAGGCATCACACTGCAGAAGAAGAGGAGAGGAGTGTCTCTCTAGGCCGAGGCATCACACTGCAGAAGAAGAGGAGAGGAGTGTCTCTCTAGGCCGAGGCATCACACTGCAGAAGAAGAGGAGAGGAGTGTCTCTCTAGGCCGAGGCATCACACTGCAGAAGAAGAGGAGAGGAGTGTCTCTCTAGGCCGAGGCATCACACTGCAGAAGAAGAGGAGAGGAGTGTCTCTCTAGGCCGAGGCATCACACTGCAGAAGAAGAGGAGAGGAGTGTCTCTCTAGGCCGAGGCATCACACTGCAGAAGAAGAGGAGAGGAGTGTCTCTCTAGGCCGAGGCATCACACTGCAGAAGAAGAGGAGAGGAGTGTCTCTCTAGGCCGAGGCATCACACTGCAGAAGAAGAGGAGAGGAGTGTCTCTCTAGGCCGAGGCATCACACTGCAGAAGAAGAGGAGAGGAGTGTCTCTCTAGGCCGAGGCATCACACTGCAGAAGAAGAGGAGAGGAGTGTCTCTCTAGGCCGAGGCATCACACTGCAGAAGAAGAGGAGAGGAGTGTCTCTCTAGGCCAAGGCATCACACTGCAGAAGAAGAGGAGAGGGGTGTCTCTCTAGGCCGAGGCATCACACTGCAGAAGAAGAGGAGAGGAGTGTCTCTCTAGGCCGAGGCATCACACTGCAGAAGAAGAGGAGAGGAGTGTCTCTCTAGGCCGAGGCATCACACTGCAGAAGAAGAGGAGAGGAGTGTCTCTCTAGGCCGAGGCATCACACTGCAGAAGAAGAGGAGAGGAGTGTCTCTCTAGGTCGAGGCATCACACTGCAGAAGAAGAGGAGAGGGGTGTCTCTCTAGGCCGAGGCATCACACTGCAGAAGAAGAGGAGAGGAGTGTCTCTCTAGGCCGAGGCATCAGACTGCAGCAGAAGAGGAGAGGAGTACTCTCTAGGCCGAGGCATCACACTGCAGAAGAAGAGGAGAGGAGTGTCTCTCTAGGCCGAGGCATCACACTGCAGAAGAAGAGGAGAGGAGTGTCTCTCTACATCACCTCTCTTTGTATTATAATCTAACCCGTGTAGTGGTACTTTGATATGGTAAATAAGGGTCCAGCACCCGGGATAACTCACCGGAATCCAACACCATCTCTATCCAACAAGCTCTTACTTCAGAATCAGACATCCAAACACTTGTCCATCAAAGCAAAATTTCAAAGGTTAAATTTGGCAATTCAATCCGAATGGTTAAGGGTTAAGGTTTGGGCTAGGGTAAAAAAAACACGTGACACTCTCTCCGCGTGCCAATTAATTAGTACCCAAACGGAAGAGTGTCCTCCCCTCCTTTCGTCGAGTATATTATGTATCATACCGCAGAAGAGTTTAGCAATCTACCACACCCCCTTTGAACCAGCTTTTGTTTTGTCAGAAAAAAACATACACGTTCACTCTCCTCGCCGACTCTCCTCAATTAAAGCTGCAATATGGAACTTTTTGGGCGACCCGAGCAAATTCACATAGAAGTATGAGCTATGGATCTGTTATTCTCATTGACAGCAAGTCTAAGAAGTGGTAGATATATTCTATGTGCTCTATTTCTATGCTTCCCGTTCTTATATTTTCTTTTTGCATCTTTTACTTTTGGTTTTGTACACCAGCTTCAAAGCGCTGAAAATAAACTATTGATAGTTATGGGAAAAATAGTTCACAGCGGTTTAAATTCTTTAAATATTGACTGCTTGTTTAGTCACACAAACTGAACTTAGGCAAACTATGAGAATTTTAGCAACCAGGAAATTATTTCTGCATTATGCACCTTTAACTTTGGCCTTTTTCAAAGGCAGGCGAGAGAGGACGGAGGACACAGGAGGTGAGCAAATCTAATTTACTAAAGGGCTTAATGATAATAGTGCGCCCCGTTGCCCCTAGTGGCCGGTTTTGGCGTTCTCTCCTTACATCTTGCTAAACTGGACAGACGTATACTTTCACAGTGGATCTTGAGTGCTTCATCTGGTCTGTTATCCCAGTTATCTCCCAGCAACCCAACATTCCATCACATACAGTTCAGTACTATAGTAATGATTCCTGTTCTCAAACCGCCCCCAGCTGTTTCACAATGTTCTTGTAGACATGAATTGGAGAGGTTTGAGAACCCATCCCCTAGACCAGGCTATAGTACTGTAGTAGTAATTCCTGGTGGTCCTCCAGACCAGGCTATAGTACTGTAGTAGGCTATAGTACTGTAGTAGTAATTCCTGGTGGTCCTCCAGACCAGACTATAGTACTGTAGTAGGCTATAGTACTGTAGTAGTAATTCCTGGTGGTCCTCCAGACCAGACTATAGTACTGTAGTAGTAATTCCTGTTGGTCCTCCAGACCAGACTATAGTAGTGTAGGAGTAATTCCTGGCGGTCCTCCAGACCAGGCTATAGTACTGTAGTAGTAATTCCAGGTGGTCATCCAGACCAGACTATAGTACTGTAGTAGTAATTCCTGGTGGTCCTCCAGACCAGGCTATAGTACTGTAGTAGTAATTCCTGGTGGTCATCCAGACCAGACTATAGTACTGTAGTAGTAATTCCTGTTGGTCCTCCAGACCAGACTATAGTACTGTAGTAGTAATTCCTGGTGGTCATCCAGACCAGACTATAGTACTGTAGTAGTAATTCCTGTTGGTCCTCCAGACCAGACTATAGTACTGTAGTAGTAATTCCTGTTGGTCCTCCAGACCAGACTATAGTACTGTAGTAGTAATTCCCGTTGGTCCTCCAGACCAGACTATAGTACTGTAGTAGTAATTCCTGTTGGTCCTCCAGACCAGACTATAGTACTGTAGTAGTAATTCCTGGTGGTCCTCCAGACCAGACTATAGTACTGTAGTAGTAATTCCTGGTGGTCCTCCAGACCAGACTATAGTACTGTAGTAGTAATTCCTGGTGGTCCTCTAGACCAGACTATAGTACTGTAGTAGTAATTCCTGTTGGTCCTCTAGACCAGACTATAGTACTGTAGTAGTAATTCCTGGTGGTCCTCCAGACCAGACTATAGTACTGTAGTAGTAATTCCTGTTGGTCCTCCAGACCAGACTATAGTACTGTAGTAGTAATTCCTGGTGGTCATCCAGACCAGACTATAGTACTGTAGTAGTAATTCCTGTTGGTCCTCCAGACCAGACTATAGTACTGTAGTAGTAATTCCTGTTGGTCCTCCAGACCAGACTATAGTACTGTAGTAGTAATTCCTGTTGGTCCTCCAGACCAGACTATAGTACTGTAGTAGTAATTCCTGTTGGTCCTCCAGACCAGGCTATAGTACTGTAGTAGTAATTCCTGTTGGTCCTCCAGACCAGACTATAGTACTGTAGTAGTAATTCCTGGTGGTCCTCTAGACCAGACTATAGTACTGTAGTAGTAATTCCTGGTGGTCCTCCAGACCAGGCTATAGTACTGTAGTAGTAATTCCTGTTGGTCCTCTAGACCAGACTATAGTACTGTAGTAGTAATTCCTGGTGGTCCTCTAGACCAGACTATAGTACTGTAGTAGTAATTCCTGTTGGTCCTCTAGACCAGACTATAGTACTGTAGTAGTAATTCCTGGTGGTCCTCTAGACCAGACTATAGTACTGTAGTAGTAATTCCTGTTGGTCCTCCAGACCAGACTATAGTACTGTAGTAGTAATTCCTGGTGGTCCTCCAGACCAGACTATAGTACTGTAGTAGTAATTCCTGTTGGTCCTCCAGAGCAGACTATAGTACTGTAGTAGTAATTCCTGTTGGTCCTCTAGACAGACTATAGTACTGTAGTAGTAATTCCTGGTGGTCCTCTAGACCAGACTATAGTACTGTAGTAGTAATTCCTGGTGGTCCTCCAGACGAGACTATAGTACTGTAGTAGTAATTCCTGTTGGTCCTCTAGACCAGACTATAGTACTGTAGTAGTAATTCCTGGTGGTCCTCTAGACCAGACTATAGTACTGTAGTAGTAATTCCTGTTGGTCCTCCAGACCAGACTATAGTACTGTAGTAGTAATTCCTGGTGGTCCTCCAGACCAGACTATAGTACTGTAGTAGTAATTCCTGTTGGTCCTCCAGACCAGACTATAGTACTGTAGTAGTAATTCCTGGTGGTCCTCTAGACCAGACTATAGTACTGTAGTAGTAATTCCTGTTGGTCCTCCAGACCAGACTATAGTACTGTAGTAGTAATTCCTGGTGGTCCTCCAGAACAGACTATAATACTGTAGTAGTAATTCATGTTGGTCCTCCAGACCAGACTATAGTACTGTAGTAGTAATTCCTGTTGGTCCTCTAGACAGACTATAGTACTGTAGTAGTAATTCCTGTTGGTCCTCTAGACCAGACTATAGTACTGTAGTAGTAATTAGACCAGACTATAGTACTGTAGTAGTAATTCCTGTTGGTCCTCTAGACCAGACTATAGTACTGTAGTAGTAATTCCTGTTGGTCCTCCAGACCAGACTATAGTACTGTAGTAGTAATTCCTGGTGGTCCTTTAGACAGACTATAGTACTGTAGTAGTAATTCCTGTTGGTCCTCCAGACCAGACTATAGTACTGTAGTAGTAATTCCTGTTGGTCCTCCAGACCAGACTATAGTACTGTAGTAGTAATTCCTGTGGGTCCTCTAGACCAGACTATAGTACTGTAGTAGTAATTCCTATTGGTCCTCCAGACCAGACTATAGTACTGTAGTAGTAATGCCTGGTGGTCCTCTAGACAGACTATAGTACTGTAGTAGTAATTCCTGTTGGTCCTCCAGACCAGACTATAGTACTGTAGTAGTAATTCCTGTTGGTCCTCCAGACCAGACTATAGTACTGTAGTAGTAATTCCTGTTGGTCCTCTAGACCAGACTATAGTACTGTAGTAGTAATTCCTGGTGGTCCTCTAGACCAGACTATAGTACTGTAGTAGTAATTCCTGGTGGTCCTCCAGACCAGACTATAGTACTGTAGTAGTAATTCCTGTTGGTCCTCCAGACCAGACTATAGTACTGTAGTAGTAATTAGACCAGACTATAGTACTGTAGTAGTAATTCCTGTTGGTCCTCTAGACCAGACTATAGTACTGTAGTAGTAATTCCTGTTGGTCCTCCAGACCAGACTATAGTACTGTAGTAGTAATTCCTGGTGGTCCTCTAGACAGACTATAGTACTGTAGTAGTAATTCCTGTTGGTCCTCCAGACCAGACTATAGTACTGTAGTAGTAATTCCTGTTGGTCCTCCAGACCAGACTATAGTACTGTAGTAGTAATTCCTGTGGGTCCTCTAGACCAGACTATAGTACTGTAGTAGTAATTCCTATTGGTCCTCCAGACCAGACTATAGTACTGTAGTAGTAATGCCTGGTGGTCCTCTAGACAGACTATAGTACTGTAGTAGTAATTCCTGTTGGTCCTCCAGACCAGACTATAGTACTGTAGTAGTAATTCCTGTTGGTCCTCCAGACCAGACTATAGTACTGTAGTAGTAATTCCTGTTGGTCCTCTAGACCAGACTATAGTACTGTAGTAGTAATTCCTGGTGGTCCTCCAGACCAGACTATAGTACTGTAGTAGTAATTCCTGTTGGTCCTCCAGACCAGACTATAGTACTGTAGTAGTAATTAGAGCAGACTATAGTACTGTAGTAGTAATTCCTGTTGGTCCTCTAGACCAGACTATAGTACTGTAGTAGTAATTCCTGGTGGTCCTCCAGACCAGACTATAGTACTGTAGTAGTAATTCCTGGTGGTCCTCCAGACCAGACTATAGTACTGTAGTAGAAATTCCTGGTGGTCCTCCAGACCAGACTATAGTACTGTAGTAGTAATTCCTGGTGGTCATCCAGACCAGACTATAGTACTGTAGTAGTAATTCCTGTTGGTCCTCCAGACCAGACTATAGTACTGTAGTAGTAATTCCTGTTGGTCCTCCAGAAAAGACTATAGTACTGTAGTAGTAATTCCTGGTGGTCCTCCAGACCAGACTATAGTACTGTAGTAGTAATTCCTGTTGGTCCTCTAGACCAGACTATAGTACTTTAGTAGTAATTCCTGTTGGTCATCCAGACCAGACTATAGTACTGTAGTAGTAATTCCTGGTGGTCATCCAGACCAGACTATAGTACTGTAGTAGTAATTCCTGGTGGTCCTCCAGACCAGACTATAGTACTGTAGTAGTAATTCCTGGTGGTCCTCCAGACCAGACTATAGTACTGTAGTAGTAATTCCTGTTGGTCCTCTAGACCAGACTATAGTACTGTAGTAGTAATTCCTGGTGGTCCTCTAGACCAGACTATAGTACTGTAGTAGTAATTCCTGGTGGTCCTCTAGACAGACTATAGTACTGTAGTAGTAATTCCTGGTGGTCCTCTAGACAAACTATAGTACTGTAGTAGTAATTCCTGTTGGTCCTCTAGACCAGACTATAGTACTGTAGTAGTAATTCCTGGTGGTCCTCCAGACCAGACTATAGTACTGTAGTAGTAATTCCTTTTGGTCCTCTAGACCAGACTATAGTACTGTAGTAGTAATTCCTGTTGGTCATCCAGACCAGACTATAGTACTGTAGTAGTAATTCCTGGTGGTCATCCAGACCAGACTATAGTACTGTAGTAGTAATTCCTGGTGGTCCTCCAGACCAGACTATAGTACTGTAGTAGTAATTCCTGGTGGTCCTCCAGACCAGACTATAGTACTGTAGTAGTAATTCCTGTTGGTCCTCCAGACCAGACTATAGTACTGTAGTAGTAATTCCTGGTGGTCCTCTAGACCAGACTATAGTACTGTAGTAGTAATTCCTGGTGGTCCTCTAGACCAGACTATAGTACTGTAGTAGTAATTCCTGTTGGTCCTCCAGACCAGACTATAGTACTGTAGTAGTAATTCCTGGTGGTCCTCCAGACCAGACTATAGTACTGTAGTAGTAATTCCTGGTGGTCCTCTAGACCAGACTATAGTACTGTAGTAGTAATTCCTGGTGGTCCTCTAGACCAGACTATAGTACTGTAGTAGTAATTCCTGTTGGTCCTCTAGACCAGACTACAGTACTGTAGTAGTAATTCCTGGTGGTCCTCCAGACCAGACTATAGTACTGTAGTAGTAATTCCTGGTGGTCATCCAGACCAGACTATAGTACTGTAGTAGTAATTCCTGTTGGTCCTCCAGACCAGACTATAGTACTGTAGTAGTAATTCCTGTTGGTCCTCCAGACCAGACTATAGTACTATAGTAGTAATTCCTGGTGGTCCTCCAGACCAGACTATAGTACTGTAGTAGTAATTCCTGTTGGTCCTCCAGACCAGACTATAGTACTGTAGTAGTAATTCCTGTTGGTCCTCTAGACAGACTATAGTACTGTAGTAGTAATTCCTGGTGGTCCTCTAGACCAGACTATAGTACTGTAGTAGTAATTCCTGGTGGTCCTCCAGACGAGACTATAGTACTGTAGTAGTAATTCCTGTTGGTCCTCTAGACCAGACTATAGTACTGTAGTAGTAATTCCTGGTGGTCCTCTAGACCAGACTATAGTACTGTAGTAGTAATTCCTGTTGGTCCTCCAGACCAGACTATAGTACTGTAGTAGTAATTCCTGGTGGTCCTCCAGACCAGACTATAGTACTGTAGTAGTAATTCCTGTTGGTCCTCCAGACCAGACTATAGTACTGTAGTAGTAATTCCTGGTGGTCCTCTAGACCAGACTATAGTACTGTAGTAGTAATTCCTGTTGGTCCTCCAGACCAGACTATAGTACTGTAGTAGTAATTCCTGGTGGTCCTCCAGAACAGACTATAATACTGTAGTAGTAATTCATGTTGGTCCTCCAGACCAGACTATAGTACTGTAGTAGTAATTCCTGTTGGTCCTCTAGACAGACTATAGTACTGTAGTAGTAATTCCTGTTGGTCCTCTAGACCAGACTATAGTACTGTAGTAGTAATTAGACCAGACTATAGTACTGTAGTAGTAATTCCTGTTGGTCCTCTAGACCAGACTATAGTACTGTAGTAGTAATTCCTGTTGGTCCTCCAGACCAGACTATAGTACTGTAGTAGTAATTCCTGGTGGTCCTCTAGACAGACTATAGTACTGTAGTAGTAATTCCTGTTGGTCCTCCAGACCAGACTATAGTACTGTAGTAGTAATTCCTGTTGGTCCTCCAGACCAGACTATAGTACTGTAGTAATAATTCCTGTGGGTCCTCTAGACCAGACTATAGTACTGTAGTAGTAATTCCTATTGGTCCTCCAGACCAGACTATAGTACTGTAGTAGTAATGCCTGGTGGTCCTCTAGACAGACTATAGTACTGTAGTAGTAATTCCTGTTGGTCCTCCAGACCAGACTATAGTACTGTAGTAGTAATTCCTGTTGGTCCTCCAGACCAGACTATAGTACTGTAGTAGTAATTCCTGTTGGTCCTCTAGACCAGACTATAGTACTGTAGTAGTAATTCCTGGTGGTCCTCCAGACCAGACTATAGTACTGTAGTAGTAATTCCTGTTGGTCCTCCAGACCAGACTATAGTACTGTAGTAATTAGACCAGACTATAGTACTGTAGTAGTAATTCCTGTTGGTCCTCTAGACCAGACTATAGTACTGTAGTAGTAATTCCTGTTGGTCCTCCAGACCAGACTATAGTACTGTAGTAGTAATTCCTGGTGGTCCTCTAGACAGACTATAGTACTGTAGTAGTAATTCCTGTTGGTCCTCCAGACCAGACTATAGTACTGTAGTAGTAATTCCTGTTGGTCCTCCAGACCAGACTATAGTACTGTAGTAGTAATTCCTGTGGGTCCTCTAGACCAGACTATAGTACTGTAGTAGTAATTCCTATTGGTCCTCCAGACCAGACTATAGTACTGTAGTAGTAATGCCTGGTGGTCCTCTAGACAGACTATAGTACTGTAGTAGTAATTCCTGTTGGTCCTCCAGACCAGACTATAGTACTGTAGTAGTAATTCCTGTTGGTCCTCCAGACCAGACTATAGTACTGTAGTAGTAATTAGAGCAGACTATAGTACTGTAGTAGTAATTCCTGTTGGTCCTCTAGACCAGACTATAGTACTGTAGTAGTAATTCCTGGTGGTCCTCTAGACAGACTATAGTACTGTAGTAGTAATTCCTGGTGGTCCTCTAGACAAACTATAGTACTGTAGTAGTAATTCCTGTTGGTCCTCTAGACCAGACTATAGTACTGTAGTAGTAATTCCTGGTGGTCCTCCAGACCAGACTATAGTACTGTAGTAGTAATTCCTTTTGGTCCTCTAGACCAGACTATAGTACTGTAGTAGTAATTCCTGTTGGTCATCCAGACCAGACTATAGTACTGTAGTAGTAATTCCTGGTGGTCATCCAGACCAGACTATAGTACTGTAGTAGTAATTCCTGGTGGTCCTCCAGACCAGACTATAGTACTGTAGTAGTAATTCCTGGTGGTCCTCCAGACCAGACTATAGTACTGTAGTAGTAATTCCTGTTGGTCCTCCAGACCAGACTATAGTACTGTAGTAGTAATTCCTGGTGGTCCTCTAGACCAGACTATAGTACTGTAGTAGTAATTCCTGGTGGTCCTCTAGACCAGACTATAGTACTGTAGTAGTAATTCCTGTTGGTCCTCTAGACCAGACTACAGTACTGTAGTAGTAATTCCTGGTGGTCCTCCAGACCAGACTATAGTACTGTAGTAGTAATTCCTGGTGGTCATCCAGACCAGACTATAGTACTGTAGTAGTAATTCCTGTTGGTCCTCCAGACCAGACTATAGTACTGTAGTAGTAATTCCTGTTGGTCCTCCAGACCAGACTATAGTACTGTAGTAGTAATTCCTGGTGGTCCTCCAGACCAGACTATAGTACTGTAGTAGTAATTCCTGTTGGTCCTCTAGACCAGACTATAGTACTGTAGTAGTAATTCCTGTTGGTCATCCAGACCAGACTATAGTACTGTAGTAGTAATTCCTGGTGGTCATCCAGACCAGACTATAGTACTGTAGTAGTAATTCCTGGTGGTCCTCCAGACCAGACTATAGTACTGTAGTAGTAATTCCTGGTGGTCCTCCAGACCAGACTATAGTACTGTAGTAGTAATTCCTGT